>NC_043702.1:1893936-1896056 GCF_006229205.1 Suricata suricatta
GTCTGGCGCGAGGACGGACTCCAGGGTCGACCGAATTCCCACTGCGGGTAAAACGGCGTCCAACAGCGTCACACGCCACAGAGACGTGGTCCACGAGAGGACGTCGGTCACTGCAGCACACGTCACTGCTGTCGCAGCTTGGGGACTTGTCACGTCACCACCTTGATCAGTCAGCGGCATGGACGTCAAGGCGGGACCCAGCGTCTTCACTGAAGTGTGCGCACTTCTGTAGACGTGCGGCCGTTGCACACCTGGTGCACCGCAGTGCCCTGTAAGCACCGCCTTCACCTGCGCCGGGAGACCGCTGAGCTCACCGGAGTGGCTTCACCCCGGGGGCTGGGGCCACACCCCGCGTCTTCGAGGCGAGCCTGGGGCCCCCCCGCCCCCAGCCAGGATGAGGAGGCTGTTTCCTCGCCTCCTGTGTGCTGCCACCTGACCGTAGCTTTCGCACATCATTTTCCCCCTGACGTGATGTTCTGAGGCCCCTGGGCATGAGCTACGTGCCCGACTGCAGGAGGAGCCAGGAGGACACTGGTCCGCGTCCGCCACTCCTGACGTTTCTGTTGCACAGACTCCGTCTGCCAAACCCCACTCGCCAGCGGGTGGCGAAGTCCTTGGTTCCTTCTGGCCGCCGGCTCCGTGTTGGCGCGCTGACCGGTACCTACACAGGGATGTGGTGGCAAACAGCCGTGTCCTTGGTAGGAAAGAGTGTTCTTTCCAGAAGCAAAAAGATGTTCGATAGCACAGTGATTCAGATCCTCAGAGAACACCCCCTCCCCCGCCCTTGCTGGTTGTCTTTCCAGCCCTCACCGGCTGCTCTCTAACGAGCGAACGATTCTGTAACTTGTTTTTCCAGCCTCACGACACATCAGTGCGATCCCAATGAATCCAGGTTTTCGCCGGCCTGCCAAGGGCCCGGTGCACGAGTGGGCCTTCACTTACTCCACCTGGGACCCACTGGTGGCCATTCTGCCCTTCCCCCTGTGGGCGCCGCACCACCATGTTCCTGGGACCGTCCCTGGCTGTGCCCGGCATCGTTTCCTGAGGGCCATCTGGAGAGTGGAGTTTTGGATCAAAAGTTAGATACGTTTTTAAGGCTCTGACACGGACTGCAGGTTTTCCTGCAGAGGGGGTGCACCGGCCCACAGTCCGGCCAGTGGCGGGCTCCGGCTCCTCGGGGTCGCGGAGCCTCGGTTTCAAAAATCGTTGCCGACTTGATAGGTGTTTAAATATATTTAAGATGACTGACGATTTCGAATCTTTTTTTCAGGAGTTTCTTCTCCCTTAATGTTGGTTCTTTGTTGTTTGCCTTTGACGAGCACTTTCCTTTTTGCTAATTATCCTTTGATCTGTGAGTTCTCTGCAAACCCGCCTTTCTCCGTCCTACATTGTATTGCCATGACCGGTATTTGCCTGCTCTGGGAGGGGCGGGGGCGGGGGGGGGGGGAGAATCTTAAGCAGGCTCAGCGTGGAGGGGGCTCAGTCCCACAACCGTGTGGCGATCGTGACCTGAGCCGAAATCAAGAGTTGGATACCCAACCGGCTGAGCCCCCAGAGGCTCAAAAACCCCAAAAGGATTTATTTTAAATCAGCGTTTTCTTTGGTTTCTGCCTCTGATGCTGTATTGAAAACGGCATTCCCAGGCACGAGCGTGTTTTACGGTAGGAACCTGAGGTTTTCCTGGTGACTGATCAGTGTGTTCAAAAACGAGAGTCTCGTGATCGTGAATCCGGGTATCAGGGCTTGTGACCTGCTTGACAGTTTCGTGCCACCTCTAAGCTGTGGCTGGCTACGTATTGCTGTACTGTGGCGTCTCGGGGTTCGGCATGCCTGCCCCGACGCACCCTCTAGTCGTTTCTCGTGGCCCGTGCTGCAGACGGTGTGACGGCCATCATGTGTTCTGTCCACAGACCAGCCTGGCCCACAGGCTCGTGACTCGAGAAGGCTCAGTGGCCCCACTGCCCCTCTACACGTCCCCGTCCTTGCCCAACATCACGCTGGGGCTGCCCGCCACCGGCCCTTCCGCTGTGAGTAGGCGTCGGCGGGGCGGGGCGGGTGGGGGGACCTGGCACCGGCCCCAGGTCGGGGGAGGGCAGCTGGCACCGGGTTGGGTTCGGGGG
>NC_043702.1:1896156-1901985 GCF_006229205.1 Suricata suricatta
CGGGTCGGGGGAGCGGTGGGTGGCCGGCACCGGCCCGGGCCTCACGGCTGTGCCTCTCCAGGGGACGGCAGGCCCGCAGGAAGCCGAGAGGCTCGCTCTCCCCGCCCTCCAGCAGCGGATCTCGCTGTTCCCCGGCACGCACCTGACGCCCTACCTGAGCGCGGCGCCCCTGGAGCGGGACGGCGGGGCGGCGCACAGCCCGCTGCTGCAGCACATGGTCTTACTGGAGCAGCCGCCTGCGCAGACGCCGCTCGTCACCGGTGAGCGCGGCCCGCTCGGGCCCAGCAGTGGGGGGAGGGGGGGACCCCCGCGGGACCCCCGCCACGGCCCCTGCCACGTTAGGTCGTGGGGGCCGATCAACCCCGTCTCACTCACAAAACTAGGTAGACAGAAAACAGGAGTCACGTAGGCGCCAGGAGCCTCCAGAGAGACGGCTTCTCCCTGCGCTTTTCCATCTGGCTCAGGGTGAAGCCAGGAAAATCGCCCAGTGGACCCGATAGGTCGTCAGTTCCCACCAGTGGCAGAAACGTCTGCCCTGTGGCCTGTGAACGGGCCGCTCACACGTAGGAATCAAACAGGAGATGTGGCCAGGGGTCTGCACGGCAAGGGCGCTGTGACTCGGGGAGGGCCGCGGGGGCGGGGCCTGCCGCACGTCCTGTCTACGGCGTCCCCGGCCTCACGCTCACGCTCCCGCTCGGCTCCCTGGAGAACTGCTGATGGGTTCGCGGCTGTCACCTAAGATGACCACAGAGCCGCGCCTCTTTCCACTCCTGACGCTTTGGTGGGCAGTGTAGGGGCCTGTCGGGTCAGAGTCCCGACCTGTGGGCATGCGGGGCCCGGTCAGGTGACCCCATATTGTGCTCGCCTGTGTCTCTCGCGAGCACTTGGTCCTAGAGAGCTGTGGGCTGGTCTGGGGGTGAGGGGCCGCGTCCCCCCCTCGCTGTGTGTCCGCGTGGAGGGCGTGTTGTGTCTTCCCCTGCAGCTCCTGTGTGTCTGTCTGTCTGTCCGGCCCCCCCGATGCTTAAATTCGGGGTGCCCACCCTCCTCAGGGTGGAGGGGGAGCAGAAGCGTCACCCGGCGTGGCCCTGCCTTTCAGGAGGCGGGTCCTGAGCGCAGCGCTCAAGGGCTCCTCCTGAAATCTCACCTGCGTGTCACCCAGAGTCAGGGTCAGGGTCATGAGCAGTGCAGGACGCCTGAATTTCTGTCCTGTTCGTTTTCGTAAACCTATACCTGACCCTTCTTGTGACCCTGGGTCCCCGAGTGTCTGCTCATCACCCACCATTAAAGAGCATTCTTCCTGCCACGTCCCCGAGCTTCCTGCGAAATAGCCTTTTTTGGTTTGAAGTAGGCTCCACGCCCACTGTGGGGCTTGAACTCACGGCCCTGGGATCAAGAGTCAGCCGCTCCGCTGACTGTGGGAAGCAGTCTGACCTGAATGGCAGTCTTGCGTAAACCTCACCTCCCTGATAAATTTGCTGAACTTGACTCCTTCGTGTTTGGCCACATTGCTGCTTCTGCCCTTTGCGTGTGGTCTGGTGGCCCTTTCTGTGAGGGCGCCAAGCGGCTGGGGCACGCCTCCTCATTTGGCACCTGGAGCCCCCCCACCCCCGGTCCTGGACATGGGCTGCAGGTGCTGAGGCAGGGCCGTGGCAAGGGCATGAGCCCTCCTCTCCACTCCGTCCCAGCCAAGTGACCTGGGGAGTCTTCCCGTGTGCCGTGCCTCAGTGTCCCCGCACGTGAACGAGAGAGGACGCAGAGATCTGCCTCGCTGGGGTTTCCGGGGTTCCACGAGGTGCGTGTTCTGCACCTGACACCAGCCAGCCCTCTTCTGGCATAGGTTGTGTGGTTACTTTTGGTTTTATCATTTTTAACCTTCAACTTTGCGGTCTGCCTCACCCCCCCCCCCCGAGTCTTTGCAGTCGGTCCTTCCCAGCTCCCGTGGCTCCTTCCCTACCCCTCCCCGTGAACTTGGCCCTGATCCAGGTCTCTGTGGGATCACGCTCACCCCCGTGGGAAGACCCTTCCTGCCCGGGTTTCCTGCCCGGCAGCGCTTGAGAAACGCCCCCCAGAGCAGGAGCACCCACCTCACACTTCTGGTTCCCCAGTCCCACGGGGGACGTGGTGGGTGCCCATGTGGCTGGTGGGCCACGTGCGGGTGGAATGTTTGTGTCCTCGCAGAAAGAAAGGCCTGTCGGGCGGTGCCGGCCTGGCTGCCAGCGGGCACAGGAGCGAGCCCTCTCCTTCCTGTGCGGTGCGCAGGGGTGCGGCTCAGTCTTCACCTTTCCCAGCAGGCCCTGCTCCCAAGCCCGATGTCCCGAGGCCTAGTCCCTGCTCCTGCCAGATGTGGCTTCCCCTGCCCTCCCCTCCCGGAGGACGGCCTGCATTTCCACGGCATTGCCCTGCTCTCCCGGCCCCCACACACGGTTGGTGTGCTGCAGGTCCGCAGCAGTGGGGGCTCAGGGTTCCTGAGGTGGCCTGTGTCTGAGCAGGACCAGGGACGGTCCCCCAGGCCCACCTGCCAGCGGCTCTGCCTTTCCGTGCGTGCTTGTGGATAGACGGATGCACGGACAGGATGTCCCAGCCGGAGCAGCTGCGTCCCACCAACGCTGTGGAAGCAGAGGCCCCGGGTCCAGGGGGGTGAGGAGGTGCGGGGGCCAGGGCCGGGAGGTGTCCCCCCTCCGTGCGGCAGTGCCCGCCTGGCTTCCTGCCGCCCCAGGAGCTGTCCACGTGCCCTCACAGGCTGCCAGAGGTCCCTGGGTGACAGCGGGGGAAGGGGGGACCGTCGTCTCAAGGCGGGAAGGACACACGCGTGTTGTCCAGGCAGCCTCCTGTGTGGCCGGAAGGCACGGCTTCCAACCCAGCATCTCCCCCGGGCTGGGCCTCCGTAATCAGGGCTGGACGCTCAGCCGTGTGGCCGGGGGGCATCAGGGAAGGCTTCCTGGAGACGTGGCATCACTGCTGAGGCCTTGGGTGGCAGGTGGAGGGAGCAGGTGTGCCCCTGGTGGGTGTGGCCCTCGGGTCACTCGCCAGGGCTGCCCCACGGGGTGAGGGCGCTGACCATCCGCCCGTGGCTGCGCTCCTGAGTTGGGGGAGGGGATAGCTGCTGGCCTCTGCAGCGCTGACCACACACTGCGCTCTGTTCCTGACCCCTCCCCGGAGCCGCTGCGAGGCCAGCCGGTCCCGGCGGGCCCCCCGCTGGCAGGGTGGGTTTGGGAGTGCTCCAGCTATGCTGATGGGAGGCCTCGGCCCGGCCTGGCTGGCTGCCACCTGGGGGTCTTAGAGTTTCCCCTTCACCCTGGCGCATGCGGCAACAGAATGCCCCAGCTGGATTTCTAAGGATGCGGGCCACACTCCGCCGTGTGAGTTCACCTGCCCCAGAGCCCTGCCGCGCCAAGGCCAGCGCCTCAGAGCTGGGTCCGGAGGCCAGGACCGCCGGACTCTTCATCTTCCTCCTCCCCATCTGCTGGGGCGCGTGGGATTGGTGCCTTTGTTTGCAAACACGCCAACCCTGGGTGGCTGAGTGAATGCTGGGAATGCCCATCCGTCACCACTGTGTGATCGTCAGTCGGCGGTCCCGTGTGGTCTTCCGGTCGCTGGCCCACCCCACCCCCCCGGCTCCCACCAGAAGGCAGGTGGGCAGCCCTAGCAGAGTCCCTCTCAGGACTGACACCGGAGGCGGTGTGGGCGTGTCCTGGAGCACCAAGGGACGTGGCCGGCCCCGTGGGCGGCAAGAACGAAGTGTCAGGTGCCCGGGGAAGGAGGCCCCCGGCAGTCCGGTCCTTCCTGCCCAGAGCACAAGTCGGGCGTGTCCCTGCACGGCGCCCAGCTGTGCACAGCGGGCCTCTGTGGGCAGCCGCCTCACTCAGGACAGATTCGGATCTTCACGAAGTGTGTTCTTAGGTGTAGAAGTCTTTTACGATGTGTGCCAAAAGCCAACTAAGGGCTGTCATCAAAAGCCCTTGTTAATGACCTGCGGGGTCATCTTCAGGTTGGTTCTGAATCAGAAACCGCCTAGCCAGTAATGGGTTTGCCACTCAGAGGTTAGGAGTCCGCTTTCTGCAATGCGACCAGTCCCCGAGTGGGACAGCATCAGGTTCTCTGCCCCAGGGGGCCCACAGGGAATTTAGGGGTGAGCAGGGTGGGCTGAGAGGGCAAGGGTGGGAGTGAGCAAGCCTGAACGGGGTCCTCCCACCCTCTGCCCGTGTCCCCATGGTGACAGTGGCCTGTGTCCTCAGGGCAGGACGCATCCCAGGTGAAGGCTCACATTCACCCTGTGTGAGCTTAGTGTTTTCCAAGGGGGGACCTTCTTGGTGACTGTGTTGCCTTTGATCCCATAAACGCAGCTTCGATGCCTGGCTTCCTCCTAACACCTGCATCAGCAGTGGGTGATTCCAAAACGCCTTCTTGGGGTAATGTGTTTTTGTTGGGATTTTTAAATTTTTAAATTTTTTTTTTTTTGCTCTTCTAGGAAACTTGAGAGGGAGTAAGTCTGGCTTTTGAGTCACTAACTTTAACTCCGTAGCCAGGCAGATAACGTAATTTAACATAACTTCTCCCAGAAAACAGCTGGGCAGAAGGCGATGGCGGCTCAGGGGACCACAGTTGGCTGATTTCTTGAAAAGATAATGAGGGACGACTTTGCGAGGGCTGAACTTTTTCTGGGCGCGTGCTTTTTCTGTCTGCATACAAAATTGTGGTGATAATTTTGGAACCTCCATCCCACAAAGGGACAAGGGATACACGAAGGCCGCAGCGCCCCGGGGCTCTCAGGAACCCATGGGGGGAGGCAGGCACACCCGTCTGGCCCCTCGGGCCGTTCTGGGGACCCTGCCTGCCGGAGGGCGGGCGGCTGCCAAGGCCAGGGCTCGTGTCTTCCTCCCAGGAAGATGCCCGCGCGTCCATGCAGCCTGAGCCTTGTGGCTCAGCATCCACCCAGCTCAGGCTGCTAGGGCAGCACACAGGTGGCAGAGAAGGGTCCCTGACACACCTTTGCCCAAAGAAGCCCGGGAAAACGGTCAGCTGCCTCAGCCCACAATTTGCAAAAAAGAAAGTACGCGTGGATGAGACGTTTCCGGAAGGAAAAGTGTGGCCCCTGCGTGCCCGGCGGGGGTGCGTTCCAAACCAGGTGCAGATGCAGGCTCAGACGGCATCTCCCGCCCGCCCAGACTCGAGCCCTCAGTCCAGGTGCGGGTGCAGGGGAAGCGGCTGGCGGCGCGGCAGTGCCAGGACCTTTGCAGAAGTTTGTAGAAGATTCTGACCCTATAGTCAGAATTCTGACAAGTGTTAATACCCCCTTTGTGAATAAGGTCACCGCTTGAAGAGACCCTTCTGGGATTTGATGCCTAAGGACGGGTTTTTCCCCTCACAGCTGGGTTTCTGGGTCACTCAGGGAAATAGCCATCTCCATGGCCTTCTAGAACATGCCGGGCCACCAGGACCTCCCCGGCCATTGTTAGTGTGGCGCCAGCCGCTCGGCCGCCCGCTGTGCTGCTCAGACCAAAACCGGCCCTTCCAGGGCCCTGGCCTGTCGTGGGTGTCCTGGGGCCACTCCCGGGCGGACCAGCCACTCGGACCCTGTGACTCTGGACGCCCGCGCACGGTGGCCTCGGCTCACAGGGGCGCCCCGGGCTTCAGGGTGGAGCCTTGGGCGGGGGGAGGGATCCGCAGGCCCCCCGCACCCCGCATCACCTGCAGCCTGTGTCTTCCAGGCCTGGGTGCGCTGCCGCTGCACGCGCAGGCGCTGGTGGGGGCGGACCGCGTGTCGCCGTCCGTGCACAAGCTGCGGCAGCACCGGCCGCTGGGGCGCACGCAGTCGGCGCCGCTGCCGAA
>NC_043702.1:1902085-1922600 GCF_006229205.1 Suricata suricatta
GGCAGCACCGGCCGCTGGGGCGCACGCAGTCGGCGCCGCTGCCGCAGAACGCGCCGGCCCTGCAGCACCTCGTCATCCAGCAGCAGCACCAGCAGTTCCTGGAGAAGCACAAGCAGCAGTTCCAGCAGCAGCTGCACATGAACAAGGTGGGTCTGCGCGTGCGCGGCCGGCGGGGGCGCCTAGCTCGGCTCGCGGTCACGTGTCCCGGAGGCCCAGAGAGCCCCTCTCCCCGCAGCGGAATCCCCTTGACACGCCCCCTTCCCGAGGCCCTTGGCGCCTGCGCGGGCCTGCCCGGGACATCCTGCTCAGGGGGGTCTCTGCACCCTGCAGCCCGCGTGGCTCTGCGCCCCACCCGGTCCCCGAGAGTCCCTCCCAAAGCTGCTTTTGAGCAGGAAACAGCACGGAAGTTTGGTGCAGTGCTGCTGGTCGTTAAAACCAGAAAACAAGCAGCGCTCCTTGAGCATGGCTGCTGACGGCCACCTGCACGCAGCCCCCTGTGTCCGCAGCCCCCTGTGTCCCCGCTACAGGGTCGTGGGGACGCACTCAAGGAGACAGCACCCCTACCCCCACCAGGCACCCCGCTCCTGAATGTCCAGACGCCCAGTGCAGGCCGAGCTAAGGCCCCCGTGGGAGACGGCCCGGCCCCCACCCCGGAGCGCGCAGGGCCCCCCAGCACGCCCTCCGCTGCGAAAGAAAGGCACTTCCTGTGGGCGAGTCGGGGACTGTCAGTCTGCGCTCCTGGGTGTAAAACCCACTTGACGTTCGTCTCCCTGGTGCCAACCGTGGCTTCTTAATGTTATCGTGTCACTGTCTGACTGATAGGGTAGGAGGCGTGAGGAAGGCAGGAGACACCTATCTGTTCCCGGCACAGTCTTGAATGATTTAGAAAATGGATAATCTCCCTAGACTCTGTTACTGATTGATTACGAGCGTGAACGACATTTGATTGAAATGTTTATACAGCATTCTCCTGGGATCTCCGGGAGCCGACGACTGTTACCTGGTGCTGTCTGACACCATATTTCTGGCGATCGTCTGGGGGACGCTGTCCCTAAGGGGCACCTCACTGGAGGGTTCGAGGGCCCGGCTCCCGGCAGCCCTGCTCAGGCTGCATCAGGGATCGCAGCCGCTTCCGGCGTGGTCTGCGGTTCGTTCCGACCCTGCCTCGGAGTGCATTCGCTTCACCGACATCCCCCTTGGGGAGAGCAGCCACGCACGGCTGCTTCGGTTTTCCCAGGGTCCCGGCCACGGGACCTGAACCACTGAGCCATGAAGCCTCTGAGAGCAGGGAAGACAGACCCAGGGGCCGACTGTGCTCATCAGCCGTGGCCCGAGGTTGCACCAACAGGAGTGCTCTCCGGCTGTGGTAGCCTCGATCGTCAGTGCCCAGTGCCCCGTGTGCTGTGGTGTCTAATGAAGGTCCTCCACCTGGTGGAGGAGTGTGTGCACCAGTGGGTGGCGGGGCCTCGGACTCTGCAAGCCAGTACGTGGGGACGAGCCCTCAGGCGGGTGTGGGTGCAGAGACGTGGGAAATGTGGCAGGACACGCTCTCCTCTCTGGGGACAGACTGATCCAGGGCACCTGTGGCCCCGAAGGGCAGAGGCTTTGCTGGGGGAGGCCATTCCTGTGGGGGCTTGAGTCCCCGGCACCCTGGGTCGGGCTCTGTGCCCCACCACGACGTTCCTGCTCACCTCTGCCCTCGGCTGTGAGCCTGAGAGTCGGGTTCTTATGTGGGTGGTCTGGCTGGGAGCACACCCAGGAATTTCTCAGGACTGGCCTTTCTGCAGTCTGGCTTCAGGAAGGGCCCTGCTCCAAATCCAGACCTGCGTTTTTTCTCACTCCATCGGGGAAAGGGGCTCCTAGGGTCCAGAGCAGGTAGGGGGACATGGCTGGTTTGCATGTCACTGAAGGTGTTCCGCCAGCATGCTCACCCCGGGAGCTGGCTCCCCCGTGCCGCCCGCCCCCAGCCCAGCTACCAACCCCAGAGCTGCATTTATAAGTCAGTGACAGGCCTCTGGCTGTGGCCGTGGCCCAAGGAGGCTGGTTGCACAAGCCCCCTGATCACAGGGAGGCCACAGCTGCAGTCACGTCTCTCGATGACTCCCTCTGCCCTGCGGCCTGTGAGGCCAAGGCCACCCTCGGGAGCCTCTCTGTGCCTCGGTGTGAACTGCGCCCCAGGGAGTCGGTGGCAGCTCACGTGCCCATGCTCCTGCCCAGAGCTCGCCAGGACAGTGGGCCGCATGTTCTGGCCTCCAGGAATCCTTCATGAAGCTGGGCTGTCTCGAGAAGCCCAGAAAGTCCTAACTCTTCTTGAGGGGCCTGGAGGCTTCTGCTCAGATGCCCCCATTTTGCAAGGAAGCAAAGAAAGCCAGAAGAGTAAGCCCTGGTCCCTGGCCCCTGGAGCAGGCAGGTCCATCCTTGGACCCTTCCCCTAGGAGCAGGCCGGTCCATCCCTGGTCCCACCCCCTTGAGTAGGCGGGGCCATCTCTGGTCCCTCCCGCCAGAATAGAGGAGGGCATTCCTGGGCCCTCCTCCCCGGGAGCAGGCGGGTCCATGCCCTGGTCCCCCACCCCCCGGAGTAGGCGGGGCCATCCCTGGTCCCTTCCCCGGGAGCCTGCAGGTCTGTGCTTCACCCTCTGACTGCAACCTTTGAGGGCTATGGACATGTGGGCCTCAGGGAGCTCCCCGGGAGGGTGAAATTGGAGGAGGAAGAGGGGACCCACAGTCGCAGCCCAGGCTGACCCACAAGAGGAAGGAGAGGCACCACAAAGCATTAAACAGGGACTTTCACACACTCAGCCCTAAACCCTCCCAGCGCCCTTCCCAGAAAGGAGCAGAAGGCGGCTCTGGAGGTGTGATGAGCTCAGCGGGCAGCCAGCACCTGGCCCGCAGAGAAAGCCTCCCGCGCACCCCAACAGCCGATGAGCCGACGCCACGGTGACGCCAAAGGCACTCCCCGGGTCCTGGGGACCCCGAGAGGTGCCCACCCCATCCGCACCCTCCCCACACCCGGCCTGGGTCCCTCCTGAGGGAGTGACCCCTCCACGTCCAGGCCCCTTTTACAGAACGACTTGCCCCCCGAGGCCAGTGGCCCCATTACCGGAGCCCCTGAGGGCATGTGTGCAGGTGCCGAGCCTCATCTTATCCGCGAGAACCCACGTGATGAGTCCGTGGGCGGGGTCAGAGCGCGTATGCGGGGTTGGCTCCTGCGGCCCAGCGGGCCTTCCGGACGGGCCAGTCCCTGCCTCGGGCTCCTGTCTGCCAGCATGTGTCTCTGAGGGGCACACGGGCTTCTTACTCTGTCCTTGAAACTCTCATGCCATTTTAAAATTTAAAAGAAAAACACTGTAAGAAACTGAATTGGGACATCTCTGTCCCCTCCTCTGTGACAATAGTCTCGATTTTGTCACAACCCGGTTTTCTCTGGGGAAGCTCTGGAGGACTCTGGCTGGCCCTGGTCCTCGGTCGCTTCTCCCCCGGCGTCCACCCCGAGGAGGGGCCGCGGTTCTGGCCTCCCCACAGGTCCCCTCCAGTGGCCCGGCACTCAGCGCCCCCCAGCCCCCACCCGGCGCACACCTTCCCCACCGCCATCTCCGCAGAGCAAGGGCTGCCCCGGCCAGGCCTGTTGCTGCAGGGCCGCCTCCCGGAAGGGGGCCCTCCGCAGGGCAGCGCCCTCCGGCCCTCTGGCCTCTGCTCGGCCCTCTCCAGCGTTCACGGTCTTTCCTTTAGAATCTCGTTGTGACGATGTGAGGGCTAATCGTGTAAAGTAAGTCCGTACACATGCAAACCCTGTTCTACAGCGAGGCACGGCCAGCGCCCAAGGGGTTGCACGCTCGGGTGCGTGTCTACAGCCACCCATCCCCCCAGGCCCTGGCGTCCACCTGCCACAGCGGAGCCCTGACGCGGGCACACAGGCGTCCCCCAAGCCTGAGCCCTTGGTGGTCAGACACGCAGTGTCGTGGTGTGGGTGTGAAGCAATTGGTCCGAGAGGACTTGGGAACAGACGCCCGCGGTGACTGAAGCGTGTCATATGTCCTCGAAGAGCTTTTCCTTCTGGAAACAGAACATTCTCCACGACAGCGTAGTTGTTCAGCAGGGACCTAATCAGGGGCTTTGGAGATGGGCACGTTTCCTCAAAGCCACGGCGCCAGTCCCCCAGGCGCCTGGCCTGACCCTGTGACTTCCGTCTGCCATCTCTCTGTACTCGGCACGCGGGCGCTTGTCTCCTTCCCGGGCCGGCCCGGCGCCCAGGGTGCTGGGAGGAGCAGCGTCTGCGGCCTCGGCTCGGGCCGGCAGCGTCCCTCCGGGCCGTCCGGCCCTTTGCTCTGAGATGCGGAGTTTAGGTGCCCCTGTGCTGTCCCATCATCTCCATCGCCCTCATCCCTTACCTCTGCCTTATAGATTATCCCCAAACAGAGCGAGCCGGCCCGGCAGCCCGAGAGCCACCCTGAGGAGACGGAGGAGGAGCTGCGCGAGCACCAGGCCCTCCTGGAGGAGCCCTACCTGGACCGGCTCTCCGGGCAGAAGGAGGCACACGCGCTGGCCGGGGTGCAGGTGAAGCAGGAGCCCATCGAGAGTGACGAGGAGGAGGCGGAGCCCCCGCGGGAGGCGGAGCCGGGCCAGCGCCAGCCCACGGATCAGGAGCTGCTCTTCAGACAGGTGAGCGCACCTCCAGGGGCCTCGAGCTGGGACACGTGGGCTGGGCGGGCCCTTTCCCCGAGGGCAGCGCCTGCAGCTGCCGTCAGTCGACAGTGATGGGCCCCTTCCTCCCATCCCTGCCCGACCAGGGCTCTGCCCGCCCTCCCCTGGCTGGTGTGGGAGGAGGGTGCCCGCCCTTGCCCAGGTGGTGTGGGAGGCAGATGCAATGTGCTGTTTTATGTTGTCTGTACCTAGAGATACTGGTCCTGTGTCCACTGTGGGCATTTGTGCACCTGTAGTCTAGCCAAGTGCCAGCCCAGGTCCCCAGGGGTAATTTTCTTACTGATCTAGAAAATGTAGGTTAAAGTAATTGCCAAGTGTTAGTAGGATTCAGTGTAATCATTTAAGGTGGGGAGAAAGAGATTGATTTATTTTTTTATTTTTTTTATTTTTTTTTTAATGTCTGTTTATTTTTGAGAGACATAGTACTAGTGGAGGAGGGACAGAGAGAGAGAGACTGAATCTGAGGCAGGCTCCAGGCTCCCATCTGTTAGCACAGAGCCCGACGCAGCCTCGAACTCACAAACTGTGAGATCATGAACAGAGCTGAATCGGACCCTAAACCAACTGAGCCACCCAGGCGCCCCAAGGGACACTGATTTCTTAATTGGTCAAAAAGGTAGTCCGGGCCTTTGGGGGCCCAAGAGGCAGCGGTGACCAGCTACAGATCTGGGAGAATAGTGTGACACGGGTACGCAGTCCTAGGTGCAGACACACGGTAACCAAACTCACTAGAGACTGATGTGTAAGTCTGATGAAAGATGTATCAATTTACAGTGAAAATTAAAACTTCCCCGTCCACAAAAACACCAGGGCAGCTGGCCAGTGAACCGGAGCCCCGTCTTAGAGCCCCAGGAGGCTGCCTGTTCTTGATCAGTAGGATCGGGGAGCCAGGGGAGCCTGGGAAGCGGAATCCCACGCTGGCCTTGAGCCCCGGAGCTGTGTCTGGAGCGTGGGCCCCCCCCGCCGTCCGCCACGTGGCATGCTCCTCCAGCCCCTCCCTCAGAGGCGGTCCGTCTCTGGCTTCTCGGGCCACTCTATCAGCTCTCACCAAAGCCAACTTAGAAACAGTTTTTGTGAAAGTATTGTGTTCAATTCACCTCCGTTTTGCCCTGGTTTGTTTTGCTGGACAGCGGCTAGTGTGGGGTCCTGGGGACTGTCCATCTGGGTCCCCACGTCCTCAGAGAGACACATCTACCCGCCCCTGCCCCCTGACACCCGGTCAGCTGAGCCCCGGGCACCTGTAACCTGAACAGGACATTTCCTCACTGGAGCCATCCGGCCCTTGGGTCGTGGTGTGGGCTGGCGAGAGGCCGGGCAGCAAACCGGCAAATGGAAAGAGTTCACATTTCCACCCTGTGCTGTGCTCTTCACCCCCGTCCCTGGCGGCACGTCAGGGACTCCTGGTCCGGGAAGGCACGTTGGCTGGCCTGGGAGGGCCACCTGCAGGCGGGGACCCCTCGGGCACCAGGCAGCCCGCCCCGGGGAGTCCCGAACCGTGTGCTGCATGCCGGTGCCCAGAGCCGTGCCGAAGAGATCCATGCAGCCTTTCAGCCAGGGCGGGGGCGGTGACGTGCAGGCAGCGACAGTCGGTGTCTCCTGTCCCCCCAGCAAGCCCTCCTGCTGGAGCAGCAGCGGATCCACCAGCTGAGGAACTACCAGGCGTCCATGGAGGCGGCCGGCATCCCCGTGTCCTTCGGCGGCCACCGGCCTCTGTCGCGGGCACAGTCGTCCCCGGCGGCTGCCACCTTCCCCATGTCCGTGCAGGAGCCCCCCAGCAAACCGAGGTTCACCACAGGTACCGTGCACCGGGCGCGTCGGACGGGGTGGCAGCCAGAGGAGACACCTGCCAGCAGGACTGTTTCTGCTTGGACGGCACCGCCCCCTGCAGGCAGGGATGAGGACCGTGTGGCCCGGCCTGAGGCCCCGGGCTCAGAGTCAGGCAGCGGGCTGCACCCCGGGCGCCCCCACTCCCAGCCACGCCCCGCCCAGGACAGCGGGCTGCACCCCGGGCGCCCCCACTCCCAGCCACGCCCCGCCCTGGACAGAGGGCTGCACCCCGGGCGCCCCCACTCCCAGCCACGCCCCGCCCTGGACAGAGGGCTGCACCCCGGGTGCCCCCACTCCCAGCCACGCCCACCTGGGACGGAGGGCTGCACCCCGGTGCCCCCACCCCCAGCCACGCCCTACCGGGATGGAGGGCAGCCCTCTACACTGTCCTGTTTGCCGCCGTCCTGTGGAGCGTCTGAATGTGCTAAGTTCTCCTTGTTAAAAGAATCCTTCCATTCAGAGGAAAATTTCATTACTAATTATCCAGAGGCCGAATCATTGCTTTTCGGAAAGAAAACCAGGAAACTGCAGAGGGTTTACAAATAGATGCAGTAGGTGACTAAGATGGTTCGTCCCTAAAAGAGACCCCAGTCCCCGAAACCACAGTGGAAGTGTGCCCACCACGGGGGCCAGGCGGCCCCGGGGCACCTTTGTGCCAGCTTGTCCCCTGCAGGGGCCTGGCCAGCGGGCTCATCTGCATTATTGCTTTTTGAAAATGTATATAATGGGATGTGCTTCCCGTAAAAAAAAAAAAAAAAAAGGTAATGGAGTAGAAACATCGAGAAATTGCCGGTTGCCTGGAATCCCACCCCCAGAGGTGGGTACCCTTAGGGCTGGTTTAAACCACCCTGATGTGTGCACGGCTAGGGGATAGATTTAGAGAGACAGGACCCGTTGCCACACGTCTCGATCCTCCACGCGGGACCCAGCTCAGCCGCTCCACGGACTCGCGGTTTGTCCCTGGGCTCCAGGTTCCCGTCTGCAAGCGGGAGTGACATGGCGTCCCCTCGAAAGTTCCAGCCACGTGGTCAGTAAACATCAGCCAACTGTACCATCAGGAGGACACCGTGTTTTGTGTGTGCACACGCACCCATGTGGTGCTGCCGCTACGGACTCCCAAACACACCCTCTCGTGCACACACGGTTTGTGCACGTCCGTGAGCGTGCTGGTGGCGCATGTCCACCCTGGGTCCCGGCAGCCCGCTCTTCACCAGCGCCCGCTCTACCGGAAGTCCCGTCCCGCCCCGCCGGACGCTGTCCTGCTGGCAGCCCAGAATTCCTCCAGCGCAAGGGGACTGACTCCCGCTAGCCTGACTCACAGGGACGGGGACTAACACGCCCCGAGGCCGGTGTGCAGCTTGGCCCTGTGGCAGCAGACTCACCCTGCAGCCCTGACCCCTCAGTTTGGGGGCACCCCTGGTCCTCCAGCATCAGGAGCAGAGCACTGGGAGCCGCGGGTCTGAGCACCTTTCTCTGCCTGCGGGAGCAGGTCTTACACACCTGCCCGCCCCACCCCACCTGCCAAGCCGGGCCATTCATCCAGCCTGACCTGCCCGCTATAGTGGCCCTGGGAGACTGGCTGTAGGGTGACTACAGCCCCCTCTCCCGGCAGACGTCATGTGGCCCTGAGCCTTCCCCAGCCGCCGCAGGAGGGGCACAGAGCAGGGGTGCATCCTGGAGGGCGGCGTCAGGGGTGTGCTCAGCATGCCCCTGCCCTTCCCCCTGCACCTCGTCTCCAGATGCACAGGATACGTTCACCCGCACAGCCTCTTCGTGGCCGTGACATCACTCACTGGGCTAGAAGTGTCCCCATCCCGTATGCAGCAGAGCCCGGGCTGCTGCTGGGCCCGGCTGGGTGTCCCGCCCCGAGGGTGAGGCCATCCCACGGCTCCCTGGGCACAGGCGGGCACCGTGATTTCAGCCGCGCCCCCAAGGACGCTACGGAGCGGGCAGCTGGGGACACGTGTTTTGTGTTAATTCTGACACAGGTGTCTGCCTGTTTGTACATGTGCTCACACACGTGTTCCAGCTGCTCCCGAAGGTTCTGAGGGCAGGAATCAAGTCTTGTCTTCCTTCTGAGCCCCACGAACCTCGGACGGTCCTTAGAACCACATGACAGGCTGCTCCCTGACAAGAGGGACCCGGACCCTAAATGTCTTGTTTGGGGAGACAGCGCCGTCCTGGAACATGAGTGCCCACGGCGCCGGCTGGGAGCCGCTGGGCCACCTTTTCCTTCCCTCCTGACGTGCTCCCCCACCCCCACCCCGGGGAGCCCGGGGCACGTGCTGGGAGCAGGCACGCGGCCTCCCGCGGACTTGGATTTTCCAGACAAATCGTCCCAGGGGGCGGAAGGCCCCCCAGGCGCGTGGCGTGTGTTCCCCTGGGAGCTCTCGGGTGGGGGACGGTGGCGCCCCGCCCGCGGCCAACTCACTGCCTCCCACAGGCCTCGTGTACGACACGCTGATGCTGAAGCACCAGTGCGCCTGCGGGAACACCAACAGCCACCCCGAGCATGCGGGCCGCATCCAGAGCATCTGGTCTCGGCTGCAGGAGACCGGCCTCCGGGGCAAGTGTGAGGTAAGGCCGCTGGGGGGCCCGGGGGCCTTCCGCCAGGGCACCCCTTATCTGCGTGGGGGCGGGAAGAGTCCCGATCTGCCTTCCTGAACACCCGGGTCCTCCCTTCCCAGAGCCCACTTCTGTCCTGCCTCCTTGTCCCCTGTCCCCTCTGTCCCCTTGCCTCCTCGGTGCCCTTGTTCCTCTGTCCCCTTGCCCTCTCTGTCCCTGTCTGTTTCCCTATCCTCTCTTGCTGCCCTCTTCCACATCTGTCCCCCTCACCCCTCTGTCCTCCTGCCCCTGGGTTCCCCTGTCTGCCCCCCTCTGTTCCTCTGCCCCCCTGTGCCCCCCACTGCAGGAAATTGCAGCAGGGCCCCCATATGCCCACCAAGTGGGGACCTGTGTCCGTCTTACAAAAACAAGGACATGGGTGGCACATGCTGCCCTGCACAGTGACTAGGACAAGAGCCCCACAGCAGGACGTCAGGACTATGGGGGCAGCAGAGCCCTCTCCATGTGCCTACCTGTTCCCCCCTCAGAAGCTAGAATATTAGGGAATTTAAGTCCGTCTGGTTGTTTTTAACGTTTTATTTATTTTTGAGAGAGAGGAGAGAGAGAGAGACAGCATGAGCAGGGGAGGGTCAGAGAGAGAGGGAGACACAGAATCCGAAGCAGGCTCCAGGCTCTGAGCTGTCAGCAGAGCCCGACATGGGGCTCAAACCCATGAACCGCGAGATCATGACCTGAGCTGAAGTCGGACACAACCGACTGAGCCACCCGGTGCCCCTAAGTCCATCTGTTTTACCAGCTGTCTGGTGATACAGGATTGGGGGAGTGGAAGGGGCACGAGAGCCCACAGTGCCCCCTGGGGAGAACGTGGATGGCACCTGCTCTGGGCTCTGGCCAGAGGCTGCACCACCGGGGGGCAGCAGTGCCCTGGCAACACCCCTCCGAGCTCTTCCAGGGCCCTCCTGTCCTCTTGGTCCTGCCCCAGGGGACCAGGGCCTCTGCTCCTCCTTCAAAGGACCACTCCCCATGACCTGCTCTTCACTCTCTGGCCTCTCCTGGGGGGTCCCCTCAGGCACGGGGCCTCTGACGAGGCTTTTTAGATAGAAGACAGGAGTGGTAGGGGCGATACCATGAGACGGAGCTCATGGGGAGAATGGGACCCTCGGACCCTCCACCCTCCTTTGGCCCTGAGGCAGGAAGTGCTGCCACTCCGTGGCCGGCGGCGGCAGGGCGTCCTTGGACCTGTGGACGAGGGGTGAGGGTCTGTGGGACGTGGGGGTAGACCTGAGTCAGCAGGTTGGTTGGGAGGAGGCCTGTGTGAAACACGCAGCTTCCATGCCGTGACGTCAGGGGCCTGTGGGGACGCTGACCTCAGGGTGCCCCGCCTGCTTCACGCAGCCCAGAGGAATACGGCATCCCTGCCTCCACAGGCTCCCATGCGGGGCCCCGGGGGGCAGAGCACGGCGCCCAGGGGCTGGCCACGGGTCGTGGGCATTGGCCCTCGACGAGAGCTTAGAGGGACCAGCAGTGCACAGACTTCCCAAGGTCCAGGCTACTTGGGGACCAGAACCTCCCAGGCAGGGCCCCTCGATCTGGTGGACGACTGTGGGGGCCGGGGCTCCCTTCCCCGTGCTGCTGCGTCGGCCTCGGCTGGGGCTGGGCGGCGGAGGCGCTGTGCTCACGGCCCTGCCCACGCGGGGAGGCCGGGCCGGCAGAGGTGTGGCCGAGGCCTGCACCTGCCCACTCTGCTCTCTCCATCTCCTGCGTCCACGGCGTCCCTGGGGAAGCTGTCACAGCGCACAGGAGCAGCCCCATGGCCCAAGCCTGCCTCGTGCTCAGGAGCCCTGGGCGTTTCCCGGGATTGTCGCCCCAGAACTGTGACCTTTAACCTCGCTCCATAAACTACCCTCCTCTTAAAAGTTTAAGTAAACGGAGCCTGAGTCAAGAAGAGCGAATTTTATGTTAATTCCCGGGGGAAAGCATGACAATAGCTGTGGAGTCTGGAGGAATTTCCAGACCAAAGGAGAACAACGCGGAGGGACATGCAGATGGTGACCTGAAGTAGGTGGTGGGCCCAGCGGGGCCCCGGGAAGGGGCTCCTCTTCTGTGCGGGGCCTCATGCGCTGCCCCCCTTACACGGAGCTGAGCGAGTGGCGCCCACCCCGAGAGGGCACCCAGTGCTTACGAGGCAAAGTAGTAATTTGATGCCAAATCACTTGGGTGACAGGGAAGGTTAAAGCGTTGAAGGTTGGAATTATCTTTCTAAATGTTCTTCAAAGTTATAATTAAACTGTAAAGCCTCCAAAACATTTTAAAAATATTTTTTAAATGCGGTCCTGGGTGCTACTTACTTTTTATTTTGCAAGAACCAAATAATGATGTGCTGTGCACGCATACCGTTCAGTTTCCTCTGGGTGACGATTTTCGCAGGAAATCTCTGCCGACACCAGGCCCTGAAGGCACAGGGGCACTGAGCACCTCTTCCTTCTGTCCCCGCAGTGCATCCGCGGACGGAAGGCCACCCTGGAGGAGCTGCAGACGGTGCATTCGGAGGCGCACGCGCTGCTCTATGGCACAAACCCCCTCAACAGGCAGAAACTGGACAGTAAGAAACTTCTAGGTATTTCAAGGCCTTCTTTCCTTTACCGCGCTCGCTGGCCCCGCCCCTTGAGCGCCGCCCACCAGGCTTGGTCCTGCGCCTGCGCGGGGCCTGCACCAGGTACTGAGCGGGGCGGGAGGAGGCTGCTGGTTCCGGCCCGCGTGGGGGTGCCGTGGCCACCGCGCTTGAGAAGCACGGGTCTTAGGGATGTTCCGTAACGGAGCGTAGACGCCGCAGGCGCACTGGGGGTTCTGCAGCTGCACACGGCTGCCAGCCCCCTGCGGCAGCGAGCCTGGGGTCCGGGAGAGGGGGGGTCGGCCCGGAGCGGGCTCCCCGCGGGGCGTGGGGCTCTGGGCCTGACGGAAAGACCTTGCTGGCGGTGTGTCCGCCTCATGGGGGGGAGGAAGGGGGGTTCTCATCAGGACCTCCAGCCCCTGCACTGCGGGCCCTGGTCCCAGACCCCACCCCCGTCGTGACAGGTCCCCGGCACCCACCGTGCACCCAGCCTCCCAGCCACCTTGAACCTGGAGGCATGCAGTAGGCGGCCGCCTCCCAGGTGTCGCCAGAGGCTCTGCTCAGGCTGCACTGGGCGGGTCCCACCGCAGTGCGGCCGTTCACTCGCTCTGCCCACTCTGCTCGCACCGGTGTGTTCCCTGCTTCTCTGACCCGTTCATCCAGACCCTCACTCCTGCGCTCCTTCGCTCACTCGTGCACGCACGCACTCATGCATGCATGGGTGTGTTCATTCATTCATTCAGACCCTCACTGGTGCACGCCCTCCTTCTCTCCTTCCCTCACTCGTGCACACATGCGTGTGTTCCCTGTTTCCCACCTGCACTCACTTATCCCCTCCCTTGAGGAGTGCGGTCTTCTGTACTAGAATCCTGTAGGTGCTAAGGACCCTGACACGGATGACGTGGCCGTTGTCTTTGGAGAGCGTGGAGCTGGTGGCCCTGAGGAAATGGACGCTCTGTCCCGGGGGGCTGGTCGAGGACCCCCTGAGCGCCCTGCCCGGTAGTAACAGGCTTTCAGAAGGCGTGAGCTCTTGTTCTGGGGACATAGAAGCAGCAGCACAGGAGAGTCTGGGGCTGGGTGGCAGGTGCCAGGACGTGTCCCCCGGAGCTGGCTCCACCTACCAACTTGGGTGGCTTGGCTTGGCCACTGCAGAGAACCTGGGATGGAAGGTGGGGAGGATCACATCGGGGGCTGGCCAGAGGTCCTGAGAGCCCTCCCCAACCCTAGACCCTGGGCAGAAAAGGCCCAGGGCTCCCTGGCTGGGATGAACATCAGGAACCCAGCAGGGCGTGGCACCAGCCTGCCCCCCGCCAGCCCCAGGCTCCCCTCATGCTGACCTGTACCCCAGACACGCATTGCAGACCCCTCTCCAGAGAATGACCAGGCCAGAGGAAGCTGACCACATCCCAGCGGGGAGCCACCGGTTCTTAAGCCCACCGTGTGCCTGGAGCTCCCCGTGGCTCTTGGGTCCTCAGTCCTATGAATAGATGACCAGGGATTATGCCCCCTCCCCAGGGAAGCACATAGTGGGAAATAGGTCCTGAAACAGGGAAGCTCGGAGGACAGGTTTCTGGGACAGATAGGGGACATTGTGAAGAAACCCAAAGCTGTCCTTCATAAAGAGAGGAGCTACCCCCTCCACGTGGCGTGGACAAGCGTAGCAAGAAAGGAGGCCCAGAGCACTCCTGTCACATCGGACAGGAGAGAGTCCTGGGCCGGAGGGTAGGTGGGCTCAGTCCCCTGGGAAGCAGAGCAAAACCAGGGCAGGAGCCGGAGAGCGGGAGGAAGAGTAAGAAAATGCAGGGAGCGCACCTGGCAGGAGTTTCCAGGGAGCGTGCGAGAAGGGGTGAGAGCATGGTGGAGCAGCCACGGCGGGCTCCAGAGCCACCGGGCGAGCCGTGGCTGCCCAGGCTCTCCAGGGAGCGGCAGGGACAGTGGTGGACCGGCCGGGACCGGGGACGTGGGGAGACGCGTGAGAGTCTGGGGCAGGTGCGCCACTATGTCAGTACCCCTCGCCAGTTCTGGGCAGAGGTCTTCCCAGCCTGCAGCTTTGGCCGAGCCGGGAGGGTGAAGAGGAGCCCAAGCAGAGGCGTCCCTTCCTCCAGGGGGACACACGGGGAGGCCGGGAGGGGCCGCCAGGCCGTGGGTGACAGCCCGCTGCCTAGGTCGCTCCTGCTGCTGTGACCAGGCACCGCAGAGGCCAGAGCCCATCGCTCACGGGCCGGCAGGTGGAGGGCCGGGATCGGGGTGCCACATGGCAGGTGTGGGCCTTACACCTCAGGGCTCCCGCTGCGCCTCCCGGGGGGCCGAGTCTTTCCCAAGGTGCTGACCGCATCACAAAGGCCCCACTCTCGTGAACCGACTGCTTCCCAGCCCCACTCGTGATCCTGTCCCCCCGGGCAGTCACGGAAGCCAGCCCCACAGGCTGTGTTCCCCACGTAGAAGCATCCAGAACAGCCCAGAGCCGTGTGGCTGGGGGCCTGCGCCAGCGTCATCTTGGGCTTCCCCCTACCCTGCCCCCCAAAAGCTGCTGCTGGCGCGGCCTGGGGAGCCCCCGGTAGGCTCAGCGGGACCTTAGAGCCGCTCGCCGTTCTGGCCGTGTCAGGTCTGGTCCACGGGCCAGCCAGGTGCTCTGGCCACCCTGAGCTCTGTTCCCCGAGACCCCTGGGAACCCCAGACGTGCCCCAGAGACCCCCTCCAGCCCGTCCTGCTCACACGGCAGGGTTTGTTCTCACTCGAGTCGGCATCTCAAAGCCCAGCCATCGTGGTGTAGGGTCCATGGTCACCAGGGCTGGCTGGACTGCCCCACGGCGGAGGCCAGGGTCTGCGCTGCCCCGAGCGAGCACGCTGCGCGGCACCTGCGGCGCCCCCACTCTTGGTGGGGGCTCTTCCCAGTCCAGCCCCTGCTCCCTTGTCTGCCGCCAGAGGCCCGTGTCGGTTGAGCCGCCGCCAAGAGGCCTTTTGCACTTGGTGTGTTGTCCTCTGACCGTGGAGCTGGGCAGGGAGAAGGCAGTGTTTCCGCGTCGCAGGTGGGGGCGGGCTCGGACGCTCCGGCAGGAGAACGGACCAGGTCTCGGAGAAGGTTTCACGCTCAGTTTAAGACGGATGATGAGGCACAAGAGAGGAGGCGGATGCGGGGTCTCCGGGAGAAGGCGGCAGGGGCCACCGGGAGGGCCTGGAGCTCTCCTAGCTGCTGACCCTTCATGGGGGCCTCCCGGGCCCAGTCCATGTGGGGTCGCCCCTCCTTGCTCAAGTCGGGCCAGCAGCACGGGCTCCCGAAGGCCCCTGTCCTGTTTCCGGGTCTCTGTTGAAATGTGTTCCCGTCATCATACCTGCCCCCCCCACTGCCCCGATGCAGCCGTCCGCGTGTGCGCTGCGTGTGTTTTGTGGTGGCAGAGCCCGTGCTGGGAGTGTGTGTGTGTGTGTGTGTGTGTGTGTGTGTGTGTGTGTGTGGTTCCCACAGAACCACGTCGTTCTGTTTCCTTCTGCTTTGCTGCCGCACACTGTTTTGAAAGCCATCCCCGTTGCTCTGAGTTCACCTGTCCGGCTCCCTTCCTGCACTCGGGCCAGTTTTCAGACTCCGGGTGGCTGTGCTGACAACCAGGAGTCCTGGCATCGGTCTGGCTGTGTGCGCGTAGGAAGGTTGGCGACTATTTTCTTGCTGGAGTAACCCTGATCGGGCACGTGAACGCCGCCGTGTGACTTCCCTCCGTCTCTAAATCGAGCACCCACGTCTCAGCCGTGTGCAAGAAGGCCTCGTGGTCGCTGAGGCGCAGGGGCCTCGGCCTTGGGTGTTCCCGGAGGTCCGGCCGGGTCTCTGACGGCAGGCACCTGGAAGAAGAGCCTGGTCATGTGCCTGGGGGGTGCTTGGCGGGGCTCAGGGGGCGTGAGACCCTGTGTGGGGGCAGCAGAGGCCACACAGGACTGCCCGTGCCCTCCCCATGCCCGAGGGACCCCAGCCCACCTCTCAGCAGGTGCACTGAGTGGACAAGCAAGGTGGCCCATAACGCATCCACGCCCGTTCTTCGTGGACGTTTGTGGCCCAGGTGATGGTGACCCCAGAGCACAGGAGGCCCGAGTGAGCCGCAGGTGGCTGGGGACGAGCGGCAGTGCGCTGTGCCGAGAGCCGCCGCGGATCCTCGGGCTGTTCTCTGTCCAGCGGTGCGTGCTCAGTGCCCACCCGGGGTTGCGGGAGATCCCTCCTTTTCTTTCTCCTTCGGTCGTTGGTTGTTGGCCAATGAGCAAAGCCGACATACTTAGGTGGTGTATGGTTTTAGTGTAGACAGTGCTGGCTCTAATTAAAAATAGCAATCTACAGTCTTAACAGAGCGTCCTTCCCTGGGACTCAGGCACGCAGATCTGTCTGAGTTCATGTTCACAGACCTGGGGTGGCCGGGGGAAGCTCTGTAAGTCCCTGCGCCGCGTTCCGTGATGGGAAGGGACCCGGCGTGCGGCCCCAGCCCCAGGCCGATGGAGGACTCCCTGCCAGGCCTGGGACTCTGTCGGCCACTGAGGTGGGCCTGTTCCAGCACAGGGGGCAGAGCAGGGCAGCAGGAGGCCTGGCGTCTGTGCCCTCTCCTGCCCGGGCCCGCTGCCCCCACCTGCCTGCGCCCCCCGCCCCCCTGGCGGCTCCCTGCAGCGGGTCACTCGCGGTGCTGGCCGAGCTAGCCCCTCCGGAGCCACCGTCCTGGGCCCCGCACCCCCTCCTGGCCGCGCGCCGGCAGTGAGCCCAAGGGAAGGAAGGCAGACGTGTCCCTGCCCTCACAGGGCACCCTCCAGGGTATGTGGCAGCAGGGGCCACAGATCCAGGCAGCGGCCGTCAGCACGAGACGGCGTGAGGAGAGCGGCTGCGGCGCATCACGTGCGCAGCAGGCAGTGCAGGCCGGCCCGGCCCGTGACGCGGCCCGCAGTGGCTCGGGGCCTGGGGTGGTCCACACCGGGAGCCGGATGAGGTGGGCGCAGACCAGCCCCGCGGCCCCAGCAGTGTGGTTCATGAGCGCCCAGAGCAGGGGCTGGGGATCTGGGGCAGGCTGCAGCTGGGGGGCTCCCCGTGGTGGGCACAGCCCTGGCACGCCCAGAAATGGAGTCCAGGGGTGCCCGTTCGGCTCAGTTAGGCATCCGGCTCAGGATTTCTGCTCAGGTCATGATCTCACAGTTTGGGAGTATGGGCCGCGTGTTGGGCTCTGTGCTGGGCATGGAGTCGGCTTGAAATCCTCCCTTCCTCTTCTCTCTCTTTCCCTCAAAAATAAGAAAAGAGAGTCCGAACCTGACCTATGGAACCTGCCAGGGAAGGGCTGAGGGCCATGGGGACGGGGCATATGTGGGAGCACAGAGACGGCATCCTGGGCCAGCGCCCCGGGGACGGCAGCCACATGGGGGTGTGGCTCTCTGTCCCTTGTGAAGGGTGAGGTTTAGGCGAGTTGCCAGCCAGCACGGGGCCACGCCGAGGACGAGGACTGTCTGTCACCAGGGCTCAGGCCCGAACCCTGAGGGAGAGGGGACTCAGCCCGGCGCCGCCGGCCGGGGAGGGCCTTCCCGGGGGGCCAGCCCCATGCCGAGTCTGTGTTGGCACGTGCAGAGGGGGTGTTGTCATTCACATCCCGGAAGACCCTCCACGAGACCCCGGGCCCTGCTCTCACCCTTGCTTTCAGCCGGGCGGGGGCGGCGGGACTCCCCGAGGGGCCAGGTCGGGTGGCTGAGCAGCCAGGAGCTCTCGGGACGCCACCTTCCGATCTGTTCTGTGCAGGGTGCGCGAGCTCCGGCCGGAAGGAGAAGCCCACCGCTCGGCATGGACCCCCAGAGGGCTGACTGCTGCCGTGGGGAGGGGGAGGCCCGTGCCCGGGGACTGCCCCCCAGCAGCCGCATGGTGACGCCCTGGTACCTGTGAAACCAGGGCGCCCCTCTGTGCGGACGTGCTGTGGTCCTCCGAGTGCCGGCGCCCCCGGGCACCCCGCTTCCGGAGCCGCGCCGAGCTCCCTGCAGGCGGGCGCCTGGGCCCTTGCCCCCCTGACCTTGGCCGTCCTTCTGCCCACAGGCTCGCTCACGTCGGTGTTCGTGAGGCTGCCCTGCGGCGGTGTCGGGGTGAGTATTTCTTTAATGTGTAAATAATGTCCTGTTTGTTCTCGGGGCCCAGCGGCCACAGACCTCGCCGCCCCGTTTTCCACAGAGTGGGTAATTGCTGCCAGGTGTTTTCCATAAACAGGGGCGGGCGGGGCGCCTGGCCACTCACACGTGTGGCTTCAAAGGCCTGGGAGCCCGGGAGCGTTCGTAGGCTGCAGTCGGGCACCTTCCTCCAGGAAGGCCGTCTGGCCCGCACGCACGCCGTGGGAACCAGCTCTGGGGTGCTGGGCGGTCTCGCCTCCAGCGCGCGGAGGGACAGCCTGCTCACCGGGGCCCGGGCTGCGGTAGACCTGGGTGCATGTGGGCCCCTGCCCCTCTGAATGCAGTTGTGGGGGGGGGGGGGACTGCCCGTCTGCGTGGTAGCTATGGCCTTGGGCAGACCCGCTCCCGAGAACCGGGCCTCTCACTGTTTCCGGGCCGGACGTGTGCCCTTCCCACAGCGAAGAGGTGTCCACAGCCAGAGCTTGTTGCTAACAGAGAGGGGCCCTCACCCCCGCCCCGCTCTGGTCGCCCCGGAGGACAGAGGTGTGGGGGGCGAGAGCGGGGGCCAGGGCCGCGGGCCTTCAGGGCGCTGTGGCCCAAGAAAGCGCGGTTGGCCGTGCGGGGAAGGGGTCACAGCGGACAGCACAGCCACAGCGCTGAAGCCGGGCAGGGGCGGCGTGTGAGCCCAGATCGCAGGGGGAGCCCCCGGTCTGGATTCTGTTATGGAAATGAAACAAAATTGTTTTCTTCCTGAGTCTTTACAAAAGTCACTGCTTTGAAAATTATCCCGTCAGAAAGAGAATAAACGGCATTTACTCATACCACGACCGAGCCCCCTAGAGTTATTTTATTTTGTATTGTAAGTAGGCTGCAATCTCTTAATTCGGGGCAAATTTTTGGCCAGACTTGAAAAGGCTTGGATTCGGCTGCCCTGCGGCCAGCGTGCCGGGCGAGGCAGGATTTATAATTTGCAAAAGAAAGCTCAAGTCAGTCGGGCCTGGGGCCTGGAGCCAGGCGGCCCCACCGAGCGTGCGCCCAGATCTGAGCCCCTGCAGACGGCCGGCTCCCAGCTTCACATCCGGGCACGAGAGCGCTGCGGTCAGCGCTCCCACCGGGCCGAGCGGGTGGAGAGGGAGCCCGTGGGAGCAGCACACTGCCCGTGTGGGCGCCGTGGCCCTGGTGGGGTCTCAGGAAGGCCAGGTGGACCCCCAGAGCCTAAGCGTGGGCGGGAGTGTGCATGCCCCGGGAGTTGACGCAGTTGTCTTCCTCAGAGTTCCTTGGAGTTGCGTTCAGGGTGCGGGATGGTGTTTTAATGTTACTTGCCAACGCCTTTTCCCGTAACTGTGCTAAAAGTAGGGCTCTAAGTCACTGCGCTTGTTTTCAAACCAAATAAAAGGAGCCTATCCACCCGCCTCCTGATCCTCCCCGTTGTCCCGTCGGGGGACCCGGTGCGGGTGAATGCCCCCCTCTGTGGCCGCTGCGGTGCCCGAGCTCCCCGGCTCCCCGAGGGCCATGGGGTGCCCGGAATCGGTACATCCCTTCTCCATCTCGGTAGGAAGCACCGTCCTCCGCTGGTTTGCTGTGAGGGACGGAGCAGGCCATCTGCCCTTCCCTGGGGCCCCTCGTTAACGCTCCTGCAGGGCGAGTGCCCGCCCACCCCGGGGCGGCGCACAGAGACCTGGTGGAGCCTGTGCCCGGCTGGCTCCGGCCTCAAAACCCAGATCCTCACATTTTGAGGCAAAACGATGAGTGGTTTTGTGTATACGGCCTTTGGTCCTCAGGGGGCAGCATCCACGCAGCCTGCCCTGGACGCCCGCACCCTCCCCTCCCGGGAGGCACGGCAGCAACTGGACCCCCCGCCCCTCGCTGGAGGACTGTCCCCTTGGATTTTGGTGCCTGGGTCCTGCCACTGAGGGAGCCAGCCCTGGCCGGCGTGTCTGCGTCCGCGGCCGGCAGCACGGTGTCCTCACAGAAGCCGCTCTTTGAAAGTCAGATACTAGTGCTGCGGAGTCGGCCAAGTGCAGAGCGCTCTCGGGACATTTGGAAACTGCTTAAAGAGCACAGAGGTTTGCTCGTTGAGAACAGCCTTCCTCCGGAAGCGGCCTGAACCCCTCATGACTGTATCTTCCACCATCTCGCTTTGAAGGTGGAGCTTCAAGAGCTCCTTGCAGGAAACCCGCCCCTACGTAATGACCGGGGTCTCTGTCCGCCCGGCCCAGCTGCGTGCCCTCTGCGTGCAGCCGTCTGGCCTCAGTCTCAGATTCCCCGAGCCTTCAGCGCCCGGAGGGGGTGATTGGAGCAGGGGGGGCTCTCGGATGGACTCGGGGGACGCTGCGCTGCAGGTGACACAGGTGGGGCGCGCCCCTGTGAGGACGGGCACGGGAGCCCTCGTGTGCGCGGCCGCGGCTCTGGTCGTCGGCCCCGGAGGTGGTGGCCGGTGCCCTTGCCCTGGCACCCCCGCCCCGCCCCCCACAGAGCGACTTGCGGAGCTGGCCGATCCGCTTTCTTGGTCCTCTTGAACGCCCACATCAGCCAGGCACGTCAGACGTGTGTCTCCGTAAACACACAAACCAGGACACGAATGGGGACTGCCCAGTGCGTGTGTGCCACAGGCTTTCCGAGCGAGGGTCCTCAGGGGCCTGGCTCCTCCCGCCCTGCGCTCCCGGCAGGCCGTGCCCGGCCGGTCTTCTTTGGCGCAGAGTCGGGTCC
>NC_043702.1:1922700-1928129 GCF_006229205.1 Suricata suricatta
GAGCTGGCCGATCCGCTTTCTTGGTCCTCTTGAACGCCCACATCAGCCAGGCACGTCAGACGTGTGTCTCCGTAAACACACAAACCAGGACACGAATGGGGACTGCCCGGTGCGTGTGTGCCACAGGCTTTCCGAGCGAGGGTCCTCAGGGGCCTGGCTCCTCCCGCCCTGCGCTCCCGGCAGGCCGTGCCCGGCCCGTCTTCTTCGGCCCAGAGTCAGGTCCGGCAGGCCGTGCCCGGCCGGTCTTCTTCGGCGCAGAGTCGGGTCCGGCAGGCCGTGCCCGGCCCGTCTTCTTCGGCGCAGTCGGGTCGGGCAGGCCGTGCCCGGCCCGTCTTCTTCGGCGCAGAGTCGGGTCGGGCTTGGGTGGGCCTCCCAGTCCGGTTCCTATCACAGTTGGTTTTGCTGTGTCACCGGCCTGCAGCTGCCGCAGAAGCGCGTAGGAGCAGAGCTCGGTGACCAGATGGCCCCTGCTCCGAGCTCCGAGGACATCGGGGCGATGAAGGGAAGCCGGGGCCCCTCTCCTTCCTGCTGCGTTGATGGTTCTTTTCCTGTTCAGTGTTTTTGGGCATATCTTAAAAAAAAGGCCGAATGTGAGCTGGGTGTGTCCTGAATTAGTAAAAGGGCAGTGAGCAGCCCCGTGCTGGGATTTTGGGGGGAGAGCGCCAGCTGCCTGGCCCCCCAGGAGTTGGGGGCATGGGGTGACAAGCCAGGACGCGCCTCACTGCAGCGCCCGTGTCTCCGCAGGTGGACAGCGACACCATATGGAATGAGGTGCACTCGTCGGGCGCGGCCCGCCTGGCCGTGGGCTGCGTGGTGGAGCTGGTCTTCAAGGTGGCCACGGGGGAGCTGAAGGTCGGTGAGGACGCGGCCCTCTGGGGGGGGGGCGGGTGACAGCCCCCTGCAGGTCCCTCTAGACAAGGAGGCGGTGACCGGGGGAGGGTGGGCCTGGCCCGACCCATCCCGTCAGTCCCTGCTCGTCCGCGGGAGCACCTCCTGCCTCCGGAAGCGCGTGACCGCACAGCAGCTCTCCAAGATCTGGTCTCGGGAGCACCTGGTGCTCTTAACAACGTTGAGGAGCCCCCAGGGCTCCTGTGTCCGAGCTGTCAGCACCCCGCCCACACTAGAGTCCAGCAGGATTGTGGAAACTGTGGATGAACTCGAAGTGACAGTAACGCCCATCTTAGTGGATCAGTCTGGCCACGCGCAGGGTGGGGCTGGGAAGGGGCGGTATTTGCATAGCTTTCTCAGACAACGGTGGGGACTCCTCCTTGATGCTCCGCCACAAGTGGAAGTTTCTGGAAGATGAGTTGCAGTGCAGAACCCGAAGCAGTAGCACTGGACTCTTCTCCTTGGCATTGAACCCAGCGGTCTGTTTTAGGCCAATCTAAACTTTCCTCCGCACCGACTGCTACAGTACGTGTCACTTGTTGGGAAGTACCAGCCAGAGTTAGGGCAACCTTTCGGAATCCTGACACATTTCTTGCACAGGATGTGAGCCATCACTGATCTTCAGAAGCGTTCCTCTAGGTCCCGTGCCCTCAGGAAGGTCTTCCAAACGCAGGCGGGCACTCGCCGTGGGCTCAAGTGACACTCCAGTGTCACCGGCATCCTGTCCTTTCCTTGGTCCACTCAAGGGAGGAGCTTTCCAGAAATTGGGCAGAACCTCTGTCCCCTCAGATGTGGTGGAGAGAACGGGCCGAGTGCCCGGGCCTCCCTGGCAGTGCCGACTCCGGCCCCAGCCACCTGCCCCCTTGTCCTGGCACCATGGTGATCAAGTCCTAGGACGGGGGGCATGGGGACCCCCGAGGGGGGCGCAGCCTGCGCTCTGAACCGGGTGCGGGGTCCGCATGTAGGACGGTGTTGAGGGTGCACAAAGCAGGGGCTCCCACGTGAGGGTGTCCCTCCCGGAGCTGCCCCTGCAGCAGGCTGAACACTGCCTTCCCGGCCCCGTCGCCCGCGGTCGGCACGCCCCGGGGGCTGTCTCCTGCTGGCCACAGAGATGCCCACGTGCACGGTTTCCAGGGCTGTGGCTGCTGAGCGGTGCCTGGATGGGTCTGTGAGGCACACGTGACTTACTGGACCCGGGTCGGGGGAGCAGCTCCTCGCCAGCCTCTGAGCTGGACCTCCTGACTGAGTGGGTCACTTGTCCTCTGCAGTGTCCCCCCGACCCGGGACTCTGTTGTCCATGCTGAGCCCCAACTAGGGCAGGAGCCTTGTGCCCCAGGGGCTCCCGTCAGCTGGCTTCCTGGGGTGCCCGCCCACCCCGGCCCAGGTCCCCCAGCTGAGCTGCTCCAAGCCTTCTTGCCCACGCGCTGTCGAAGATTAAAGTCAGGGACGGGGGTGCCTGGGGGCTCAGTCGGTTGAGCGTCAGGCCATGATCTCACGTTTGTGGGTTCGAGCCCCGCGTCGGGCTCTGTGCTGGCGGCTTGGAGCCTGGAGCTGCTTCAGACTCTGTGTCTCCCTCTCCCTCTGTCCCACCCCTACACACTCTCTGTCTCTCAAAAATAAGCAAATGAAAGAAAAAGTCAGGGACGAAGTCCTTTGTTACCTTAGTAACCATGACAACCAGTAGGCCTCGCAGACCCTGCCCCCTCCTGTCCCACGGCTACTGCGAGTCCCGCTGTGCGGTGACTGTCCTCCTGTGTGGCCTGCGCCGCCTTCTCTCTAACGTGAAACCTGTCTTTCCCCCATTTCTCCCTGCCGGTCGGGTGCTGTGCGCAGAACGGCTTCGCCGTGGTCCGGCCCCCAGGACACCACGCGGAGGAGAGCACGCCCATGTACGTAGGCACGGCCGTCGCGGGGGGGGGGGGCGGGGGGGCCAGGTTTCCAACTCCGATCCGGAAGGGCCGCCCTTCACCCACCAGCTGTGGCGAGGCGGCCACCGACCCGGAGAGGGGAGAGAAACGTCTTCAGTCTTGTACGTGGTTGGCGTGAACTTCACCTGCACCACGATGAGTTCCTGTGGTGCTTCATTGTTCTAGAACATTCTAAGCAAACCCCTCAGGCTCACATGCAGCATTTTAGCTGACCTGCTTGTGGTGTGGTACCAGTGAGACTGACGCCTCAAGGTCATGACCACAGGCTCAGCTAGGTCTGGGCTCCGTCTGGGGCCGTGGGTGCCCCTGACCACGCGTACATCCGAGGAGCCAGCCGAGGTGGCGGGCGCGGCCCGCAGATGGCCCAGGTTCCCATGCGAGGATCAGTGGCAGGTGGGGACCCCCCGGGGCAGTCACAGACACTGGACGCTGGGCCTCACCAGCTGTGTCCTGAGTGCTGTGGAGCCTGGGGGTGGCTTGGCCGTGGTGCCGTCTGGTGGCTGTGGGAAGCCACTCAGCCAGCAGGACAGGGCGTCCCACACCCGGGGGACAGGCAGGGGCACTGGCGCTGCTGGTGGAGGTCAGAGAGGTGAGGTCTGGGCTGTGTCCCAAAGGGCAGGGTGGGTCGGACAGCATGGCGGGGACCTTGCCTGTCTCTGGGAGCAGCTGGAACAAGGCTGAGGGGCTTCAGGCCAAACCCATGTTCCTGAAGGAGCAGACGGGCAGGCGGGAGCCCTGTGTCCTCCAAATCCAGAAGTGAGGGCATCAGGCCGCCACTGCTGGAGAGCAGAGGGAGGGGCTTCAGGTTAGACACAGCCTTACCCAGCCCTGCGGCCTCGTGGCACCAGGACCCAGGACCCTCGGTGTCGTCTAGGAGCGAGACCCTCCTTCCGTGGAGGTGTGTTCCGATCAGACTCGAAGCGGCTGGGCATTCTGTGGCGTGAACCCGCGTGGACGCCCCCGCGGGGTCAGGACGAGCCGTGCCTGCGGCCTGGGGTTCCCGGCCCGGCTTCCAGAAACAGGACCCCTCCCCGCCCGGGGTTTCCCCATCTTTGCGGTAATTCCGGTGGAGGGGCTGCTGGATGTGGAGAGCTTCGGTTTTGCTGAATTGCTCGTCAGCTTGTTTTCTCAACCCCCGGGGGACCCAGAATTAGTCACGGGACCGACTCAGGCGTCATTGTCACATGTCCGAGAGCAGGGCGGATGAGCAGTGAGCGGGGAGTCTTGGTGACCTCCGCCCGTGCGCGTGGGGCCCCTGCCCAGGCCGCCGTGCCGTCCGCCAAGTTCTGGGGCCGGGAGGCGGGGCGTTGGCGCATTGAGGGAGGGGTCCCCGGCCCGGGGCGCACGGCCAGCGGGCAGACCTGTGGGGGTCTGTGCGCCCCTCGGCAGCGTCAGTGAAGGCAGCTGTGAGTTCAGACCGTCATCAAGTCGCACGGGACTCTAGACAGTTCTGTCACCTCTTGCGTAAAGACGGATGAGAAACCAGACCCGTGTTTGCCTCCGTCTCTCCTGACTCGCCTGCAGGGGCTTCTGCTACTTCAACTCCGTGGCCATCGCCGCCAAGCTTCTCCAGCAGCGGCTGGACGTGAGCAAGACCCTCATAGTGGACTGGGTAAGTGGGGCCCTTCCCCGAGAGGGGCTGGGGACTGGGCTGGGCTTTCCCACAGCTGGGGTGGTGCCGTGCGTGTCAGACCCTCCTGGGGAAGCCGGGCGGCCCCTGGGCACGGTGCAGCCCCCACCCGGTTCTCTGCGGGACCCGCCGCCTGGAGGGTGAACGCCAGTGAGAGAACCGTAGGCCGTGTCTGACCTCACAGCAGCCACACGGCCGCCTGTCCGGGGACAGCCCTTGACGTCATTCATTGTTCGTTCTCTCTTGTTCTGTTGGGTATTTGTGATGTATTTCATAGAGTTTGTAAGGGGAAGGACAACAGGCACTCAGGGGGTTATGTGCCTGCAGAGGCCTTCCTGGGGGGGGGGTGGGGGTGAAGTAACACCACACCACCGCCCAGCAGAGCCCGCCAGCTCTCAGGTGCCGGGCACTGGTCACGGGCGCGTACATGCCGGAGGCCATGCAGCCGCCCGGGGTCCGGACCCTCCTCGCCTGTCCCCCTGTCCCCGTGAGCCGGGCCTCCGCTCAATTAAATGTCTGACTCTTGGTTCCTCCTGAGGTCATGATCTCATGGTTTGGGGGGTTCAAGCCCCGCCTCAGGCTCTGTGCTGACAGCGTGAGGTCTGCTTGGGATTCTCCCTTTCTCTGCCCCTCCCTTTTCGTGCTGTCTCTCAAAATAAACTGTAAAAAACTATTTAAATATAAATTTAAAAAAAGAGAAGCAGTTTGTCATTTAAGCTTGGGGCTGGGGACCCCTGTGCCGTGTGCACCTGCCACCCCCAGCCCCCCGCGATGGCCTCCTCCTGCACCCCAGCGCCCAGCTCAGCGCTGGCGCCTCTCCTGTGCTTGCAAGTGAACCGCTGCAGTCCACGCACTTCTCACAGACGTGGCCGTGGCCAGATGATCTTGTCGCAAAAGTCGTGGCCTCTGGGTGGGGCTGGAACGCCAGCCTCTTCCCCTTCGCTGGAAAGTATAGTGTGCCACGGTCAGTGTGCCAGGGCCAC
>NC_043702.1:1928229-1932506 GCF_006229205.1 Suricata suricatta
ACGGCCAGCGTGCCACGGTCAGTGTGCCAGGGTCACCGCCCCACGGCCAGCGTGCCACGTGGTCAGTGGCCAGGGTCACCGCCCCACGGCCAGCGTGCCACGGTCAGTGTGCCAGGGTCACTGCCCCACGGCCAGCGTGCCACGGTCAGCGCGCCACAGTGCTGAGGGCGGGGGACACAGACGACGCAGCCTGGGCCTCTCCTGCCTGTCCCTCAGCCCCGCGCCCCCCGGGTGGCCACGCTGGGCCCGGAGGCGTCCGCCAGCTCTGAGCCTGCTCCCCCCGCTCTGGCAGGACGTGCACCACGGAAACGGGACGCAGCAGGCCTTCTACAGCGACCCCAGCGTCCTCTACATCTCCCTCCACCGCTACGACGACGGGAACTTCTTCCCGGGCAGCGGGGCGCCGGACGAGGTGAGCAGGGCCGCTCCGCTGGCGCGAGGGCAGGCGTGCGCGGCCCCTGCACACGCACAGCCGGGCCTCCTGCCCCCGTGGGGCCCGAGGTGTCAGGCAGGCGCGGGCCGCGTTCCGTCCGCGTGCCCGCGTGGCCTTTGCCTCGTCTGCAGTTCGGGGGAAACACCGGCCGTCGCCTCTGGCTCCCGTGCAGGCCGAGGAGAGAGAGCGCGGTGCCCTGCCCCCCGGCCCGAGTCTGTCGGCCGGCGGCCCAGCGCCACGCGGAAGGGGCGTGGGCGGGCTCGGGGCTCCTTCGTGACCCCGACCCTGGGCAGAGCCTGCCCTCGCTCTGAACAGAGAGGCCACGACGCCCAGCGGAGAAGTTTCCTCAGACTCTGGGTCCTGTTTCCTGGAAGGAGGGAGGGAAGGCCAGGCTCACTTCGCAGACATCTCTGCGCCTCTGTTGGCATCTACGTGGCAGAGCTGCAGGCCTTCAAACACTGCTGCGCCGCGGCCGGGGGAGAAGGGTGCCCCGTGCCCCGAGGCTCGGGGGGCCGAGAGCCCCGCTCTGTTGTTGGGTCCTGGTGTCAGGGACCCTGGGAGCACCGCCTTGGAGCCACCGGGCGGGGGCCCTGGTCGGTCTCGGGTCACAGACCGTGACCAGGCTGCTCTCTCCCACTCAGGTGGGCACAGGCCCAGGTGTGGGCTTCAACGTCAACATGGCTTTCACCGGCGGCCTTGACCCCCCCATGGGAGACGCCGAGTACTTGGCGGCCTTCAGGTAAGTGTCCCTGCTTCCTGTCCCTGGGGCACCTTTCAAACACCTGGGGCTCCCCGCCAGTGTCCCCAGCTGCGGCCCGCCGGTGCTGGTGCTCCCTGACCTTCCTCCTCCTCACGCGCCCCCCCAGGCCGCCCCCCCGGCGTCCGCAGCGGGCTCGCACAGCGGGCGTTTCCGTGGCTGCCGACTCTCTTAGTTGGTTCTTGGAGCCTCAGCGGAGTCCCGAGGCGGTCTTGTCCCCTGGGGCGGGCCGCGGGAGAAGCGGGAGTCCTGGGGTCCCAGGCGAGGACCTCGGCGCAGGGCTCAGAACACGTGACACGCGGGAAGGGTGGAGGCCCCATCTGGCAGGGTTCCAGGATCTCCCGATCTTCCTTCCCGCGGGGCCCTCGTGGGACGGGAGAGACGGAAATCCGCGCGCTCCGGCCCCGCCGCCCCCTTCCTACGGCCCTGCTCAGCCGGGGCAGGCCGCTCGGCCTTCCAAACCATGCGTTTGCCCTTCTCATCAAACGGCGACTCCTCGGACCCGGGCCGATCGAGGTGGTCCCTGCCGCCAAACGCAGACACCCAGCAGCGCAGGCGCTCTGCTGCGGCCTCTCCCTTCTCCCCGGAATGCGGGGCGCCGGGGTCCCAGGGCCCCAAGGGGAGGAGGGTGCTGCCCAGGGCGCTCGGCCTCTGGGTCTGCGTTGGCACTGCCAGTGCGCCGGGAGGTGGAGCCCCGGGAAGGGTCCTCCCTCCTCCTCCTCGACCCCCCTGCTCTTACTCTGCTTTACCTGAACAGAACGCACGTGTGTGCAGGCGTGAGCATGTGTGACACACATCTGGACCAGCGTGTGCGTGCCTCCGTGCGCGTGTGGCTGTGGCGTGGAGGCAGGTGTGCAGGTGTGCGAATGCGTGCGTCTCTGGCGGGTGTGGCTCCTCAGGAGGGCGCGGCTGTAAGCGTCGAGCCGCAGCCCCTGCTGCATGCTCTGGGGGCCCTGCGTGGGCCACAGGACCCCCGCGGCATCCACCCCCAAACTCAGGACGGTTGGGCCTGGCCACGCACGCGGCTGTCCGGTTCAGTCAGCGCAGTCGGCCAGCGTCTGGGGCGGCGAGGCTGGTTGCTACAAATCCGCGTCTGCCACCTCCCTCGCTGATTTCTCTGTCCTTTTCCCAGTCACTTTTTCCTCTCTCATTGGCTTAACTTTGATGTTTCTTCTTACCCCTTGTCAGAGATGAGCAGTTTTGACAATCGCCTGCCTCACTTAATGGACACGGTATCTGGAAGTTTGCTCTTGGGCACGGTTAGGTTATCGGCGACACGAAACCCAAGCCCGTGCCAGGCCAGCCGCCGGGGCTAGCACCAGCCCTCCCGGAAGGCTGCTTGGGAAGGAAATGTCTACACACCTGCCCCGGGGAGCCGGGGTTTGCCAGGAGCCCCGGGGCACGCCGCGGCCAGTTGTGGCGTTGCCAGAGGGTGGCGCTGTGCTCGGCCTGGCTGGCGGGAGCAGCGGGACAGCTGTGTGCCCACATCTCACGCACGCACCCGGTTCCGCCGGGCCTCAGCCGCACCGGGTGCCTGGTCCTGTGACGGGGACGCCCAGCTCCGGGAGTGGCCCTCCGGCCCCGGGGACGACCCCCCGCCCCGGCTCAGCCTTTAAGATGAACCTTTCTCTCCAAGTCTCCAGTGACATTGTGTTTTAATCTCCTGCCAAGTGCGTACATGATGATACCTTAGCAAATGAGCTTTTTAAATCTTGAATAGCTTCTTTGAAAAGGAAAATTGTTTCAGGGGTTTTTTTTTATTGATTTAAATGTAAAATAGCACTTTGAAGTTTACAATTTATGGTTCCCTGGGCATCGATTGGCTGGGGAAGAAGGGTCAGGGCCCGTTTTCCCCTTTCTTCTGCGCACCTCCCCCTTTCCGGGGGCCCTGGGGACAGTGCGTGCCTCAGAGAAGCACCTGGTCACTCAGCCCACGGCCTGCCACATTGCATTTGGGGAGATCAAGCCCAAGATGAAGATGAGATAAGAAAATTGCCCCTAACGAGATCCAGAAGTGGCGGCACTTTCTCCGCAGGCTCAGACTGGAGGAGAAAAGGCAGGCCTAATTCAAACCAGCGCCCTGCGGACGGGCTTTGAAGTGCGGCGAGCGGGGCCCGGGGCTCTGGCGGGCGGGAGGTGCGCCGCGGTCCCCCCCCCACCTGCCGTCCGCGCTCGGGGTGGGAGCTTCGACGGGAGCGTGCGTCTGTGCAGGTTGTGAGATGGCAATGAGGCCGGGCTTCTTGAAGTGGTAACTTTAGTCTTTTAACGAATCACAGTTTGCCTTTAAGTTGAGCGACGGGGCAGATTCGTGCCCTTTTCCCCGACCTTCCAGTGCGACACCAGGATGGAGGGTCTCGGGAAACGCTTTACAAAATCGTCTTTGGTTTTTAATTTGTTTATTGTCCTGGAGACACGCGCACAGCGCCTCCTGTGGAAGCCCCGTGGGCGAGCGCAGTGCGGAGGCGGCGCAGGCGGGTCTGTCGGCAGAGGCGCTCAGCGTCCGGGGCGCTGCTGTGGACACGCTGGGTCCACACCCGGGGCCTCGCGTGCGGAGGGCAGTACCGTCTCTGGAAGGCTCCACGCCCCTCCCTTCCCATGGGGGGGGCTTCCCGAGGGCACGAGGCGACTGCCAGGCCGGGCGGGAAGCTCACGTTCCGGCCCTGGTGCCTGGTACCCGCCCTCGAGGTGGCGCAGGACGGGGACGACAGGGCCCCTCAGGCGGTCGGGCGCACAGGCGGGTGCGGTGACGCTGTGCCCGGCCGCCTGCCCGCGGAGCCGTCCCCGCTGAGCCCTGGGGGAGTGGGCCTGGGACACGTCAGGCGGTTCCCATCCTTGACGTGATTCCACCTCCACCGTCGCTCCGACCCGTGCTCTCAGTGGGTCCAGTGCTGGACTCAGCGGCTCTCTGGGCACACGGAGCCCCTGAAGCCCCGGGGCCAGGACGCACCAAGGGGTCCCCGGGACCCGGCCGTGTGGTTCCTGAGGACTGGGTGCCATCCTCTCTCTTGCAGAGGGGGTGCGGGGCACGGGCCCGGGCCCATCTGTCCTCTGGCAGACGGGCAGCCGCCCTCTGCTAACAGGATGGTG
>NC_043702.1:1932606-1947173 GCF_006229205.1 Suricata suricatta
AGTCTGAGGTGGGCGTGGGACAGATCCCAACTCATGGGGCTGTTTTGTTTTTTGTTCTTTGAGAGACAGAGAGAGCGTGAGCAGGGCAGGGGCAGAGAGAGAGGGAGACACAGAATCTGAAGCAGCTCCAGGCTCCGAGCTGTCAGCACAGAGCCCGACTCAGGGCTCGAAGCCACGAACCGCGAGATCATGACCTGAGCTGAAGTTGGACGCTCAACCGACTGAGCCACCCAGGCGCCCCCCACCTCATGGTTTTTAAGATTTAGCGGAAATACTGCGCCTGTGTTTGTGTGTGGGTGTGGCTGTTTTCGCACGACGAGGTCAGCATCCAGTGGTGGCAGCAAAGGCCCCGCGGCCCGAAGACCCCACTTGCTCTCAGGCCCTTGGCCTGCCGTCCTGCAGCGCCCGACGGTCGTCCCCGCGGTGCAGACCTTGCACGAAGCTGCCCTCGCCAGCCTGTGGCCGAGGCAGTCCCAACACAGCCGTGTGCACAGGGCGCGGCCTCAGAGGAGAGAGAAACAGAAGCAAACGAGAGGTTCCGAAGCCGGCGCTGGTCTCCCGGGCTCGCCCGGCGCGAGGTTCCTGAAGCGGTTCTGGGCTGGCCGGGGGCCGGGGGTGAAGCGGGCGCCTGGCTCCGCCGCAGACGCTCCCAGTGCCCGACCTGATCGGAGGGAAGCCGGAGGCCCCTCCTGAGTCACAGACGCCCTCCTCCCGACGGGCTCGCTCGGTCTTCCAGCGCCGGCGGTGCCCCTCCCTCGCGTCCTGCAAGGTCTTGCCCTCGTGGGCGGTGCCCCAGGGCTCTCGCCCCGTCCACGGCCTGAGGTCGGGCACTTCCATTGGTTCCCGAAGGGAGAAACCGTCCTTGTGGGTTCTGTGGGCCCGAGGCGACTGCTGACTTCGCTGGCACACTTCACAGCCAAGTTCATTCTGTGACATGAGGCAGGAGGGACCGTGGCGGCTCTCACACCCGCCCTGCCGCCCTCTGGCCTCGGCGCTCCTGGCTCGCCAGGCTGGGAGGGGCCGTGTGGGATGAGCCACGGGGCGCCCAGGCCTTGGGAAGCCGCCGGAGCAGGACTGGGCCCTTCGGTGCCCCGGAAGCGAGGGCTGACCCAAGGGACCAGGGACACCCAGGCGTCAAGCTCTGAGGAGGGGCACCCGCCTTTCCCGGACACACGGGCCTGCGCCGCAGCACTGCCCGCCCTGCCCAGAGGGCGGAGGGAGACTCCGGGAGTCTGTGGTGATAGATTCAAACTCGAATAGAGCCAGAGAGCACACGTAAGTGACGGAGGAGGTCAGGGCGCTTCCGGCTGGGACACGTGCTCCCCGTGACCGAGTGCGCTCAGACCGCGCGCTCGTAAGTGCTTGTTTTGTGCTAAGACTGTTTCCCAGCGTTCACGTGACCATTGTCTCCCTGAGGCTCCACCGGACCACGGAGGCTCTCAGTGGGCGTCCACCCTTTGATCTGTCCTGTCTCTTAAGTGCGCTCATCTGGTGTCCCTGTGAAGAGCTCAGGTGTCAGACGCACCAGTGACCTCCCCCGCCGTGGGCGCCAGCGTCCGGGTGTTTGTGGCGGGCACTGTGGCCTGGGGCAGGGGTGCGGGTGGGAGCGTGGCCGCTCGGGGACTCCCCTGTCTTCTCAGCCCCACAGCTGCGGGCCCCTGGTTCCGGGGCAGTCTGCGGCTGTGCTTATCTGGAATCCGGGCCACATAAAGGGAGCGTGGGGGGCGGGGAGCACCTACAGGAGCGGCCAGCCGGGGGCGGAGGCCAAGGCGCGGGGGAGACGTCAGCGGGGGTCATGGGTCACCCCAGCACAGTCCACGAGCCTCCTCCGGAGCCCTGTGTGGTGGCGTCCCCAGGCATCCACGGCGGGGCCTGAATCTGTGAAGTGAGCCGCAGTCCCCTTCAGGGTGCGAGTCCTCGGAGCCCGGCCGCCCCACAGAGCCCTCATCCTGCCGACCTGGGCCAGGCTCCTGCTCCCCACTGTGCCCTGAGCTGACCCAGTGTCGCCCCCCACCCCCTCCGCAGAACCGTGGTCATGCCCATCGCCAGCGAGTTCGCCCCGGACGTGGTGCTGGTGTCTTCAGGCTTCGACGCCGTGGAGGGCCACCCCACGCCGCTGGGCGGCTACCACCTCTCGGCCAGATGTAAGTCGGAACGCAGTCGGGACTCCGCCATGCTCACAGCCAGGCGTGCTCTGCGTTTCAAGTCTCCCCTTTAGTAACAGTGTCTGTGCTGGGTCTTACCAAAAACATGGCGGTGCCTCCCCCCACCCCCCAGAGAACACAGGGCAAACAGCAGATTCACGGGGTGGCCCTCGTGGTGGCCGTGCCCCAGCACAGACCTCAGCCCTCCCTGACCCCGGCCAGGGGCCCACACACCAAGTGGACAGAGGGCCAAGAGCGGACACCGCACCCAGTACCCCCTCCGTGCGTGGCCAGACTGCTGCCCCCCGTGGCCTGACCCTCTGCACTTACAGGCTCCCCTCGGAGCCCCCGCGGGCTCAGGCCCGGCCTCCACAATAGAGCGAGGCCGGCCAGCGAGTGTGTGGGTTTCCCAGTGCAAATAGAAATTAGTTTACACCACCGTGTAGTCTTAGGCGTGCAGTAATGTTGCGTCTGAAACAACATATACACTTTAATTAAACATTACCACTAACCTGCACTGACCCTCATCTGAGCTTTACGGGGGTTGTGATCACGGATCACTGTGACACACGTGTTAATAAGAAACGAGTTTAAAATATCATTGCAAATATGACCAAAATGTAAGGCAGAGACAGAGTGAGCAAATGCTGTTGGAAAAGTGGCGCCCGCGGACCCACGCACTTGCCCGCTCAGGCCTGCGCCGGCCTTCCCTTCAGACAAGGTGCCGTGAGCCGAGGTGCTGGTGGCCCTCCTGGCGGCCTCGGGGCCTGTCGCTGTTTCCAAGCTCCAGGAGGGGACGGACTGCTGACTCAGCCTGTGACAGGCCCCTGAGGGGGGCGCGGTTTTCGCCAGCTTTAATACGCATCAGAATGGTCTGGCGAGGATGCTAATCACCTCTGCCTGTCAAGCATTTTCGCTGGCGGGAGGGGAGGTGGGTGCGGGGGGTGCGCTGTGGCTATTGATGAGACCCAGACGCGCCAGATGCGGTGCGCGAGTCCGGGAGGGGCACGCACTGTGGTGCGTGTGCCCGTGACTGCGTGCACACGCGTGTGCCCAGCACCGTGGCCGGCCAGAACCCCTGGGTGTCTCCGGTCCCCAGGCTACCAGGACACAGCCCCAGGACACGCTCTTGAGGTCTGTTCTGTGGCCCTGGCCTGAGAGCCGGGGGGCTCCTGCTGGGGCTCCTTCCTTCCCCCACACGAGATGATTTGCGGCATTATAAAATCAAAGCACCAAAACCGTAATTCCTACTCTCAAACAGATCAAAAAGAATCCCAAACCGAAATTCTTCAATGAATTTATTGCAATCAGACCTGGCTTCCATTATGTGTTTCAGAGCGCCGGCCCCCTGGGTCTCTGGGATGTGATGTAATGCGTTTCTGGCGGCTTTGATCCGCGGCCAGGCGTCGGCTCTGCGGCCCGCCCTCGCCCTCCACTCACCTCTCCCGTTTCCTGTTGCAGGTTTCGGGTACCTGACGAAGCAGCTGATGGGCTTGGCTGGCGGCCGGATCGTTCTGGCCCTGGAGGGGGGCCACGACCTCACGGCCATCTGCGACGCGTCGGAAGCCTGTGTTTCTGCTTTGCTAGGCAACGAGGTAGGAGGCCCGGGGTCCGCGGCTGCTCTGTGCGCAGGCTCGGGGCTCGACCTGCGGGCTCTGTCGCCTCCGCACGCAGGCCGGGGTCCCGTTCCCCGCCCCGCTTAGCAGGCCCCTCGCGCATTTGACAGAGCCCCCTGTCCACGGCCGGAGGGCTGGGAGCTGCAGGCCTGCCCAGACCCTTTCCTCCGTGGAGGTGGTCCGGGCCCGGTGTCGTAAAGGTGCTTGCTTGCGTGTGCACTTTCCCATCTCCCTCCTTCGTGGACAGTCCCTTCCCGGGGAGGGGGGTTCAAAGGAAGTTCCGGGGACAGCGACACCGTGCAGGTTTGCAGACGGGTGCATGGGGTCCCGGCGACACCTGGGCGTGGGGCCCTGCGCCGGGTCCCCTCCGAGGCCGCGGGACACGGTCAGGGAGCTGCTGGCCTGCACGGCTGAGTCTGGGGGTCCATACGGGACAGGGAGCTTTTCAGGGAAGAGCACCCCGGAGCCCTGCATTCTGGAGCAGTGCTGGGCCGGGCCGCCCCTCCCGGCGGGGGCTACAGGCGGGGACAGCTGCCCAGCTGTGGGGGGACGGAGGCCAGTGGGGTAGGGCCGCCCTCCACGGGGCGCTGAGCGCCTAAGTGTGACCCGAAATGGGTCTGCAGTAGCCACTGTATTTTTCGGAAACGTGCACTTCCTGAAATTTCAAAGCCAACCGAAGGCCTTTTAGGGGGTCACACACCTGTGTCCGGATGCCCTTGGAGGCGCATAGGGCGGCTTCTAGTCCTGGCAGCACAGCTTGCTCTGGCCACTCGCTGGGGCATCTCTGCGGTCCGAGAGGCCAGCGGCTGGTGTGGGGAGCGCGGGCAGGGGGCCCCGGGTCATGGGCCCAGCCTGCAGCAGGAGGCCCAGGGCCTCTGTGGGGGACGTCTGAAGGCAATGCACCGTGCCTTGGTGCACACACTCCGAGGAGGGGCAGACTCCTTGGGTGCCTGGAGCGGGCGCCGCGGTCTCTGTGCTGGGCCGCCTCCGCCTTCCCACCTGGATTCGGAGGAGCCTGGGGGACGCAGCCCTGAACTGCGGCTGGAGGACATGCCGCTCAGGATGGACCCTGTGTGGCAGCGTGGTGCCAGCGTCCCCGAGCCACTCGTGGGCTGTCCTAAGAAGACCTGGAAGGCAGGGTGGCTCGGAGGCCCAGGTGGAGACGGCCCCCGGGGCTCTGGTCAAGCAGGCCCTGGGGGCGAGGGCGCCCCTCCCGTCCCGCTGAGCCCTCTGTCGAGAGGCCCTGAAGCCCAGGGAGGGTGGCGCTCCGAGGAGGCCCAGCCGGGTCCCTGTGCGGGGCCGCCGCTGCCTGGCCCGGGAAGGCTGCTGCCCAGGCCCCTCTCACGCGCTGTGGACGCAGCGGCCCAGCCCAGGGGCTCGGGCCCATCCCACGTCTGCCCTCCTGGATGCCCATCGGGATCACGTAGCAGACAGCGGGACCTGGGCCACCGGGTGACCACAATCTGGGCTCGGCCTGGCTCCCGAGAGCCACTTCACGGGGTGCTTCCAGCTCTGGGTGGTTTGTACTGTCGGTGACCATTGGCCATGAAAAATCATGTAAGCGTGCCGCACAAGTGTTACAGACCAAGCTGTGTAGACGGAGGTGCAGACAGCCCAGCAGGTGGGCTCGGAGGCCCCCAGTCTGACCTGCCGCAGTGAGGGGCCTGGGGTGCATGCCCCTCCAGGAGTAGGGTTTATTTGGGCAGTTTTCTATTTTATCATGTGCCGTTTCAAACTGCCCAAGTCCAAGGTCGGTGGCGATTATGGGGCATCCGGTGAGACCAGCGCCCCTCGCTATACCCTCACGCTGTGGAAGGGACCCGGGGCGACTGCTCCTGGTGGTCACAGCGGCTGCAAGGGAGACACGCGGGCACAGAGACACGGAGATGGGAACAGAGACACAGAAACGGGGACAGGGAGACACGAGGGAGAGGAAGAGACCGGGAGAGTCACACAGAGACGAGGGGACAGTGAGCAGACTCAGCCTGGCGCCAGCCCTCCTGCCCTCGTGCGCACCCTCCCCGCACCCGCCCTCACACACGTGCTGCCGCTCCAGTCAGGCTCTCGGCCCAGCAGGCGCTCGTGGGACGCAGGGTGTGCGCCCCGGGTGTCGGGATGTTGGGAGGGGCCCTCCCCGGTCCCGGAAGCGGGGGCGGGGGGGGGGGCGTGCCCGCCCTGCGCAGAGCATCCTCCTTGCCCTGCCCTCGTGACAGCCGGGAGCAGGGCCCATGGTGACAGCCTGGTCCCCGCTGGCCCCCTCTGTAGAGCAAAGGTGAGGGGCCGGGGGCCCCAGCCGCCCGGTTCCACCCCCAGGATGGGCCTGTCCAGTGGGTTCTGGTGCCACCAGGCTCTCATGTGGCCCTGGCCTCCAGAAAGGCGGTTCACAGGGCCCCTTGCGTGGTGCTGTTCTCAGCGCCTCCCCCTCCAGGGGGACCCGCCTGCCTCGGTGGGGGGCGGTGCTGGCCGCGCCTCTGTGGTCACTGCGTCTGAGCCCTTGACCCCCTCTCATGGCTCATGCCTGCTCTTCCCACACTCTGTTGGAAACCAGCCCCTCCATTCCACAAGCCCTTGTGTTTCCACTGGAAGAGCTGGGGAAACGGGCTGCCGACCCGATGATTACGGGGTTCTGGCCACGTCGTCCCCCCCTGGCCCCCCAGCATGGCTGCGTGCACCTCGGCCGCCCAGCCCCAGCGGGCAGACCGCCGTGACTTGTCACATGACCCGCAAAGTAGCCGTAGCCGGGGCCAGGCCCAGGAGTGAGCGGCCGTGGCCGTGCTCGGGCACAGCAGGGATCTGGCCGAGGACACCATGGCACGTGGTGGGCGCCTGGAGCCTCGAGGAGTGAGCAGGCGGCAGCCCAGGGCTCCCGGAGGCCCCTCAGGAGGCGAAGAGCAGGGCGCCCCCTGGGGCACAGTCAGGGTGTCCGTGTCCCTGGAAGGACCAGGACTGGAATCTGTTCTGGGGGAGCAGCTCTGCTGAGGTCCCTCAGGAGAGGGCCCGACCGCACTCGGGGAGCAGAGAGGCAGGCGCACGGCTGTGGGGAGCTGGGCGGGGCCGGCAGACATGGTGCGCTGGGCGCGGGGTCGGAGCTACGGGTGGGCCCCCTGTGGCGTCCGCTGTGGACGTCCCCGGAAGGAAGCAGGGGCCGGCAGTCTAGACCCAGGGGAAGTGGACTGTGAGGGCCAGAGGGTTGTTGACAAGCCGGCCGGCGTGGCCGGGGCCTGGTGCCGGCCAGAGGGAGGCCCCGGCGTGGACGGCCCCGGCACCGCTGTCGTGGGCGGCTTCCCGCCATTGCGGCTGTTCCCACAGGAGAAGCGTGAGCAGTGACCCCCCTGCTGCTGGGACGCTTTGAGCACCATGTTCAGGATGTTGCAACCCGTTGGTCCTTCAACAGCACTTAACCAACCACGGAGCAGAAAAACGCCTTCTCTTTCTAAAGAGACAGCGAGCGGAAGCCCCGAGCCGCTGTCCCCAGACCAGGAACAGTGGGCAGGGGCCGGCCTGCTCCGTCCTCCGAGTGGGACACTCAGTGTTGTCCTGCTCACTTCTGCCAAGGCCGGCCTTCGGAAGACGGAGCTTAAGACGCCGTTCTGAAGTGTTCCAGACCAAGCATCAGGGCGGCTCGGGGGTCTCTGGTCTGTCTACAGCGGCCCGTTTGTCCCCCAAAAGGAGCCATCTTCTGAAGGCAGCCCAGGCACAAGCGTGATGCTTCGGAGCTCAGTGGCCCGCTTCTCCGGCTGAGCCCCCCTTCCCGGGCACAGGGGCTGGGGGCTGAGCGGGTCTGGCCCCGAGGGGCAGGGCCACCCTCCCTCCGCTCCTGTCGGACGGCCTCTCGTCCTTCAGACCCTCTGTGGAAGGCGTTCCGTCACCCATTTCTCTGCGCCCCACCCCAGCCTCCCCATGCCTGCACCGCCACCTGGCCCCACCTCTGGGAGAGTCACTGTTGCCCCCAAGGATGGACCAGGGCCCCCACCCCGAGCCCCACACCAGCCTGCCCTGCCCAGCCACATTCTGTCATGTCCCCAGGGAGCCGTGGCTTTGCTGGCCCGGCTTCCTCTTGGTCTTTGCTCAGAGAGGACCCCCTGGACACTGCATGGACGCGGCAGCCCGCCCACCCACACACACCCTGTGTCCCGGGGCCCCTTTGCGTTCACACTGTGTCTGGCACCTTCTGGCATTCTGGGGGATTTAGCCCTCCTGGAAGGTTGTAGCTCGCCCGGCAGCCCCCCATCACTAGGAGGACACTGTAAGGCTGGGGACGGGGTCTGCTCACTGACGCAGCCTGAGTTTAGACAACAGTGATTTGCGCTCAGTGCGCTGCCCAGGAAGTACTAAGTGAGAGAACAGACTCCCTGTTAGTCCGGGGGCAATACTTTGAGTCCTGAAGTGTCCCCTGTTGCCTGGCCCTTGCTCCTGACGGTGGGCAGCCCGCACCTGTGGTCCCGAACGGAGCCTGGTGCTGGCTGCCGGACCCCTGCTCGGGGCGAGCTGGCCGGGGGCCCGCCTGCAGGGGACGCACCGGGCTGGCCCTCTGCCCCGCAGCAGCTCTCCGCCATTCGCCACGGACACACACCGCATGCCGCGGGCCACACGCTGTGCTGCCACCTCGCTTCCCTTCTGTCCCTTTACCCCGTTCTTCCTGGAGACCCCACAGGTGCCGCACACCCTTCCCAGGGGCATCCCCTCGGGCTTCTGTGCAAACACTGGGACGGGCTCCGCTTCAGGGTGTCTGTCATCTTTTCCCTGAATTCCACGTGACTTCATGACAGAGAAGGGACAGGGTGGCCAGCACGGGGGAGACGCTTCCTCCGTGTGTGCTCCTCATGCACGCACGCAGTGACCCCTCCCCCTCCAGAAGCGTTCGCCAGGAGCTGGGGACAGAGAGCCAGCCCCGCATCGCCGGTCCAGCCGCAGGAGGATCCCCTGGGGGGCTCTCGGGCGGTGGGGACAGTGCGGTGACACACACACACCACGGTGACTGGAGGGGACAGTGGTGGAGGCTGTCAGGAGGATGACGTAGACCCTGGAGGGCCAGCAGTCCCCGGAGGCTGGCTGTGAGGAGCCCCCACCCCAAGCAGCAAACGCACCCTCCGTTTCAGAGTGAGAATTTATGGAATGAGTTAGGTTTCTACAACCAGTTTTGTCTTAAAAGCAGTAAAATGAAGTTTCTGACGATACTGGAGTCGGGCAGGACAGTCGGGACTCGGCAGCTGTGAAGACCTGCACCCAGTGTGGGGGCCCCGGGCCTCTCCACCCTCCACCCAGGACACCGCTGTCCGCATGCGAGGTCCCCGCTGGTGGGCGGGGAGGGGGACAGGGGGGCCGACCCGCTGTGGCTCCGCTCCTGCGTTTCCCCACCTGGGACCCCTCCGGGTTGTCACGGGCTGGCGGCTCCCGTGAAGTCCCCGCGCGGGGCCTCGGCAGCACGCAGCACCCTGATGTTTGACCTCTGCCGACCTGAGGGGCGCACAGCACCCTGGGCGGGGTGAGCCTCTCTTCAGGTGCCTGTGGGCAGCCCCTGCTTGCTTTTCTGGTGAAGCAGTTTTCCCGAGTATTCTTAGAGGGGGAGATTGGAGGGATGGGTGGGCAGGTGGGTGGACTGATGGACGCGTAGGCATCCTCTCTTTCTCCGTCCCCTGGAAGAGAGAGCGCAGGGTCAGAGTCGTCTCCTCCGTGACTGGCAGGCTCTCCCCGCCCTGAGTTTCTTTGTGGGGACGTTCTAGGTGACTGATTCCGACACTTCTGTCCCTTCTTGAATTGCGGTCAGGAGGTCAGGCCGTGGCAGAGTTGTCCACCAGCCATTTCCGTCTCGCCGGTCGCGCCCCGGCCGTGGCCCCTGCCCCGCCCACCTCCGCGTTCGCATCTGGGCGGCGCCCGCCCAGGCCCGCCGCAGCTTGTCGATTCAAGTTGTTTCAGAGAATCGGCTTTCAGCCCCCGTGTCCTTTTTCTCGCCCAAAAGATGTTTCTACCCCTTTTCTGTGTGTTTTCTTTACGTCTTTGCGCAGGACTGCTCTGTTCTTCTGCTCACTTCTCAAACTGAGCACCTGCCTTCTCCGACGGGCGTCTCCGGCGCCGTGTCCATGGCGCGTCACGGCCACGCGGCACTTCCGGTGCTTTTCATTTCTGAGCATTTCCTGATTACCATCAATCGGTTCTTCGACCCGTGATTGGTGGTTCTTCTGTTTGTTTGAATTTCCAAGCTTGAAGGCTCACAGCTCTCATTTGTTACCAGTTTCTACCAGATCGGGCTGTGGCGGGAGCAGGCGGTGTGGACTGGGGGCGGGGCCCTTCCTCCCCGCGAGGCCGAGCCTCGGCCCGTCGCCCAGGCCCCTCGTGCCGCGCACGGGTGGTCTTCCCTGTTGACCTGTCTGCTCCTCTCGGGAGGCCGGGCCACCCCCTCCCGTGGCGCGCCTCCGTCCGTCCGTGTTGGTCCTGGTGGCGTTCGCTTCCTGCACGTCACGCGGTTTCACCAGGTGTGTCCAAGTTTTAGGTCCCGCCCCAGAATTGGAGCCTTATCCTCCACGTGCAGCGACGGGTTCCCACTCATGCACGTGCAGGCTGCCGACAGCGTCCCGAGGCTTCCGCTCCGTGTTTGTCTCTCGTCCTGTCTTCCAGCGTAAGGCTGGATTTCATCCTGATTTTCATGGCCGGTCCGCAGTGTGCCCCCTAAGCGGAGACTCTGGCCCTAAACGTCCTTCGTTGCTTTGCAGCTTCTTTCAGACTCGCGTCTGCGTCTCCCTCTGCGCTGCACTCGCCTGTCTTCTGCTCTTTGTCCCCGTTGGCTCCTCACCTTCTCTCGACGTGACGGCCTGACAGAGGGCCCCCGCGTTCCGTTCCCCCCGCTGGGTGGGAGGCTGCGGGGCGGTTGTGCTTTCCCGGCAGTGGTGCCGACAGACAGACGTTGACAAGCACCCACAGCGCGGTCAGCGGCCTCCTCCCTCCCCACGCCACCCGGACCCAGGCGGGGCCACAGGCAGCGACACCCCGCTGGACGGGGTTACAAGGACTCGGAAAGGCCCGAGCTTGCCGGGAGCTGGCCGCGCTGGCGCGCTGCAGGTCTGTGTGCTTTGGGGGAGCCCGGCCCCGCCCTCCCGGGCCTCCAGCGCCCCTCACTGGCAGCGCAGGCTCTTCCTTTTGTCCTAATTCCCCCAAGTTGGCGTCATTCCTGTGGCTCCGTGTGGCCCCACGTGTGTGCGTGGCCTTTTCTGCATTGACGCGTGTTCTTTGCTCATTCCTTCTCGCTCCTCAGACCGTCCCCCGGGGCCACTGTGCCTTCAGCACATCCCTTGCGTCCACCAGGAGAAGGTGGTGGCCGTCACCTTCCCCCGTGTGCCTGCTCGGATCTAAGGCATGATGTTACCCTCGCGCGTGCGTGAGCCTCCCTTTCTCTCGGCACCCTGGGACAGCCACACCCCTGCTCAGCCGGCTCCGTGGCCCGGTGTCGGTTCTCTCCAGCGGCCCGAGCCCTGCTTGTCTCTGCGGTTGGGCAGCCTCACCTCAGTCCTGGAGACCCCCGGCCATGGGCACCGTTAACGGCCCCGCCCCTCGGCCTGGTGCATGAGGTTTCCGGTTTTCTCTTCATCTGATCTGAGTTTTCATTTCTGGAATTTGTCTGGCTCTCTTTCAAACGTCCAGTTCAGTCGAGTAATCCTATATTACTGTCTTATTTTTTTATCATAAAAGTCACCTTTATTTTTTTATTGTTTGTTTTTTAATTTACATCCAAGTTAGCATATAGTGCAATAATGACTTCGGGAGTAGTATCTTATTTTTAATGCATCTTATACCGACTTACTTCATCGTGTAAAACGGGTCATTTCAGCAACTGCAGTCTTTGAGGACCCAGATCTCTGTTTTTTCACTAGACCTTTAATCCTGGAGAGCTGGTACCCCCGACGGCCCTGCCCGAGCCCTGAGGTGCCCCGCCTCCGCTCAGTGTTGCGTAGACCGTCCCTCGATTGACGTTTGCTTGGCTTTTCCTCACGGTTGGACGGGGGAGGAAGAGCCCAGGGCCGGGGGCCGCCTCCCCCTGCCCAGGACGTGCCTTCCCCGTGGCTCACCGCTGGGAAGGGAGTCATGAGCCCGTGTGTGAAGTCCTGTGCCCCCTTCCGCTCGTGCCCCGCAGTGCCAGTCAGGAAGTGTGGCTGCGCTCACACTCGCCAGGGAACGGGAAGGGGTGAAGCTCCGCGTCTTGGGGGGGCGTGTGCAGAGATCACTTGGGATTAAGGAACGTGTCTCTCGTCCCCATTTATTTGTTCAGTCGCTTCCTCCTGTCGCACACTCACACTCTGCGTGACGTCCAGTACCGGCCGTGGGTCTTTTCTGTCAGCACACCCCAGTCCTCTGGTCCTGCAAGGCCACGGGCCCTGCTCAGACTGCCCTGCCCCAGCCTCGGAAAACCCATTTCCCCCGGGGGGTCTGGTTCCGTGTACTGGAGTTTCCTGGGGAGTGGCGTAGGGACCGCGTCCGTTCTCCTGACCCCAGTGCACACCGGCTGACCTCTGTGTGCCGATGTTCTGGACGGGGCCCTCCCGGAGCCGAGCTGGCAGCCTGGTCGGCGGCCTGCCTTGTGGACGCGGGCCTCCGGAGAGGGTCTGCGGCTGCTGACCGCCACCCCGCCCTGCAAACCGCGGCCCACACGCCAGGCCGGCTCTCAGCGGGGGGCCGAGAACCAGCCCTGCCCCGCGGCTGACTCTGCGTGTTGTCCACGTGCGGCCAGCTCTTCCGGGGGACGGTGGGCCGTCCTGGGATGCGTGGGTGCCCTGGGCAGGTCCCGCTTCCTTCTGGAACCCAGAACACCTCCCCGCATCGTGTCGGCCTGTCCGGTCATTCAAAGGTTTTCCAAATCGTGTTTGTGTTCTCATGATGTATGTGAAGCCGTGTGCCTGGTGGTCACGCTGGGGACACTCCAGCCTGCCCCGTGGCCCCCCGGCTGTCTCGTGTCTCCTTACCGTCTGCCGCCCGCACTGGAGGAGAACTTGCAGCCAGAGATCCCCTCTGGGAGCTGCTGCTCACTTGTCTCCGTTTCCTCTTCCCCATTTTGGGGAGATCGCCGTCAGCAGGGCGTCCGAGCGTTCTTCGTCAGACTGGGGGCGTGGAAGTGGCGTTTCCGACAAGTAGCCATCCTCTCCCCTGCTGTTGAGCCGGGGTCGCAGGCAGTGTCCCGACAGGCCGCAGGCCGACATCTGGGTACACCGGCCACTCTCAGCACGGCGCCTCCTGACGCGGCGCCTCACCACTAGGCCTCCCGGCCTCCTGAGAAAGTCACCCTAAAGCGGCTAAATGTAGGGGCAAGTGTCTGCCTTCAGCTCAGGTCTTGAGGTCTTACGGGTCGTGAGAAAAAAGACAATCTACTTTTGTTTAAAAAAAACATCATACAGTAAATAGACACGTTTGGGGTTTTCCTCTTCTCCGTGTGCGGTGCGCTCAGCAGACAGGCGCGGACCTTGAGCGTCCTGTTTGCGCACACGGGGGTTCGGTCTCTATTCACACTGTATTTCCACATTTTTTCCCAGCTTGATCCTCTGCCCGAAAAGGTTCTGCAGCAGAGACCCAACGCTAACGCCGTCCGGTCCATGGAGAAAGTCATAGAAATCCACAGTGAGTCGCCTGGGCCAACACTCTGCAGGGACCTCCTAGGGGCGCAGGCTGACCCAAATCACCGGGACTGTCCTGTGGGCAGGCTCCGCCCTGTGCTCCCCACCAGCCTCCCGGCTGAGGAGCCGGCTTGCCCACTCCTCCGTCTCAGAGGGTGTGTGTGGGAGGCCGCCTTGGCACAGGCAGCTTCCAGAGGCAGGGGAGGCCCCGCCCACATGGCCCACCGCCCCTGGGCCCCCCTGGTGCCCCCATTCCAGGTGCCCCCACCTCTGGGAGGACTTGGCTGGCCGTGTGGACGCGCCCAGTGTTTGAGTCTGGGTGCACCCTGGCTTCCGTCCCCCTGAAAGAGATGCTTTTAAAGGAGCCCGGGAGCTGAGCCCCGGGAGGGCCCGGAAGGCCTGGTAACACTGCCTCCCTTGCCGTAGGCCAGTACTGGCGCTCGCTGCCGCGCCTCTGCTCCACCGTGGGACACTCTCTGGTGGAGGCCCAGAAGTGCGAGAACGAGGAGGCCGAGACCCTCACGGCCATGGCCTCGCTGTCCGTGGGCGTGAAGCCCGCGGAGAAGAGGTGAGTGCCCCCCGCCCGGCGGCCCTTCCCCATCAGTGCCACGTTGTGCAGACGGCAGGGGCTTCGCCGTTGTGTGCAGACGCAGCTTCTCCCCCAGGCCCTGCCTCCTGCGCCAGGCCCTCCCCGGAGGGATGGCGGGCAGGGGTCCCAGGAGAGAACCAGAGAAACGCTTGGAGACCCTTCACTCTGGAGCAGGGGGCCGTCCACGGCCGCTCTTGGGGGACAGGGAGCCCGGAGCAGGCAGTTGGAGGGCGCGGTGTAGGCGGCAGCGGGAGGAGGACACGGGGTAGGCAGCGGGGGGGGGGGGGGGGGGGGGGGGGGGGGGGGGGGGGGGGGGGGGGGGGGGGGGGGGGGGGGGGGGGGCAAGGGCGCAGGTGCGGGACGCTCGCAGAGGCAGACGGGCGCCGCCCCTGACCGTCCCCTCTCCCCCTCTGCCCTGCCCGCCGCACCCCTCCCCCCTGCACCGCAGCAGACCGGAGGAGGAGCCCATGGAAGAGGAGCCGCCCCTGTAGCCGGCCCCGCAGCCGCGGTTCTCCTGTCTGTCTGTCCCTGTCTTGAAGCTCCGCCAAGCAAAGGTCCTGTTTCTCCGCGGCCCGCCCGCGGCCTCCGGCCAGGGCTTGAGCGGCTCGGGGAGCTCTGCCCG
>NC_043702.1:1947273-1957622 GCF_006229205.1 Suricata suricatta
GCCCACAGCGGCGGGGTCTGCGGCCGGCGCGGGGCGGAGTGACGCGCAGGGGCCGAGCGAGCGTGCGGGGCCTGGCGTGGCTCTCGGAGCCATCGGAAGATGCGAGTTTGTGCCTTTTTTTTATTGCTCTGATGGATTTTTGTGGCTGGGTTTTCTGAAGTCTGAGGAACAATGCCTTAAGAAAAAATAAACAGCAGGAATCGGTGGGACAGCTTCGGGCCGGGCAGGGGTGGCCGCCGCGAGCCGGCCGGAGCGGGGGCTCCGGGGGCGCCTCTCCTGGCCCCCGTTTTGCTTTAGTGCTGTTGAAGAGAAGCGGAGGGTCCCAGCGAAGTGGCAAGTACTGTTGGGGGTTCTGGAGTCCGGCAAACTTTAAATGAATCCAAAGTGTTCTTTTCTCCTCTAACAAGTGAGCATCTCCATTCAGTTGTGAAGCATGTCCTAGGCACACTTCCAGTGTTACGATCAGAATGCTTTTTATTAAAAGCAAGTAGCATGAAGTATTGCTTAAATTTTAGGTATAAATAAATATATATATGTATAATATATATTCCAGTGTATTCCAAGCTAAGAAACTTGATTCTTATGAAATCTTGATAAAATATTTATAATGCATTTATAGAAAAAGTATACATATATAATAAATGCAGGTCGTAAAGGTCCCTGGCGAATGAATGACTTGTGGACGAGACATCAAGGTGCTTATGGAAAGGGATCTAGTCTGAAACTCGTGTGTTTTTGAAATCCAGATTGGACAGCTTCCAAATCGCCAACGCGTCCACCACTGGGCAGCTGCCCGCGGTGGGCGCTGCCCTTTCCGGACAGGCCCCTCCTGCTCCGAGTCTCCTCGCCCATAAGTACCTAATGAATTTTTATAGCAAAGGATAGAAATTTGCTGTTGATTTTTTTGTATGAATTTTCCACAAGGAGATCCTGAATAAGCCTTGTTTTGTGAATTTCACATTTTGTTCTCACCATTTAGCAGTTTCCTGAATGGTAATAACGTCTAAACCTTTTTTTCTTTCTAAATTCTTGCTTGTACATTTTTTTTAACCTTTAAAGGTTTTTTTTATTATTATTATTTTCATTATTGTTTTATTTTTGTACAGCGAGCAGTTTGCTATGATGCACGGAACTGCCCACAGTTTGTTTTCAGGAAGTGAGCTCGGGTGGGGGCCGCACAGGCTCCTAGCGGCGACCGCGGAGCGTCTGTCCAGCTCCGTGCCCGCGGCTGCGCCCGCAGTGAGGGGTTTGGCCTCCCTCTGCGTCAGGAGTGCTGCAGGGGGTGCTGTGTCTTCCCCTCGGCAGTCACGCCAGGAGGACCACAGGGTCGCTTGTCGGACACCTCGGGCTGTTGGCACTCTCGAAACTCCTGCTTAAACTTCCCTGGCCGAGTTGTCAGGATAGGATTTTAAATTCAATTTTCCAAAGACCTTTTAAAGCATGTCAGCAATGCATGGGGCCGGAGTGAGGCCCACACCCGTTCTGGGCTTTTCCGCCGCAGCCACATGGCCGGGGTCCCGGCCACGAGCAGCAGGCCCCGGGTTTTGGCGCCTGTGGCCACGGGGAGCCCCGGGGCCCCTGCTGCCTGGCGAGCCCACAGGCACAGCAGATTCCTGACCAGGACAGCCAGCCTTTGCTCTTTTTGTCTTTGACAGTAACTGACTGTCACTTTTTACTGGTAACTTACTTTTCAGCACTTGAAGCCGCCAGTTTCATTCCAAAGCATGTAGCGAGTTCAGAGCTGCGGAGAGAGCGCAGGCTCGGCGCCGCATTAGGAGGGAGCCCCAAGCCACGGCTGAGTCTGATCACATTCACGGGGTAGCTTCCGAAAGAGACACTGACTCAGGCGGACTTTGGACCGAGTGAATCCAGATTCTTGGCTTGGCTTGGCTTGGTCATGGGGATGCCGGTGGTCAGGTCCAGGACGCTGGTCTGAGAGCAGGACAGGAAGGTCTTGGGGCATGTGTGACCCCCCACCCCCACCCCTGCTGGCCCCTCTTTGCTGTGGGGCCCACCGTGGCGGGAGGAGCCAGAGTGCAGAGCCAGCTCGACCGTCCAGGCTTGGGCAGAGTGGCAGCAGGGCCCACACGCTGCCCGTGGCCTGCTGGGCCCCTGCCCCTCACGGTCCGTGGGCACCCCTGCCACCGTCGGCCCCCACTCTCAGAGAGGAAGAGGTCAGCTCACGCTTTTTACGGTGACTGGGTCAGGGAGCCGTCCCGGGCGGGGGAGGCTCGCTCCCCACTTCCTTTGGGGAGACCCCTCTGCAGAGAGGGCCGGGGAGCGCGACTCCTGTGTCCGCGGCCCTGGGCACCACAGACGTGCTTGAAGCATTACCGTGTAGCCTTTTCTTTTCTTTGAAGACACACTCGGCCCTTCCCCGCCGCCAGCCGCCAAGGTCCGCGGGACCCCCCGTGTCCGGGATGGGGGGGCGCCTCACGCCTCCCCTCTCTGGCCCTTGTACCTTTAGCCTTTTTCTTCCTTTGCAAAGGCCTTGGGGGCACCGGCCAGGGGTCAGCGAGCGAGCACTTTATGTCCCTTGGCGGGAACCCCCACGACGCTGCGGGGACGCAGGCGCCCGCCCTTCCGGCTCCCGCCCGCCCCGGCGTGCCCGAGCCCCACCAGCAGGCGGCCGCCCGGCCCGCAGGGCCTTGTGGGACGGAGTGTTTCGGTTCTTCTCCACTTGGCCTTCTCAGCCCTGTTGCCGGAGGAGGCCCGCGGGCGCTGCCCCGCACACGGGCCAGGGCGGCAGAGTTGGCTGGTGTTAGTTTTCGATCAGAACATTCCCTCACTGGTCACAGCCATGAGCTCATTCCATTCCTTTTGTAGACTTTTCGGGCCCACGCGTTTTCTGGGCATTGAGACATATATAAATATATATATATACACATATATGAATCTATTTTTTTAAGTTCCTACACCTGAAGGTTGCATGGACGGCATGTCTTTATAACGTATATGGATTTTGCACGCCAGACTCGGCAGCTTCGGGGAAGAAGAAAAATGCCTTTTTTGTTCCCCTCTCACGACATTGCAGATTCAGAAGACGGGAGTTTTTCTGTGTCGGTGGGGGCGGGGGGAACGTTTGCGTCTCATTGAACCTATTCTTAAGAAATTGTACTTTTTATTGTAAGAAAAATAAAAAGGACTACTTAAACATTTGTCATATTAAGAAACAAAGTTTATCTAGCACTTGTGACATACCAGTACTAGAGTTTACTGTATTTATGTGGAAACAGTGTTTGAGGGAAACGACACAGAATTCAAGGTGAACTGCCTGTCCCTCTTCCGTTGACTTGGAGGCATTTGTTGCGTTCCGTTTTGTCCGTTCCTTGGATCTTGCACAGGGCCGGGCGCGCTGCCCTCGGGCGGCCCGGCGCACAGCGGGGAGAGCCCCTTTCGCACAGCTGTGGTGACTCTCTAGTTACTTGTAGACCACACGTGGCCAAGATGTCACTTTAAGCCGAGAGTCGTGACCTGTGTGAGCGCCAGGGCCACAGACCCTCCCCGGCACGGAGAGGAGACCCTCTCTCTTCCTCCACGCATCTGGGCTTGTCCCCAGCCCGGCTCGCCTCGTCCGACGTGACCAGAAGTCTCTGCCAGGAAGAAACAGCAAGCGGACACTTTGTTTGTTTGGGTTTTCGGTGTGTGTGCTCACGGGAAGGCGCTATTTCCCAGTTGATGAGGACGACGCGTATTCTAACCTACGCGAGGCGGGCTGACGCTGTTCACCCAGGAGCTGGCTCAGAGCTCAGAGCTGCAGGGACGCCCCGGGCGGGGTCCCCGCGGCGGTGGCGCCCGCCTGCCTCTTCTGTAATGTGATCCGTTCTCCGCGATTGTCTGGACCTTCCAGGGGTTCTTTCTTTCTTTTTGCTCAGTGGAGTTGGAGATTGTGTTCCCAGTTTTCTCATTCTTGTTCTGTTCCGTGTGGGCGGGTTTTCACCACGCCGGTGCCCCTCCCCCGACCGCCGACTCCATCTCACTCCACCGGAGTCCAGTGTTTTGTACCTCATCAGACAGCTTGTTGCTCTTGTGGTGTAAATAAACAGCATCTCTGGTGTCTGCCGTGTGCTTGCGTCCTCCTTGGCCTGCCCACCCTGACCCTGGGCGCCCCCATCGCGGCCGGGGATCGCTGGAGCCCCCATGGGCGGCCCCTGGGACCCAGACCCTCGGCGGACCTGCCGCCCTTAGCCTGTTGGAGCAGGTTCCATGGGCAGGTCTTCACTTTAAATGCCCTCGGACCATCTCCGAGATATTTGGCCTCCCCCACCCCCAGGGGGCGAGTCTGCAGACCCAATCACGGCCACCCCAGCCCCCCAGCAGCAGTTGCCCCCCCAAGCGACCACCCCACTTCCGGGCCCCCACATTCAGTGACTGAGTTGGGATGGGGAGTACCGGCCACTAGGCCCCCTGAGGACTGATGGGGCCATTTCCCCGTCCCCATGGGTCATGAGCCTGCTTTGTGAACACTGTGGGGTCTCCCTGACCGTCACCAGCCCGCATTCGGGGGCAGGAACCTTGGCACGGCTCCGTGGGAGGGCAGTGGCTCGAGGTCCTACTGCTGCAGGTGCAGCCACGCTGTAGGCGAGGCTCACGTGGACGACCCACCTCCAAGCACGCTACCCAGGTGGCAGGCAGGCCCCCCATGCTGGCCACCCCGGCGACTCCTCAGAGTGACTGGGACCTGGCAGCTGTCTGCCGCAGAGCAGCTGAGGCAGGGAGACCCCAAGAGCGCAGCAGCCAGGAGGCCACCAGAGGCCTTCTAGAACCTGATCTCACAGGTGAGGAGCCAACGCCTCCCCGCCTCCCATCACTCACAGGCCAGTCAGGAGGTTCGCCCACACCCCGGGAGGCCCGCCCACATCCCCGGAGGCCCGCCCACATCCCCGGAGGCCCGCCCACATCCCCGAAGGCCCGCCCACACCGCGGGAGGTCCACCTACACCCCAAGAGGTCCGCCCACATCCCGGAGGTCCACCCACACCTCACCCCGGGAGGCCCCTCACACCGTGGGAGGTCCACCCACATCCCCGGAGGCCCGCCCACACCCCAAAAGAAGGGCCATGTGGGCTGCCCACGCCACTCCCACCCGTTGGCATTGTTTGGTTTATCTCAAATCCAGACAGCCTTGCCCTCGGAATGTGCCCATAATTCACTCAACTCCCTTCAGACCCAGCCCCCCTTCTCTCACACTTATCCCCTGGACCCCCACCCCTTTGCCTCCCCAGCACAGGAGCCAGGCCCACAGCCCACCCCCAAGGCTGGGTGCTGGGCAGGCTCTCCGACCTGGTCCTGCTTCTGTCGGCCTGTCTGTCCCACCTACTAGAATATAAGCCTGGCACGTGTTAGGCTCACTCCTCCCCGCCCAGAGATTAAAACACAGCAGCAGCTCGACAAGAAGGTGGACAGAATGTTCCGGGGCTGAGTCCTCAGCCCATCTCCCTGTTGGTTCTCAGAGCTGGGAAGTGGAGTTTTAACACTGACTTTGGTGCCAATCCCTTATCCCTTCCAGATTTCACGTATCATCCCTTCTTGGGATTCTTCCTTCTTGCCTGTTACTGGAACCAGTCCAGGAGGCCACCATGCCCCTCTGCCTCTTTCGGAGTCTGTGAACACGCCCCCCGCAAGTGTGTGTGGTCCGAGCCCCTCCCCACAGGCAGATCCCAGGTAGCATATCATCCATCTGCCCGTCTCAGTGCACATCTCTTAACGATGAGGACTTTTCCCTTAAACGCAACATGCTACTGTATCATGCTCCAAAACTGGCAGTTTCTTAACACCCCGCATCCAGCCCACGCAGATTTTCCCAGCTATATCTCCAGTGGTCCTGTTTGCCTGTCCGGTTTTTACACTCTGTTTTCATCGGGATTCTTTTTTTTTTTTTTTTCTTTTTGAGAGACAGCATGAGCAGGGGGGGTCAGAGAGGGAGATACAGAATCGGAAGCAGGCTCCAAGTCTGAGCTAGCTGGCAGCACAGAGCCCAACACGGGGCTCGAACTCACGAACCGTGACATCATGACCTGAGCCCAAGCCGGATGTTTAACCGACTGAGCCCCCCAGGCGCCCCAGTTTCCATCAGGATTCAAACAAGGGCCTCACACTGCATTTGACAGGCATGTCCCTTACGTCTTTGACCTGTGGGCTCACCCCCTTCTCAATTTCGGTTGCAATGTACTTGCAGAAGAAGCCGGCCGCCCATGGACCCCCACCGTGCCCTTCAGCCCATGGCTCGAGCCCCGGGAAGGGCCCCTGGGACGCAAGCGTGACCACAGGACCCACCATTTCATTGAGGCTTAAGGACAGTGATGTTTTTCACATCCCTTCTCCGCACATGAGACATTTCAGCGTGTTTACACGGGGAGTAGGTAAACAATTACTACCAAGCTTCTGGCCCCAACACCTTTCCGAAGACTTAAACACTGCAGGCCCCACGTTACAAACTGAAAAGACTTTTCATTCAGCACCCCACTACTCAGTCTTTCAGCCGAGAGTTCAAGGGTGTGTAGTATTAAAGAGTTTACATAAATAAGACTTGAATTTTAATTTTAAAGCATTTAATGTAACTATTTAAACCTTTTGGCAGATTCAACCATTTTGTCGGTTTAAATGTAAAAGGAATGACACCGTTTATTTCTCTGAGGCAGTGAAAGTTCCGGTTTTTCACCCCAGATAGGAGGGCGGCATCTTGATCTGCACAAGTGCATGTTGGGATTGATGCACAGAAACCAAAACCGGGGCAGATTTCTCAGTTTCTCCTACCGCTTAAACGTCCTCTGATGGTTGAGCATTTGAAAATATAAGCTTGGATTTGCAACTAAACTGTGTTATGATTTAAATACTTGGGTCTTTCAAACTTTTTCTTAATGTTTGTTTTTATTTTGGGGAGAGAGAGAGCACAGACGGAGCAGGAGCAGAGAAAGAAGGAGACAGAATCCGAAGCAGCTCCAGGCTCTGAGCTGTCAGCACGGAGCCCGACGTGGGGCTCAAACTCACGGATCAAGAGATGACCTGAGCCGAAGCAGGACACTTAACCGACTGAGCCCCCAGGCGCCCTGAATACTCAAGACTTTCAAATATGATGATTGCAAATGCCGCGGAGACACCTGCTCCTCTCTGGCCCTCTGGGTGCGGCTGGGAGGCGTTGTTCCCCACCCAGGCCCCGTCCCGACGTGCGTGCAGCCCGCCCTTGGAGTCAGCTGGAATTCTTGGGGAGCGGCTGGCACCGTGGGTCGGGCAGTGGGCAGCCACCAGGCCCTGCACAGGCACATGCGAGGCCGGCGGCCCCTGTTCAGATGGAGACCCGCAGGTGTCTAAATACCCAGAAGGAATAAGTAGGTTCAAAGGTGTTAAAGAGAGATATTCTGTCCCGCCCCCAACACACACACCTTGACAAATATGCCTCCGAGGAGGAGGGCGGGGCCAGCTGGACTAAAGGGTCCCGAAGCCCCGCCCCTGCCGGCCGGGCTTCTCCCTCACCCCTTTCGGGCCTCCCGGCCTGGCCCAGGACCCGGAAGGGCGCGTCTCCAGCACTCACCGGACTCCCTCCGCGCACACACTTCGTGCTTAACCCTCCAGCCGAAACACGGCCGCACGTGGTGCGGGGGAGGCGGGGCGTGCAGTCCGCACAGGGGTGAACGCCTGCCGGGTGGGGTTCCGATGCTCTGTTTTTACAGAACAGGGGGAGACTAGTCACCGAGAGACACAGGCTCCGAGCCACAGAAGCCAGGCACGGGAGCGGCGCCATGGCACCAGGGCCGGGGACGTCAGAACGACAAGGGTGCAGGATCAGGGTCCTGGAACACGAAGTCCGCTCCCTCGGAGCCCTGATCCCAGGGAGGACATTAGGCTGAGTCATCGCAGAACCACGGAAGGACATTTTGAAGAGACGTCCGTCGGAGCAGGGTCTAGAGGATGCCTTAGGCACAAAGAAAAAAGCATCTAAATGAGGAGAGGGGTTGGCTCCCGCAGGCTCCGGGTCAGGGGGACTCGGCCAGTCCTCAAGAGACAGAAGCCGCCGGCCCCTCCTCGGAGAGGTGTGGAGGAGCTTCGAATCCACAAACCAACGACTATACAATTTACTTTTAATCCGTTCTTACTCTGTCTCATACCAGAAGACTGAGTTTTCATCCAAACCCAGCTTGACAGGAAGGAGCAGGAGGTCCCCACAGTATTGAGGTTTGCTCTGATCGACCCCCGGATGTTGGCCTGAAACTGAGCCCATAGTCACACTTGTGACAGGAACGTGCTTCTGCTCAGAGTGCGATGTAGGGAGGTGTGTCTGTGCGCCGCAGCCCAAGCTTGGCGTGACCCCCGGGGGTGCCCGCCATCCTCGCGATGCTGACCTCCAGTGGCGTCACTGATCTGGCCAGCTGGCTGTGTCCGAACGCTGGCAGGTCCTGTCTACAGGAGCCATGTCCCCGACGGCTTAGGTCTGCCAGGCCAGACGTGTTCCCAAGGGAGACGCAGAGCTGGGATTGCAGTGAGGGCACGGCAGAACGTGGCTGGCACGTGGGTGGGCGGCACTGGGGGGTCAGTGCTCTCTCCGGGCCTGTCCTGCTGCAGACAGGACCCCCACATGGTGTCATGAACTGTGTGAGATCCAAACTGGCAGAGTTAGGAAATGAAGGCGTTATTTCTTCTGACAGAGAGCAGAGTGGATGCCTGTGGCTAGGGGCGACCCCCAGCGCAGGAGCCAGGCGGTGATGGGGACCTTGGTGGCCGTGGCCGCACCATACCAAGGGTTCACGACTCTGCTAAAGTCTAACCCCACACGAGTCCGTGGGGGCTGTTCTCACACTCACTCACCCCGGAGGAAACTGAAGCTCAGCTCGCACAGCGGGTGACAGGGGGAGAATCCAAATTCAGGGCTACTTTGATGCTGAGCCCCTCAATTCAGTCAGTGGCGTCTGCGTCCCAGACTCAGAGACCACAGCGACTTCTCAGCAGGACGAGCCGCACCAGCACCACCGACTGAGGGTCTGGACCCGCCCATGTCTGCTCAGCACAAAGGACTTTCGGGGCCAGGTCATTCTCCGTGGGGGGCCGTCCTGCCCCCAGACGGTGTTGAGCAGCATTCCTGGCCCCCAAACCCCCTGGCACGCACGCCTGGCGCACCCAGGGATGGGCACCTGGGCCTTCTCTCCCTGCCCCCGCCGGCATCCTCAGGACCACCCAATCAGGAAGCCGTTCCTCCAGACCGGAGCACCCTGGGCTCAGCCCCACTCCCAGCTCCGGTGGAACCAGATGCCTCTCAACCCCAGCCCCCGGGGACGAGGGTCTCACCACCTGGTGGCCCAGTTTGCCTCTGGACAACCCCGGCTGGGAGCCCTTCCTGCTCCCTGGTCCCCTCCCCCAGCCTGGGCCACGGAGTGTGGAGGCCTCCCCGGCACCCAGGGTAGGCTGGGTGCAGACCTGGCGCAGGTGGGACCTGTGGTCCTTCGGGCCTCAGCGACACAGAGCAGAGCCCCGGAAACTTCCGTCCCGCCCTGCCCCTTCCCAGCTAAAGCTTCCCGGATCCCATAGCAGGAAGGGAGGGTCAGGCAGAGATGGCCTTGAACCAGGCAGACAGACCTTTGACCTCATGCAGCCTCAGGGGGCAGGGGGCCCCTCATGTCCTCTGTGTCCCCACAGTGCGGAGGCAGCTCCTGGGGTGTGACTAGAAACTGGCTTGCTTCCAGTTTTCAGCGGAAACCACACCCGCACCTAGCACTGCCCACAACCTGCTCCTAACACGGGTCTCTGACGGGCCTTCAGCTCAAGATGGGAACGAAACGATGCATGTCCTGGAGGACAGAGCCCGGACTCCAAGGGCCTGAGGGAGGGGCACGAGGGTGTCCCCTGGGCAGAGCGCATGTCTTAAAAGCCACGGACAGGTCACAGAAGGTGCGATACAATTGTTCAATGAACAGAAAAGTAGTAAACCATGTGAGTAATCCAGAAAGTCACTGGGAGAGAAGCACGTGTTGGAGGTTGTATTTATTTAAATGGCTCGATCCATGAGCTACGGAGAGGTGCGTGGGCACCAGCGGGCCACACCGCCTTTGCAGGGGACGGTCGCAGCTAGAGACAGGCGTGAGAACGTCTATTAGGAGCCTTCCACACGGCTGGGCCTCCTCCTCCCGCCCCCCCCCCCCCCCGTAATTTCACTTCCGGGACTCTGTCCCAAGGACATAAATCTAATTATAGAAAAGGTTTGCTGCACAGAGATGCTCATTTCAGCATCGCTTAATGAAAAGTTGGAAACACCTGGAAATATTTAACATCAGGGGCTGCCAGTGTCCATCAGGGCGGGAACGACAGGCGTGTCCGCGCGTGGCCGCGGGCGGCGGGGACAGAAGCTGCGCGCGCGCGGGC
>NC_043702.1:1957722-1979063 GCF_006229205.1 Suricata suricatta
GGGGGAAGCGTGCGCGCGCATGGCCACGGGCGGCACGAGCGTCCTGCGCGGTGCACACAGACCCGCACCACGAGAGGTGTGCCTCCGAAGAAGACCCTCCCGGAGGGCGCAGCGACGGGGTCGCCGTGCAGTGACGCCCGTGGGTGTCGGCGTCGGATTCCGAGAGCGAGAAGTGTCCGCTGCTGGGAGCGCATCCTACCTCCGTCAGTGGAGACGGGCTCTGGAGGGTCCCAGCCCGGGGCCACCGATCGCAGGTCTCAGCCTCCCAGCCCGTCCGAAGCAAAATGTAAAACGCGCGTGTTTCCTAGCACGTGGTGCTGAGCTCCCGCCCCCCGGCCCAGAAGGCGTCCTGGTGGCACCTGGGTGCAGGCGGTGCCTGGAGGCGCCTCCTGAGGTCAGCTGGGCCGGAGGGCTCCTTCCGTGGGGTGGGGGTGGGGGGAAGCCGGGAAAGCCCGCACCTCTCCCCCCACAACGACACTGGCTCACAGCGGGAAGTGCAGCCCCAGAGAAGGGTCAGGCGAGACCGCCCGGCAGAGGCGGGCTGAGCCCCACTGTGATGCCGAAGGTAAAAGTGCCAGGTCACAACGGCTGTCACCGTGTTGCTGAAGCCCAGAATCTTCTCTGTTCCTCGACTTCACTGGAAGAGGCTCCGTGTGATGGAAGGAGTTAAAGCAGCTCCTGGGAACAGGAGGGCCTGGCCCAGGGGCGCCATCCCCGCCTGCTGGAAGCAGAGACCCTCAGGCCACACCCCAGGGCCGAAATGAGGGGTGGGGTCTCTGTGGTGAGGGTGGGGGTCCCCGTGGCACAGGGGGGTGTGTCCCTGAGATGGGGGTGGGGGTCCCTGCCGTCGGGACTGTCCCTGCAGTGGGAAAGGGGCCCCAGCCGCAGGCCTCGGCACAGAGAGGCCTCTGTGGGCCCAGCATCCCCTCCGCCCAGCCTGCCGCCTCCCTCCCTCTGCAGGGGCCAAGCCCACGAGCACCTCCCAGTGAGCCAGCGCCTCAGATCTGCTCTCTGGGGATCCCAAACTGCCACTGCCGGGACATCCGTGCTGCTGGCCAGGAGTCCATGTCGGGAAGGGGGACACGTGACAAAAGTGCATCGTGGAAGACAGCAGAGTGACTGCCTCTCGGGCCACAAGGACAGGAGCTCATGCCCCCAGGGGCAGGCCAGGAAGGGGCGCTGAACGTGGACACAGGTGACTCTGAGGTCCCCATCCTCTGCCTGTGTCACCAGCTTTTCTTCTGTGCAGCACCCCTGGGCTAAGACGTCCCAATGCGGCCTCTGGCCCAAGTGCACTAGGTTCCTGCCTGGGGAGAACCGGCCGGGCCGCTGCGGCCCAGAGCACAGGCCAGTGCACCGTGAGCCCCGCCAGACCCCAGGCCCCCCGGGGACACGCCCGCGGCTCGCAGGACTCGCTCCGCCCTGCTGAGCCGGCTCCTGGAACCCACCACGCAAGCCTTGCCTCCCGGCCGTCCCAACGCCGTACCCTGGCCTGGCACGCCTTCCCTCCACGCCTTCCCTGTGACCTTCTTCGTCCTCCCACGCGCCCCATGAGCAGGGCAGCCTCTGCAAAGCCTTTCCTTCTCCCGACCCCGAACACTTTACAGAGACAGAGACGTGGCTGGGGGAGGGCTGGGCCATCGGCCTCCAGACGGTGGCTTCAGGCCAAGCCCTACCTTCCAGGTTCCCCTGGAGACCACGCACCAGATCCTCGCAGAGCAGATGGCATTGAGCAGGGTCCTGCGGCCGGTCAGTGGGGTCAGTTCTGAGCCCCAGGCGGCTCTTGTTCCCAGATGACCAGGCTGCTGGTGGCAGCCAGAGCCATGAGGGGGTGACCGGGTGTGGTGGTGGCTGGTGAGTCATGGACTTGGGCGGAGCCCTGCAGGTCCGTGATCCTTGACCCTTGATCCCACCCCTGCCTGGACCAGCTGGGGGAGGGGCGCCGCCTCCTGACAGCCGCCCTCCTCACCAAGACAGGCCGAGCTGGTGAATGGCGGCCCCCGGAGCACCTCCCCATGTCCTAACTCCTGCTACACGTGTGACCTTGTTTAGGAAAAAGGTCTCTGTAGATATGATTAAGTCATGGACCCCAGGAAGAAGTCATCACGGGGCACCCACGGGGTAAAGCCAGTGACAGGCATTTTTAGAAGAGACAGAAGAGAGACACAGAAGCAAGAGGAGGTCACGGGTCATATCAAGGTGCAAATACGGACACTGACATTGGAGGGACCACCCGGGACCCCGGAGGCTGGAAGAGGTGAGGACGGGTCCTCCACAGCACCCTCAGAGAGTGCAGCCCCGCCAACCGTGGAGGGCACTGGGTGCCGTCCTGGGCCTGCCTGTGTGACCTCTGTGTGACAGGAAGGGGTGGGCAGCCGGACTAGATGCCCGGAGCCAAGGGGGTGTGGCCCCCAGAGTCCGAGACCCCTTCCTCGTGGCCATGGTGCGCCCCAGTCCCACCTGTCAGGTCTTGCTGTGGGTTCAACAGGAAAACCCTCTCCCCTGTGGCCGGCTGATGCCAGGCTGGGTGCCAGGACCCGGCCGCTGCAGAGTCACCAAGGATGCACAAAGGCCCGCCTATTCGGTCTGCCCCGCCGAGAGATGCCCGCAACGGGAACATGTGACCGCTGCCAGGTGCCCCGTTGGGGGTGCAGTGAACCTGTGCGGTCAGGGCTGCCGGGCTGGGGGGACACCTGGCAGGGGCTGGGACACCAGGGGTGGAGTGCACCCCAGCACGTCTGTGTCGAGGAGACCAGGACCCTGTCTCCACTCCGTCCTGGGCTGGGCCCACTAATCTCCAATTCCTCCCGACCCCCCAAAAACGCTGGCTTGGGGAACAAAGTTGCTGTTCAGGGCTTGGGACACGGAGATTAATGTCATCGATTCCAGGCAGCTTTGCTGTAATTAAATATGTCCAGTCCCTGGGCCAACTGTGGAAGACGCTTTCACACACTGTTAGCTTCCCTGAAGAGTTTGCACAGGTTCCCGCCAGGGCCCCGGATGTGGGTGTCCAGGCTTCTCCGTGGGGGCGGGGCAGGCCTCTCACCTCCCTCACCAGGGGCAGCACGGACATGCTCAACTCCCCGGGCTTCCTGAGGTTTGCGGGGACTTTATCTACCAGGGGTGCCCAGGGGAGGGGAGGCTGCAGTGTCTGGGGGGCAGTAGGGAGGTGGGGGCCTGCCGGGAGCCCCCCACCCGCCCAGGGTCCGCCGCGGAGGCCTGTGCAACTCTAGCGCCACCTGGTGGTGCTTCCCAAAAGTGCAGCCACATCTGCGTGCCCCCGCCTGGGTCCCCAAGCCCTGACCCCATTAGGTGATGGAGGCGGCTGAGGCACAGCGCCCAGTGACAGACATCTGGAGCCATCCCCCCACACCCTGGGGTAAAGAGAAATGACAACGACCCCTCACCATGGCAGGGAGGCTTACCACCCTTGGCGGGGCTCTCCTACTCAGTCGGGGACCCCGGGGGGTGCCCACCGCCCCAGGGCGCAGCCCTCCCTTTCCAGGCAGCGAGGACCCCGGGAGCGCTCTGCCTCGGGCTGGACGCTGAGCTGCCTCTGCTCCCGATGGCCCCACGGCATGGGGCTGATCTTCGCCGTCCGTCGCTCCGACAGAAGCCCGCCGCCCAGCGGGTGGACAGGACGGGGGTCAGTGCAGGGGCTCGCGCTCCGGGGGGATGGAAGGTACACGTAGCAGGACAGGAAGGTAACTAACTTGCCTCGTATGCCGGAAGGTGGAGAAGTACAGCCATGTGGGGGCCTGGGGATAGGCTTCCTTCCATTCGGGGTCGGGGGGTGGTGTCAGGCTGGTAAAGGGGCTGGGGGGCGGGGCCCAGGGAGAGGTGAGGCAGCCGGGTGGGCGGGGACTGCTCACCGCACGCAGGGCGCATCACCTGGAGCCCCTCGAGAAGGGGGCGGCCTGACTCTGTTTTCTGTGCTGGGAGCGGCGTGGGGAAGGGGGGGGCCGGAGGGGCTGCAGGTAGGGGACCGGAGATGGAACCACTTCGAAGCAGGTGCACCGGGAGGCCAGGACTCACGTTCAGGAGCCACTCGGGGACATGGGAACAGGCACCAAGTGAACAGCGCTGTGCCCCTGGAGCGCTTCTTGTTGGCTGTTAGCGTTAATTAGCTTCTGTCACTCAGCAGATCAGGGTGGGCGCCAGGGACAAGCTGGACACTGAAGGCCGCGCAGCCAGACCCTGTTGATGCGGCGGGAGCAGAGGCTGCAGGGCCCCTGCCATCATCCGCCCACCAAGAGGGCTGTTTCCTTGCTCCCCTTTAGCCCCTCAGGCTGACTGGACCTCTCCGCACAGGAGCCCCGCCCAACCCCTCCGTGGGCGCGGGGGCGCCTTCAGCTCGAGCTGGAGCCCCAGCAAACGTGGCCTGCGCCTCGAGACTGTCCTTGTTGACGCAAGACCCGGCTCCAGCCTCAGTCAGAGGCCGGAGACATCTCGCAGGATGCGGGCAGGTAGGAGGTGGGCTGGGGGTGTGCAGCTGAGCGAGCGCAGGGGGCGCCCGCTTGGAGTGAGCTGAGCCTGCTGATTCTGCGGGGTCCCCAGCTGGGGACAGGGACAGACACTGGCTGCCCGAGCCTTGGCCTGGAGGGGAGCCCAGCGAGCCCAACCCCGGGTGAGGCCCCAGAGGTGAGGCCCCTGTGCGACTTGCGGGTGACAGGACGAGATGAGGTGGGGACCCACGGGTGGTGTGCACTGTGTGGGCACCAGCACGTTTCCAGCCGCACGTCCTGTTGTCGGAACCCCTCCTAGGGAGTTAAATGGCCCCCAAAAGACACATCCCTGCTCTCTTCCTGGAAACCGAGTGTGGCGTGCGCAGAGAAGGGTCTGTGGGATGATGAGGTGAAGGGTGCTGGCGTGAGGCCGTGCTCCATTAGCTGCTGGGCCCCGAATCCAGGGACAGGCGTCCTCACACGACGCAGGGGCGGCGCACGGCGCAGAGAAGAGCAAGCCACCCGGAGCCCCGAGCCAAGCGCCACGTGGGGCCCCTACACGCTGGACGGCGGGCGGCCCCGCCCCGGCCTCCGGAGGGACCACAGCCCTGCCGGCCGGCCCGTGGGGCTCCCGGCCTCCAGCACGGGGCACAATAACCGCCTGTGGTCTGAGGCCGGGGCGCGCAGGGCCGTGTGGGACCCCTGGCCACCTGTGCGCCCCTCCTTTTCGCCACGAGGAAACGGAGCCCCCGAGGGGCTCCTGCCTGCCCAGGCCCGCCAGCAGCTGGTGGAGGGACACCGGTTACGGTCACACCGCTGCTCTGCCGGGGCCGTGGCTGCGAGGGGCGGGTGTGACCCTCGCCTGGGACAGGTCAGCTTTGTACCTGCACGTGTCCGCTCCGGCCTGTCAGGGTCTTTGGGGATCAGGTTCCGCTGTCACTGTCTTCGGGGCCACATGCACCCCGTTAGAGGACCGTGTCTCCATCCCTCTCTTCCAGGTGGCTCTGCCCCGGAGGCTAAGCTCGGCCACCGATTTGTAAGCAGAAGCGAGTGTCATCGGACTTTTCTTCACAAGGGGGAGCGTGTCCACCACTTCAGAGGAGTCGCTTCAGGCGTTAAGCCCAGAGAGGGGGTTAACACAGGCGATAGGACTTAAAACCCACCGAGGGTCCGAGGGCTGAACATCGAGGCTCCCCCCGGCACTGGTGATTTCCATGTCGGGCCAGAAGCCAAGCCCAGGACCAGGAACGCGTTGTCGCTGAAGCCGCTGCCGTGGCCGTGTTTGCCTTTCACCCGCCAGGCTCGCGCCCAGACACTGAGACGTGGACTCTGGCCCCCAGCCTGCGGTGGTCACAGCAGCTCACCTGAGCTGGACCGCCCCCCCCCAAGCAGCAGGTGCAGGAGACCTGGGGAGCGAGGTTTCCCGTGTGTGGTGGTAACCGTGGTAGATGCCGTCTGGTCTTCCTACGAAGTAGAGGTGTAGTAACTCACCAAGGAGGGGAAGGGAAGGACACAACCCACGTGGGAAGAATCTCCGCCGGGGAGGGGGGAAGGGGCGTGAGGACAATCGCTCCGGGCGGTGAGGGGTCCGCCCCATCGGGACCACAGTACAGGCGGGCAGCGGACCGCCTACAGGATCCTGGGAAGCAGAGGCTCGCGTGAGGACAGGCCCCCTTGCTGGCAGTCAGGGAGGCACCCCGGTGGGGCTGGGGTAGAGCTCTGCAGACCCAGCTGCGTGAGCAGTGCAAGGGGGTCAGATCCCTCAGATGGCTCCCGCACGCCTCGCCCCGCTCCCTGCCTCCAAGCACAGTGTGGGTCCGGAAAATACTCGCTCCGCTTCTTTTTAAAATTTCTCCATATTTTCATACATTCTGTCCATCTTTTCCTCAATTTTACTTAATGAGGTTATTCTAAAGTCCTTGTCTAAATTCTACCATTGATTCTAGATTATCCGAGGGTCTGCTTCTATCAACCATTGTTTCTCTTGAACGTGAGTGCCATTTTCCTGTGCCTTTCTCTGTTTTGACTATGTAGGGCATCGTGTGTAAAAGAACCACAGGGTCTGAGGTCAGTGCTATTTTTCTCCCAAGGAAGCACTTGCTTTTCTCTGGTCACCACGTCCATTTACAAATCAAGCTGGGTCCCAGCTCAGCTATGGTTCTGCCTCATTTCAACTTACCTCCAGTGGCAGTGTGTTGAGGGGAGATGTGCCTGAGCTTTGGACTGTGAGAATAACAGTCTCCTGCCGCCGAGCCCAGAGAGACGGGGTGGCGACGGACCTCCCTCAGGACTTGTCGGCTCTGTGCTGCAATCTCTCACCCCAAAGTTAGGCAGAAGTCTGGAGGAGCAGACCAGCCATGTGTTTGGAAAGAAATCCTTCCTTGCAAGTCTGTGTTTGAACATCCATCAAAAAGATAGGAATTCCCAGTCTGCTTTCTACCAAATCCCCCCTCCCCTTCCACAGTCTCTGGATTCAGCCAGCCGGCCAGGCAGGGAGACGGCTGCCTCTTCCTTAGGGTTCCTGAGGTCTTAGATTGTGACCCTGCTCCACGCAGCCCCTGAAGACTTTTCTGGATCCTCCTCCCCCGGTAACGCTACTCAGAGCTGTTTGGTGCCCCTTTTGAATGGCTCCCATCAGTGTGTATGTACTATTTTCTGCTCAGTTTCTTTGCTTCAACAGTATTTTGTATTCTTATTTTCATGGATCAGTGGATTTGGCATATTGCTGAGATTATTTTCTCTCCTGGTTTTTCCCAGAAACAAATATAAATAAATAAATATTAACAGCTGAATATTCTGGTTGGTGTGAAGGCGTGCTTATTTTATTTATTTGGTTATTTATTTATTGTGTAGTTATTTTTCAAAAAACCCACTCATGCTACAAATATCATAACATTAAATTCCCCAAAACATTAAAATGTATTCATAGTGAATAGGCCCATAAAAAGTACGAAAAAAGTTAGTAATTACAGATCTTTTCACAAAAAGGCCTGGCTTCAGATGATTTCACTGGCGACTCTTATCAAATGTTTAATGAAAAAGTGTCCTAATCCCGCAGACACTCTCAGGACCTAGCGGAGGAGGCGATCGGTCCCTACTGTGTGAGGCCGGTGTTGCTCTTGCACAGAAGCCAAGCAAAGATGCCACCAAAAAACTGCAGACCGGATTTGTGGATGTAAACTCCAGGACCTTTAGTATCGACAGACTCAGTCCAGAGACATGCATGAAAGAGTCCCAACTGTGACCAAGTAGGACTTGTCCCAGGAATGCAAAGTTGGTTTAACCCTTGAAAATCATTAGCATAATCACAAAATAACAAGAAACATGGATACTGGTCTCGAGTGTCTGCTAATATTTGACCTCTGACCCTGGTTCCTGACACAGAGCTTCTAGAAACCTCATCACTTCTTGAGTAACAGGAATATCAGCCAAGAGCTCGAAAATCCCTTGGACTTTCCTAGATGACAGGGCATCTTTTTTTCCTAATGAGTCAGCTCTTGATGGACGGGCCCTGGATGGGGCTGATCACCAGAAAGATCAAGCCAGGATTAGGAGCTTAGCTTTGAGCCCCGTCCCTGTTCCCTGGAGAGTTGGCCTTCCTTCGTCACAGGCCTTCTGCGTGACGAAGCCTCCATGAAAATCCTGCAAGTGTGGCCTCCAGAGGCTTCCAAGTTGCCGACCACTGAAGATCCCGGAAAGATGGCAGAGAGGCCCGTACTCCCTCCCCTAGGCCTTGCCGTGCACATCTCTTCCATCTGGACCCTTTATCACTGTCTTTTTTAAAACATATTTATTTATTTATTTATTAGGAGAGAGAAAAAGACTGCAGGTGGGGGAGGGGCAGAGACCTCGAAGGAGAGAGAACCCCAAGCAGGCTCCACACCGTCAGCACAGAGCCCAGTGTGGGGCTCAATCCCACAAACCATGAGATCGTGACCTGAGCTGAAAGAGTCGTATGCTCAGCCCACTGGCCCGCTGGGTGCCTCTCATATCCTTTTACGGCAGACCAGTAAATAAAAGTATTTCCCTGAGTTCTGTAAGCCGGCCTAGCACATGGTCAGACTTGAGGAGGATGCCGGTCAGGAGCACAGGAGCACGGGCCTCGGGCATCTGAAGGGGCGGCTGTCCTGTGGACTGAGTCCTTCATCTGTGGGGTCTGGGTTGACTCGCTGGTGTCAGAATTGAATTGTAGAGCACACAGCGGGTGTCACAGAATTGTTCAATGTGGGGAAAACCCACACATCTTATCACAACAGTGCTCTGTGTGAGTGTGTAAAAGAAAGCAGTGAGTCCTTCCAAGGCAGCAATCCATCATATTAATAGAATAAAGGGGGGCGCCTGGGTGGCTCGGTAGGTTAAGCGTCTGACTTCAGCTCAGGTCATGATCTCACGGTTTGTGGGTTCCAGCCCTGCGTCGGGCTCTGTGCTGACAGCTCAGAGCCTGGAGCCTGTCTTCAGATTCTGTGTCTTTCTCTCTCTCTGCCCCTCCCCTGCTCGCATACTCTCTCTCTCTCCCCCTCTCTCTCTATCTCAAAAATAAGCATTAAAAATTTTAAAGAAATAGAATGAAGGAGAAAAAAGCACATGGTCATCTCAATATACACAAAAAGCACATGAAAAAGTACGATACCCATTCATGATACAAACAAACCAGCAAATTAGGAAGAGAATGGACTTTTTTTTTGTCCCATTAAAGGCACTAAAATCCTACAGCTAAGATCATACCTGATGGTTACAGACTGAAGGCTTTCCACATGGCATTAGGAAAAAAGCATGTTTATGTAACATTTACTAGGGGCTCTAACCACTGAAATAAGGCTAGAAAAGTGAAAAGCATCCAGATTGGAAAGCACAAAGTAAAACTATTATTGTCCGTAGTCAGACTGACATAGTAGAAAATCCTAATGAATCCACAGAAACTGATAAATTCAATAAATGAGTTCAGCGAGGTTGTCGGATACAAGATCAAGACGCAAAGACGTTTGTATTTCCGTCCACTAGCAACAAGCGATCCAAAAATAGAACTAAAACAAGTCCATTCGCAATTGCCTCAAAAAATAAAAAGTGCTTAGGAATAAATCCAACAAAGGAAATGCAAAGACTTTTACATCAACTGTAAAATATTGCTGAGAGAAATTAAAGAAGATCTAGGTAATTGGAAAGGCATTCCATGCATATGGACTGCAAGGCTTAATATCTTGAAGGTCATTATTCTCCCTAAATTGATTTACAGAGTCAATGAAATCCTATAAAGGTCCCAGCAGGATTTTTGCTTTTAGAAATTTGAAAAATGGGCGCCTGGGTGGCTCAGTCGGTTAAGCCTCCGACTTCGGCTCAGGTCAGATCTCACGTTCGTGGGTTCGAGCCCCGCGTCGGGCTCTGTGCTGACAGCTAGCTCAGAGCCTGGAGCCTGCTTCCAGTTCTGTGTCTCCTTCTCTCTCTGACCCTCCCCCTCTCATGCTCTGTCTCTCCTGTATCAAAAATTAATAAAACATTTTAAAAATTAAAAAAAAAAGAAATTTGAAAACTGACTGTAAAATGTATTTGAAATGCAAAGGATTCAGAATAAGTGAAATGATTCAGAAAAAGAACAAAATTAGAAGGACTTACAGTACTTCTTTAAAACCATAGGGACACCTGGGTGGCTCAGTCGGTTAAGCCTCCGACTTCGGCTCAGGTCAGATCTCACACTCGTGGGTTCGAGCCCCGTGTCAGGCTCTGTGCTGACAGCTAGCTCAGAGCCTGGAGCCTGTTTCAGATTCTGTGTCTCCCTCTCTCTCTGACCCTCCCCCTCTCATGCTCTGTCTCTTCTGTATCAAAAATAAATAAAGCATTAAAAAAAATTAAAAAAAAATAAATAAAGCCACACGAATTATGACCATATGGCTATTGGCATAGGGTGGACATATAGGTCAGTGAAATAAAAATTAAGAGTTTATAAATAAATGCTTACATTTAGGCTCACTGATTTTCAACAAAGGTGACAAGCAAATGCAATGGGGAAAAGAGTTTTCAACAAACAGCACATCTGGAGGCCTCACATCACACACATTAGAACTCACATCGTGCACAAAAATGCACTCAGAATGGATCATAGAGCTAACTTTAAAACTCTGAGAAGAAAACGCAGAGGGAAGTCATTGGGAGCTGGGCTTAGACAAAGAGTTCTTAGTTATGACACTGGAACCATGATCCATAAAAATGAGAATATGATAAATTGGACTTCACCAAGATCAGAAACTTTTCCCCGTCACAGGACACCACTAAGGAAATGAAACAACAAGCCATGGGCTGGGAAAACCTATTACAAATTACCTATCCAGGAAAGGACTCGAATCCAGGATATCTAAAGAGCATTTAGAACTCAATACAAAGATAATCCAATTTAAAAATGGGAAAAAGATGTAAACAGCAACTTCACCAAAGAAAATGTATACAATGGCCGGAAAGTACACGAAAAGGTGTTCGATCTCTAGTCATTAAAGTTACTGCTGTCAAAACCACAGCGAGAAACCGCATCCACCAACATGGCTCTCACCAAAGACACAGCCAACCATAGACAGGGCGAGCCTGTGGAGAAACTGGGACCTTCCTCCCCTGACGGGATGTCATATGGTGCAGCCACATTGCTGGTGACAGTGTTGCCCCCTGAGCCGGTGGGTCTGCTCCTCCGTCCATACCGGCTGTGGTCTGAATGTTCGCATCCGGCTCAAATTCACATGTGGAAGGCCGAACTCCCAAGGCGATCTTGTGAAAGCGACCCCAGATGGCTCTGTCACCCCCTCTGTCCCTGAGACCGCCAGGAGGTGGGCCCTCGCCAGACACACAGCCGCCGGCACCTGACCGTAACCTCTGGGCTCCAGAACTGCGAGAGGCGAGTGCCTGTGGTTTATCGGCCCTCGTGCCGTGGAACGTGTCACAGGAGGCCGATCGGACTAATGAGCACACACGCCCCACAGACACGTGCAGGAGGACACGCAGTGGCGTTTTTCACAAGAGACTGGAAACAAGCCAAATGCTCCCTCCCTGGTGCCGGACAAACTCGGCGTGGAGGAGCCGTGGGGCGGAGGGCTCCTCGGGGAGAGGGAGCAAAGCGCTGGCACGGATGACGGTCAACAGCGGAGGGCGTCGGTGAGGAAGTCTTCCTGCCGTGGGCGCCGCTCAGCCAAGATGCGCAGAGGCAGCACGTCTAGGGGACAGGAAGCACACGCATGGTTGCTCCGGGCCGTGCGTGTGGCAGCTGTAAGTGGGCACAGGGAACTTTCTGGTTTGGGGTGATGACAGGGTTTGAAAAATAATGGAAAAGTGCAGCGTGGTGACGGTAAGTCTACCAGAGCGACGCCGTTTTCCCCGGTGACGTGCGATCCCAGGCTCCGGAGGGTCTGTCGAGGTTGAAGGCAGGAGGCCAGTCCCCTCAGAGGCCGCAGCAGGCAGAGCCTACCGGAGGACGCACACGCCCCGCCTTCAGGCTGGACGCCCTCTGAGGCCCCTCGGTGCGCAGGTCACCGGCCGCCGGGGGGGGGGGACACGGCAGGACATGGCAGCAGAGGGCCCAGGCCCCGCAGACTCTGATTTCCCAGGGGAGCCACACCCCAAGCCCCGGCCGGAAGGAGCCCTGTGGCCTTTAGCTCTTTGACCTTTTCCAGCAGAGCTGACCCCCTGGCGCCTCTACGTAAGGGGGAAATCCTCCACCACACGTGGGAGCTGCCGCCTCCCGCACCTGCGCCGCCGGCCCGCCCGGCTCCAGGCGGAGAACCCGCACGGAGCTCGCCCAGGCCGCCCTCACGGCGAGGCCGCTCTATCTGGGAGAAGCAACCTCCAGGAAACAACAAAGGGTTTGTGCTTCCCCGGACAGAATGGTGCCCCTGCCCCCGCGCCCCGGCGCCCCCGCCCCGTTCCAGATCCCTTGGGGCTCGCACTGTTACCGCACGGCCGGCAGAGAGGGCGGCTCTGGGCTCACCGCGTGGTCGGCGCAGCCTCCAGGAAGGGGGTCACCCTGCACACCCCTCGCGACATCGGAGCTCAATGTCTGCACTTAGGTTCTCAAACTCTGGCTGCTTCCTCGGGGATGTTTGGAGCTCGGTTCTCCACCGCCGCCTGGACACACTGCCTGCTCAGGGCCGACGGTGCCCACACATGTCCGTTCTCACCAGCCGTGCCTCCTGTCGGGGCAGGTGGTGCCTGGTCACTCCTGGGCACAGTCGACGGCTGTCATCAACAGCTTGACCGTCTCCAGTAAGTTTCATCCCTGCGTCTGGACAGCTGTTCACACTTCTTAAATCCTGTGTTAAAAAATGTCTTGATTCTGACCTTTCTGTGGCCTTTTTGGTGGGTCCTCTGGGGCCTGCTTGTCACACACACTGCCACTGGCCACAAGTGGCTTTTTACCTTCAATCTAAAGTAACTACGGCGAGAGGCCCGGTCCCGCGGCCGGCCAGCCACGTCCTAGGGCACAGTGGCCGCCCGTGGCTGCGGCTGCCGCTCCCGACACCCCCTGGGCAGTGTCCCCGGAGGCTCGCTCTGCCGTGGGCACGTGGCCCTCTGCACAGGGCGCGCCTCCAGCTGCGTGTCCATTTCTCTTTGAGAAGCAGCTCTTTTTTTAAATATACATTTTTTAATGCTTATTTTTGAGAGAGAGAGACAGACAGAGCATGAGTAGGAGAGGGGCAGAGAGAGACACAGAACTGGGAGCAGCTCTAGACTCTGCACTGGCAGCACAGAGCCCGACGCGGGGCTTGAACTCACAAACCATGAGACCATGACCTGCGCTGAAGTCAGACGCTTAACCGACTGAGCCCCCAGGCGCCCCTGAGGAGCAACTTTCTTTAGGGCAGTGAGTGTGTCTTACCTTGGGGGGCACAGAGCAGGCACTCGTCTGTGACTCCCGGAGGAAGGGATGGCCGGAGGGGGCTTGGATGGATGGAGGAAGGCAGAGGCCCCAGGAGTTTCTGATGTAAGCAAGACGACCCCGGTGTCCCGGGAGAAGCCTGGAGATGGGAAGTGAGGTCGAGGGGGGCTCAGACTGAAGGGAGGGGCTCCCTTGTTCCGAGGGAGCCGATCAGGATCTCCAGGCTCTCGACCCCAGAACACCCCCTCCAGATGACCATGGTCCCGAGTCCTGGGGACTGCCTTCTGCTGCACTGGCCGGCAGCCTTGACCCTGTGACCCCAGAGCCTGGCTTGCAGTAACGTGCTGGACAGGGAATTTGGCAACTGGAAACCCGGGGCTGAGTCAGCCGCCGGGAAAGCTGAGCTGCGGGTCACGAGGCTGCCGCGGAGCCAGGAGGCCTCTGGGAGCACTGGGCAGAGGTGCAGGGGGAGAAGGAGCAGAGCCTGAAGTCAAGAGCAGGAGCCTCAGGGTGGCATCACTGGCCTCCCGAGTTTGGGCCCGTGCCCTGAGCCAGCTGAGCTCGGCCCCGCGCAGGCCCTTCCCCGGTTTGGAGAAGCATCTGTTTCTGATTGGGTTGCCCTAGAATATAAAACTCTGCCGGGCGGAGAAGGGGAAGAGCGTGGTGGCCTGGCGTCCTCGCCAGCAGGCCTTCCAGACCTGCCCAGGGCCACCTGCCTGGCGGGACCTTGCCCGGTGCGGTGGCCATGCCCGGGGAGCCGGCTGCAGCCCAGCAGCTGTGTGGGGGCAGAAGCCCGAGAAACTGAGAAATGCCAGCTCGTGCCAGAACCTGTGACCCGACACGGAGCCGACAGGATCGCCAGGCCGCGGGCTGGGCCAGGGGCCTGGAGCCCCGCCCGGGACCCCCTTTTCCTCGGCTGGGGCAGGGGGAGCGGTCTCTGCTCAGCCTTGCTCAGGGTCGTCCTGAAGACCCCGAGACCTTCTGCATCAGTGTCCCCACCCCCGCGTGTCCTCTTGGTGGCCATGCGGAGACCAGGGCGGGGGTCCTCGTGGTCCCACAGCCTGCGGTTCCGGCCCCTCCGCGGACAGCCCCCATCGAGAGGGTGCCTCAGGCCAGCTCGCTCGCTCTGTTCTTTGTTCTCTAGACCCTTTGCTGTTGCTGTTGTTCCTCTTATTTCTCCCAGTGGTGTGCAAATCCTGCCAGTATTTCCCAACTCGCCACCTTGAGCCAGATCCCAGCTCGCCGAGGCGCCCGCCCAGCGGGGCTGTGTGTCCCGGGGAGGAACAGAAAGGCCGGCGGCGGGGAGGGGCGTCTGAGGCCGTCGTCCTGTGCCCGCTTCCCGGGGCACACGGCTCTGCCGGAGACAGGCCCCCGGGGGGCCCTTCCCGTGCTCCCTGGAAAGCGAGTGGGTCCTCACTGCTGAAAGCGGCCGGAGGGTTTGCCTCGCAGCCTGTGTTTAGCTGTGCATTTTCCTTTCCCGTCACCACCACCGAGGTCATATTTGCCTGAAGCCATTCATGCGGGCGCCACTGAATCAGGCAGTGCTGGGCTGGGGGTGGGGGGCGGCTGCCCTGGACCCTGGCTGCGCGGGGAAGAGCTCCCGCGGGTGGCGCTCGGGCTGCCATGTGGGGACGGCACGGAGGCCACACCGGGCAGCGCCTCGACGGGCACAGTGGCCCCCCAGCACTGCCGGGACGCGTGACTGCGCTGCCGGCAAACGTGGCCTGCAGGTCTGCCACGGCTCTGGCCACGGCTCTGGCCACGGCTTCGAGCTGCCTCTCACTGAGAACCACAGTCCACACGGGCTACTGGGCCCTGTTGGACTTACTAGGGACCCGTCTATCTTGTTGAGAAGGTCTTACAGTCATTTCACTTGACACGGATCCTTTTTTTCTTTAATTTTCTTTAATGTTTTATTTATTTTTGGTAGAGAGACAGAGCATGAGTGGAGGAGGGGCAGAGAGGGAGACACAGAATCCGAAGCAGCTCCAGGTCTGAGCTGTCCGCACAGAGCCCAACACGGGGGCTCGAACCCACAAACTGAGATCGTGACCTGAGCCGAAGTCAGTTGCTTGAGGGACGGAGCCCCCCAGGCGCCCCTGCACAGCTTCCACCTCAGCACTGCCCAGCCCGCCGTGTGGCCCGTGTCGGGGTTCTGCACACTGCCCCCGGAAAGGACCACGCCCAGGGGACTCAGCAGGCAAGGCCCTGGGGTCTGGTGGGGAGCTGGGCGGGGGCCCGGGACGGCACCGGGCCACCTGTGGGCTCACACACTTTTATTTACGAGCTTGCTCTGGGCCTGCCAGAGCGGGAGGCGCCCCCAGGGTCTGACCCGGCCCGGCCTGAGGTTTCGGGAGGGACGGCCCGGCTGCAGCTGCAGCCACCCACGGCGGAGGCCACGTCCAGACGCAGGGGGAGGCGAGCATGGTGAAGCGGGATGCATACTTCTGTCCGAAAATAGATTTTATCTGAAAAAGAAAACAGATGGAGATGGAGATGATGTTTTTTTTCTTTTGTGGAAAGCACAGGAAGCAGCCTTGGGGTGCTGCCCCTCCCCCGTCCCCCGGGGAGCCTGGACTCAGCCGTCAAGGCCTGGCCAGGCCGGGGCGCTGAGCCTTCCTGAGCAGAGCTGGTCAGCTGACCCGTCCCGCCTCTTTTCCCATCTTGCCTTGAGGAGGGCACGGCCAGGACGCTGACAGGTGAGGGGTCTTCTCTGGGCCGCGGGAGGCGGGGGGGCTCGGGGGCAGCCTGCAGCAGCTGGTCTGAGCCGGGGTCTGGGCAGGCCCTGGGATGTGCCGTTGGGTGGGGTACGGGGGGGCGGTGCACGTGCTGAAGATGGGCGGAGGGAACTTTCAGAATGTGACAGAGACTGAGTTTGCAAATGGGCTTGTACCGCTGACCGCAGAGTCCTGCTTTGGGAAAGCCCTACAGTGTGAACGGGTCCGCGCCGTGATTAATGGGATCTGGTGAGACCCGGAGTCAGCAGTCTCGCCTCGGTTTGTCATCTGTGACTCACTGTGGAGCCGTCGAGGGAGGGGGGTCATTAAGTTCATCAGGAACGGGCTCCGCGGCTGCTGAGCCTGCTGTATCACCTGGGCCGATTATGCATGTGGACCACAACTCTTAAGGTTTTATGGCGAGCAATGAATTAGAAGCCTGGGCTTCCCTCGCTCCGGGAGACTCTAGCTGAGAGCGGGAGCCGGCACGCGTTTCCTCCCGGGCAGGGGCCGGGCAGGGGCCGCGGCCGCTGTGCCAGGGACAGAGACGCTCTTTCACACGGCCGTCTCGCAGGTGTACAAAGCCCGAGACAAAGGAGTTGGAAGCCGCGGGGCAGCTTTGTGCGGATCCCAGACGGCCCGAGCTCCCTGCCGGCCACCAGGAGAGACGAAGCCGAGCCCGTGATTCAGAGATGTAAGGGCCGTGGACCCCAGGCTCCTGAGCGTCCTTCCCGCCCAGCGTGGCCTGATTACTGCTCTGGGAACAGGCACGTCGTGACCGCGGGGGGGGGGGCGAGGGCTGCGGCGTGCACCTGTTCCTGACTAGCTGAGAGGCACGTAGCCACGCAGGGCTCGGAGGGACGTGCTCGGTCTTCCCAGGGCACACGGGAGCTCTGCCCAGACAGGAGCAACCAGGAACCCAACGCCCATGAGGCCCATGGCCTTGGGAAAGGGTGGGGTTGCTTCATACACAGCGGCATTGCCATTTGGAAGGACCTGGAAGACGTTCCCCGGCTTCCGTCTAGGGAGTGCTCACAGACACTGAGCCCCGGTCCTGGAATTGGACTCAGCCACATCCCTGCCGGTGGGGGAGGAAAGCCCGAAGCAGACACGGGGCCCCGCACGGTGGCCCCAGCTCCCACCCCAGACTTGCCTGCACCACCAGCCAACAAGATGACGCTCTGGGTGAAATGCGGGCACAGAGGAAGAAAGAGGAAACGATGAAGACAAGAGTCACAGGAGAATCCAAAATGCACACGATGGCCCTGTGGGTGCTGAGCTTCCTAGCAGTCAAAGCAAAGAGGGAAACTAGCTTCTGCCCATTTCCCCAGACTCTCCAGGGTGACCCTTGGGGGCCTGGGGGTGGGGTCTTGGCTCATTATGCTTAGGTGGGGTTTGAAACAGGAGCGGGGAGGGGTGCCTAGATGGCCGACCCAGTTGGTTAAGCGTTGAACCTCTGCTCAGGTCATGATCTTCAGGTTCATGAGTTCAAGCCCCACGTTGGGCTCTGTGCTGAGCCTGCTTCAGATTCTGTGTCTCTCTCTCTCTCTCTTCTCCATCATGCCCCCTTCTAAAAAATAAATAAACATTTAAAAAGTTAAAATAAGGAACAGAGAAAGGAAGGAAATTACTAAACTCAGTTGCTCTTACCCCACAGGGTCATGGCACAAACCAGAAGGGGGTCATAGATATTTCTAGAAGTAAATTTTCCGCCTCCTCCTTCACAGCCTCATCCAAGCCAGCACCTCCGTGGCTGTGCATCTGCACCGACGACTCCGCGGTGTGCTCGCAGCCCTCCGTCTCCCTGGAGGAGCTGACTCCCGGGAGGGGCCCGGCTCCCGCCTGCTAGTCTGAGCTCACGCACCCCCTCCCGAATGCCCACCGTCCACGGCGAAGAGCTGCCCTGTGTGCACTCATCGCGCGTGCTTGCCTGCTGTGTCCACCCCGCCAGCTCGTCCCCTCCTCAGGCCAAGACCTGGTCCCTGCGGGCCCCTGGCTCCCGGCACCCACACAGGTTTGGGGTCACTTCAGTCTGAGTCACTTTGCTGACAGCCGACGTGCTGATTGGTTAATTTGTGAGTGACCACTTCACTCCGGACTGCCACAGCTGTTTCGGGGAAGAGTCGGGGGTGGCCCAGACGGCAGACGCACCCCCCCACCCCAGGAGGGAAGCCCCGCGATCCCCACCGCACGGGAGGCACGGGGCCCACGCAGGAGCCGTTGGCGGGCCACATGCCGGAGCCCAGCGCTCCCGGAGGGCTCAGATCTCCTGAGTACGACTTTCTCTTTGAAGTGCAAAATCAGTTCCTCCGCAAGCGTCTAATTTGCTATTCTTATAATTTCAGAAGCCAGGAGAGGGCGTTATCTTGCTGGGAATTAGGACATGCGGGGCTCCAGCAGCCGGACGTGACTGCACCGACTTCTTCACCCCACACTCCTCCGGGGTCGGCGTGTGCCACGCGAGAGACAGCTGGGGTGCACCTGCTGCCATGACTGCGGTGGGTCTTACTGTCACCACGTTCAGACGGGTTCCGAGCAGTCGGTGAAGGGCCTTCAGACGCCTGGCACCTGTGAGCGGGGCCTCGAGGAAAGGCACCACAGCCACGGCCAAGTCAGGAGGGACAGAGGGACAAAAGCTTCTACGCCTTGTTCTGACTCCCATGTGCTTCAGCAAAGTCGGCCACGAAGACCCAGACGTGAGCCCGACCGCGGCGGGTTCCAGACAGTCCTTCCCGAGCTCGACACAGTTGTGCCTTCTCAGTTGTGACACGTGCACACAACTTTCACTGAGAATATTTTCAAGTGGGAGAAGGAACGGGCGGCAGGAGCAAGCCCGGCAGCCCCAGGCCAGTCCCGGGCTCCGGGTCACAGAGCGAAGGCCGGCTCCGGGGTCCCCATCCGAGCCCGCCCCTCACGCGCCTTCCCAGAGGCGGGCAAGATGCTGTCACCCCCGTGACGAGCCCCAATGCCAGTGGCCCCACGCTGCTGTGTGAGTCACTCGGCCAGGGAGTGAGCCAGGCTGGGTCCCCGACGCCCACGTGTCCCCACAGCCCAGGTGTCCGTAAGCAGGTCTGAGGAATGTCTATAACCTTGTAAAAGCAGCCGTCCCTGCAGACATGCACGTCCAGGTTGAAAAACTGTGTAGAGGCAGGATGGCTGGGCCCTGGACTGAGGCCGGGAGAGGGGTCCTGAGTTGAGGAGGGGGAGGGGTCCCGGATCGCCAGGAGGCAGCCCCTGGTGGCCTGTCCACCTTCCTGTTTGCTGGGGTTCAGGACCAGCTTTGGGCCTCGGGCGCAGCCCCCGCCAGGCTGCCTGGCTCAGCGCCACAGCCCAGCGGTGGTCCCCCAGCGAGCGGGCCTCTGTCCCCGTCAGGTGGCCTCCCGGTGCGGGGTTCCCAGGGCCTCCCGGGTCTCACGGAGCCGCTGCCCCTGAGCCCCCTGGGCTGGTCGGCCACCTTCTCTGGAGTCTCTCCCACGGTGGTGTCACGTGCTCTTGTTGGTAGAAATCCCTCGCCACCCCTGGCATGAGGAGGTGTTTCCAGGCTAGCCAGGGGCCCGTTATGTGGGTCACCTTTCTGCCACCTCGGCGGGGCTCGGGGGGATGGAGTGGGGACACATGGACTCAGCCCACCTCCCCCGCCCCTGCCCCGGGCTGTGCCCCTCACCAGGCGTCCACAGCCCTGCACTGTGGAAACGGAGGAAAGTAGGGAAAATGACCCACTCCCCCGCCCCCACCTTACGGGCTGGGCCAGTCTCACTGCACAAACTGGGCTGCTCTGGCCCCACACCTGGCAGCAAGGAGACCGGAGCCCAGCGTGATTCAAAGAAAGCCTGAGGCCCCTTCACTCACCAGCAGGCATTAGCTCCTTGTTTCTCAAGGTAAAAAAGCCAAGAGCAGGTGACATTTCCAACAAACCATCAGGTCATGCAGGGGGTCCGCTGGGGGGTGCGTACTGACAGGGGCCGGGGCTCCTCGCCATGCCGCGCAGACCGCGGCGCCCACGTGTCTCCAGCCCCCCCCCCCAGTCCAACTGCGCTCCGCGAGCCCTCAACAAGAGGTGCGCGTGGCTTTCTCATAGGAAACACCGTTATCAGTTAAAACACAACCGATGTCCGCCATGGCAGGGCTGGGACCCCGGACTATGCTCGTCCAAGTTCACGTGCAAAATCCACCCAGCCGTGATCCTCGGGGTTCTACGTCTGAGGACGTTCCCTGGCAAACACTTCCCCTCTGGAAGGTGCAGGAGTCCCTGCACAGGCTTCCTGGGAGCTGGAGTCCCTGGGGTCCGGGGACAGCTGCGCAGAGATGGACTCAGGGCCCCTGGGGCGCTGCCAGGTCAGGGGGCGGGCTCTGCAGGAAGAACAGAGCCCTGGGGGGAGGGGCCGCCCTGCGGGAGGGGGGGCAGGCAGGGGCCGCCCTGGGGGGGGCGGGAGGGGGTGGTAGGCAGGGGCCGCCCTGCGGGGGGAGGTAGGCAGGGGTGGCCCTGAGGGTGGGGGCAGGCGGGGCCACCATGAGAGGCCCCAGGCAGATCGGATGCCCCCTGAGATCAGGGCCACACGGCCTGCCCTCAGCTCCCAGCCAGGGCTGACACAGGGAGCTCCAGATGTGCTTGCTGACTGACTCACAGACCAAGCCCTCCTCGAAGCCCCGCCCCGCCCACATAGCTGACCCCGCCCAAGTGCGCCTTGCGAGTGGCGACAGAACTCTGCTGCCCAGACGTGCAGGGGTAACTCGGCACCGCCCCCCGGGACCCTCTCCCTTCCGCCTCCCCCTGAAGGGACACCCTGGACCTGGCTTGGCAGGGGGCTGGGAAAACGCAGCTCACAGTGCAAAGGGGAAGCATCTGACCCAACCTTGAACTTTCCTGGCAAGGAAGTGAGGCCCATGAGGAAAGAGAGGGAGTCTGGCTTGCTCACGCTCTGCAGGGAGCTGTCCGGGGGCGGTAAATCAGCGTGGGAAGGAGGCAGGGGGGTGCGGCGGACGGGTGGGCGTAGGGGGCTGTGACCGAAAAGGTTTGCTTTCTGAGCACGGTGACGCCCCGGAGAGCGTGTGCGGAGCCACACATGCACACAGGTGGTTGTGTGCGCCCGTGTGCGGCGGTGCCCGTGCGCCTGCATCTGCGTGTGCGTGCGTGTGTGCTCGTGCACGTGTGACTGCCCACGCAGGCGTGTGCCGTCGTGACGTCCTGGGCATGAGCCCTGGTGCCGGTGGAGTGGGACCCCCCCAGGGGCTGCTGACCCGCCAGCTTCCTCTTCATCCCTTCTCCGCAGGTGGGGCCCCCGATTCTCACCCCTCCCAGGGCCTTTGGAGATGGATTGTGCACAGGGAGGG
>NC_043702.1:1979163-2001586 GCF_006229205.1 Suricata suricatta
CACCCCCTCGCCCCGCCCCCACCCCACCTACACCCCCTCGCCCCGCCCCCACCCCACCTACACCCCCTCGCCCCGCCCCCACCCCACCTACACCCCCTCGCCCTGCCCCCACCCTACCTATGCCTCCTCGCCCTGCCCCCACCCCACCTCGGAGCAGGAATCCTGGCTGAGGGCAGGGAGGGAGGCATTCCTGGGCCAGTGGTTTCTTTGGGCCCCTGTTTCTTCCCTGCGGGATCTGGGGGTGTCCCTAGGGCAAGGGTGGAACTCAGAAAAAGCCCGATGGACATTTGGGGACACGACCTGAGATGCTCCCGACCCCCTTCCTGTGTGGCCTGGGGCGGACTCGGTCTGGCTTTGAGTCTGGTCTCCCGCCCCTCCTGCTGTGGCGATTTGCTCGGGGCAGCGGAAGGGAGCACGGCCACACCCACTCAGCGCCTGGGCCCCGCTCCGTGGGCATGTGCCATGCAGCTGGTCCCTCTCGCCGGCAGGCAGGAGCCATCCAGTCCTTGGGGGCCCCATCTCTGGACTCTGGGGCACCGAGCACACAGCACCTCTGTGGACCTCACCTCTGGACTCTGGGGCACCGAGCACACAGCACCTCTGCGGGCCCCCACCTCTGGAGTCTGGGGCACTGAGCACACAGCACCTCTGCGGACCCCACCTCTGACTCTGGGGCACCGAGCACACAGCACCTCTGCGGACCCCACCTCTGGACTCTGGGGCACCGAGCACACAGCACCTCTGGGGGCCCCCACCTCTGACTCTGGGGCACCTAGCGCACAGCACCTCTGCGGACCCCACCTCTGACTTTGGGGCACCGAGCACACAGCACCTCTGCGGGCCCCCACCGCTGTGCCCTTTGCTCCTGGAGGCTGGGGGTGCCCTGCCTGCAGGGTCCGTCCCCCTGCACAGGAGTCCCTGTCAGCGAAGACCTTCCCTGGAGGGCCGCCATGACGCCTGAGGTGTTTCTGGGGTCCATACTGTGAGCTCACCCCTGCAGGGGCAGGCAGGGCGATGGCCTCACAGCCCAGCAGAATCCCGTGCAGAGAGAGGGCGGCCCGGCTGTCTGATTAGGTCGGAATCTCCCAGGACCGGATAATCGGACGAGGGGGCCACGGGCGGGGGGCAGAGATGCCACGCTGGCCAAAGCCCAGGTTCACGCAGATGCTGTGGGCAGCGTTCGGTCTAGAGGAGGCAGTGCCTGGATAGACGGCCCGCCCGCGCCCGGCCCTGCGCTCGGAGCCCGATGTTCCCGAGGTGACAGGATGCTGGCGTGGGCAGGGGCAGGAGGCGAGGGGGGCGGCGGGACCTCCGGCCAGATTGCTGACATCCTCACAGACAAGGAACATTTGCGGGCAGAGCCAGATCTCCTCCTGGGAGAGAGGGTGCGGGAGAGTGAGGGAGGGAGGGGAGCGGCTGCGGGGGACAGGCCGGCGTGCTGGGCCCTCAGCGTGGCTGGGAGGGGGCGGCGGGCTTCGGCCGCCGGCCTGGACTCTGTCACCGCGAGGAAGGCGGCAAGTCCGTGGGAAGGAGGTGGGTGTAAAGACATTTAATGTGCATTCTTAAAATTCTCTTCCACGTGTGAGGGTTCGTCCCTGCCCGCAGGGTGGAGGGCCATTCGCGGCCCCGCGAGGGGAGAGGGGAGGCCAGCCCCCGCCTCCGCAGCACCCGCCCCCGGGCGCCTGGCCCGTGCACACAGGGGACACAAGCTGCCCCTCCCCCACGCCCACCGCGGAAGTGACCTCTCCTCCAGGCTCTGTTCCCATGGTCACCACCAGAACACGGCTCACGAGGCAGAGGGACGGAAGTGTCAGTCCACAGCGATGGCCCCTCTTCCTCGTGGAATCCCCGTGTCCACCTCCTTGCAGCCGGTGCCCCGGTGCCAGCAGGAAACAGCGCTGCCCGTCCTCTCTGTGCCTCTGGGCTGAACTCTTGTCCACACGAGAGGGTCCCCGGGCTCTCCCTCGTCCTCGGGCTGTGGTTGCGATGTGGCCCCACACCTGTGGCCCCCGAATTCAGCACTCTGTAGCAGCAGGGGCTCCCTGGGGCCGTGACTGGCCCACGGCCCCTCCGCCAGCTTGGAGCTCGGGCCTCCCGACCCGGGTCCAGGCCCCTCCTACCTCACCAGCCGGTCCCGAGGGCCAGAGCCGCTGGGCTGGGCGGCTGTGCAGGTGTGCGTGCACCGGGGCGTGCGGAGCCGGGTCTGGGTCTGGAGCAGCCGCCGGCTGCGTGGCCCCCTTTGCTCCCACGAACAGCGGTGGTGCCTCCGTTCCTCCAGAGCCGAAAATCTGAGCTGTTTCCAGTTTTCCGCTTTGAAACTTTGGGAGAACTTCTCACTAAACCTTTACACGCATACAAGTTTCTTGTTTTTGAAAAAAAGACTCTAAAAACGGCCAAATAAATGTCTATTCTTTAGGAATAAACTGAAGCAACTTTGAGGTCACATGTAATCCTCCCCCAGCCCTGATTTTAGCAGAAAAGTTGTGTGTGTGGATTTGCCCCCGTAAGTCAAACGCTGAGTCTCCTTTTTCTGAGTCATCCAAGTCCCCGAGGTGGGAATACTTTGCCGAGCAGATTGAAGTGGTTCCAGATTAACAAACCCGCGTTGGCTGCAGTGGGCTGCTCGGAGGAGGCGGCCAGAAGGAGGGTCGGAGCCACGGCCGCCGCAGAGCCCCAGGGCGGGGGTGGCCCCCCCGCATCAGGACCAGACTCTCCCGACTCGTCCCGGCCCGGTGGGTCTTCCCCAGGAGGGGCTCCCATGGGCCCCTCTCTGTTCCAGAATCTCTTTCCTCCGCTGAGCCTCGCCCGTGATGGCAAGCCCAGGCGCTGCGGCGGGTGCCCAAGGCACCTGGGGGCTCAGCGTGCGCCCGCCACCTGCCTGGCTGGGCCACACGTGCCCGACGCGGGACTCCGGTTTGCCTCCCACAGGAGCTCGGGCTCGGGCCCCCTGACGTCAGAAGCACGGGGCGGGTTGCTGAGCCCCAGTTACCGTCGCCGTGGGGCCAACCCCGTTCCCAGCGTGCCCCCCTCCCTCCAGCGTGCAGCCCCTGCCGCCGGCCCCCTTGGACTTGGCCTGTTCCCTCTGACAGAACGGCCACCGGCAAAGGCCGCAGACCAGCCTCCGCCAAGGCCACCTGGTCTTTGGGACTCACCTGGGCGCCCTCCCTCCAGCGCCCCTCCCCCCTGGCTCTGTGACACATGGGGACAGACAATGCGTTGCTGCTCTGGGTGTCTGTGTCCTGATCCCTGGTCTCCCAGGCGGGCTCTGGGGGACAGTAGGGGCCGGTCGGGGACCTGGGGAGCAGGTCCCAGCTGATCTGGTCCCTGAAAAAGGTCAGACGGTTGAACTTGACCAGAGGAATGTGCCAGATTTCCCCATGAGGAAAGAGAAACGGAGAGATGCTCTCTAGGTAGGTGGGACTGCAGGGGCGTGGGGGGCGGTCTGTGTGCCTCTGGGCATGAAGGCCAAGGTCGCTGACGGAGGCACGTGGACACTTAGAGCATCACTAAACCCTCCCTGGGCGTCAGGTGCCTGCATCCTACCCGAGTTCACAGCACTGTCTTCTCCGTCTCTCTGTCTGCCTGTGTCTCTGTCTTTCTCTGTCTATCTCTATCTGTTTGCCTCTGTGTCTCTGTCTCTATCTCTGTCTCCTTCTCTGTCTCTCTGTCTCGCTTTGTTTCTGTCTCTGTTTCTGCCTCTGTCTATATCTCTGTCTCTGTCTCTGTCTCTGTCTCTGCCCTCACGGCCTCTCTTCTGCGTCTTGGGAGGAGATGGCCGTGAGCGCGTCCGCACAGGGCAGCAGGGCAGCTTGGGGACAGGCATTGTTGATGAAGTGACACCACGTCCACTGCACCTGTGAAGGTAGATGTCGCCCTGGCCACCTGGTCTCCTCCAGGTGTCAGACACGCTTCTCCCCCGGGACAGACAGAAGCCACCCCAGAGTCCCCAGGCTGGGTCCCCCACGCCCTGCGGGGTGTCAGCGGCTTGGCTGCAGACAGGTGTGTCCTCACAGCCTAGGACGCGCTGCACCGTGTGCTCTAGGTGACGTCCGGCATGTTTCCCAGGACCTTCAGCGCAGCAAGCCTGGGGACAGGGCGCGAGGCGTCCCCTGAATTAACTTGACCTAGAGCTAGCCCTCCCACCACCCCCCTGCTCGGGGGACCCTCCCCCAGCATCTCCGGGGACAGTGCTCCGTGGGGCCCGGCGTGGCAGGGAGCGGTCTGCCATGCGAGGCTGCCCAGGTGCGCCAGCCGGAGGACAGGCGGCACGCAGGGGCTGACATGTCATAGGCCTGCAGATGACTGGGGCCCAGCAGCTGCTTCTGTTGGGACCAAGCCTGATGCCCCGGCAGGTGTGCTGCCTTTTAAATCACTGGAATCTGGCCACACCTGGCAGCGCCTGGCAGTACCTGTCAGCCCCAGGAGTCCTGTGTACACCTGGCAGTAGCCAGCACTATTCGGTGGTACTCAGCAGCACCCGGCAGCACCCAGCAGTACTTAGAAGTACCCAGCAGTACCCAGAAGCACCCAGCAGCACCCAGAAGAACTTAGAAGTACCCAGCAGCACTCAGCAGCACCCAGCAGCACCCAGCAGCACCTAGAAGTACCCAGCAGTACCCAGCAGCACCCAGCAGCACCCAGCAGCACCCGGCAGCACCCAGCAGCAACTAGAAGCACCCAGCTGTACCCGGCAGCACCCACAGCACCCAGCTCACCGTGGGCAGTGGCCAGCACAGCTCTCCTCCTTCCACAGCTGGGAGGGCGGGTAGCCTGGCTCATCCCCGGCGCATGGTCTTCAGGGGTCACAGCTGATGCAGTGTGTTACTTGCAGGGATTTGTGGCTCACCGTGTGGCCTCTCCATTCTGGCTGTCCCCAAGCCCTGGAGGACGCTGTGCTTGGCTTTCAGAGGGTTCGAGTCTGGGCTGTTGAGGGCCTGGGGTTGGTGATTCCTTTGGCCCTGGATTCTGGCTGCCCTGGTGCAGGCGTGCTGACTCTGCGTCTGGGTCTTTCCCACCCGTCCCCACTCACCCCTCTCAAGTCCAGCTGGCCACGTCTGCCCCACCCCCACCAAGTCCCTCTGAAGGCACCTGCAGGCCAGAGCCACCTGGGCCGGCCACACCAGTCTCTCCGTGGCCCCACCTCACCGTCCCAAGCCCGCACTCTCCCTGCTAAGGCTCGGGGCAGGAGTCCTGGGGAAGAGATCGGAAGAGAGGGCAGAAGGGATGGTCAGAAACAAACCAGGGGCATTTTCCCGGCTGAAGTGGCGAAGGTCAGCTTAAAGGGACCCCAGTGAGAGGGCCCAACCACTCTGTGACCAAGCCGCACGTGCACAGCAGGAAATCTCCGGAGGAAAAGCAGCCAGCCCAGGGGTGCCCGGGGGCTCAGTCGGTTAAGCACCCAGGAATCATGCATTCAGTTTTCAATCTCATCCGCTAATGATGCAGAGATCTTGGTTAAAGTGTTGCCTAGTCAGTGTCCACGTTCCCCGATATCGATAATTTGCTCTTGCAAATTGGGAGGAGTTGTATTTAAAAATTTTTTTAGCAATTGGGCTTAGAGCTCACTAGATCTTGCCATTTGGAAGAGTTTTCAAATGTGTTGGACAATTAGATTGCATCCTCAAGTTTTTAAATGTCCAGATATAAGAATTCTGTAGATGACAAATATTGTTTTAAGTCATAAGAGTACAGAATGGTGAAAACACGTACAAACACTAGTGTTCAAAATACAATCTTTCTGGAATCATTTTCTTAAAAGAATCAGGAGAAGAAGCCACTTTTTCATCCTTTAATAAAATGTCAACTTTACCTTGAAAGGCAGATTGTGTTGAGTTTTCCAGAAAGTTTCTGCGAATAGCAGACAGCCCAAGGCCACTGGTCATGTAGAAAAGGTCAGCAGACAGAGAACACGTGTATTTGATAAAAGAAAAGTGTGTCGACTCACCCAGTGCTGGAGAGGAAGACAGGAGGGCGTTGGGGGCCCCGAGGCCGGGGCCGCACCCTGTCCCCTCCCAGCCCCTCCGCAGAGTCTGGTCACTGCCGGGACCCAGGAGACTGGGTGGACACACCCACCCCTGCGGGCTGGGCTCAGCTGGCAGAGTCAGGGCCCAGGGGGTAAACTGAGGAAAGCTGTCCTGAGCAGGAGGCCAGGAGCCCAAGCAGCAGGATCCAGGGGGAGCTGACTTGTGCTTTGAGTCTTCTCTCCTCTTGACGGCAGGGAGACGTCTCCCAGGTGCCCAGGAGGGGCTGAGGGCCACGGGCAAGGAGAGCCCTGTGCCTGTTGGGGCTCCTGCCTCCTACCCTGGCAGCAGAGCCGAGCCCCAGAGTTCTGACACGGGGAAAGGAAGGGCTGCCCTGTGCGATGGGGCGTGAGTGGGGAGAGCTACGCCATCAGGAGGCTGTCGAGCGAACCATCCAGAAACGTGGCCGGTGAAGTAGCGGGAGAGTCAACGGAGCGGAAGGAGGGCTGACGAGGGTGCGGAGGAGGGGCCGGGTCCCAGCGCTGCGAGAGTCCCGACAGCTCACGACCAGGACTCCACACGGAGACGCCCAGCGGACCGGCTGAGCGAGCGGGGGAGTGACGCAGGCCCCGCCACGCCGCCCTGGAGGGGGAAGACCAGAAAGCCCTCCACAGACAGAGCGGGAAGACAGAGCAGCAGGAGCAGCGAGGGCGGCAGGAGGAAGGAAGGAGGGGGGACAGGCTGTCACTGAACATGGGAGCGAGAGGCCCCTCGCTGGGGCAGGTCTGGAGGCCACACGCGTCCAAGCCTCCACTGAGGACGCGTACAGGGCCGCGCCGTATCCCGGTGGAGACTGTCACGTGGTACTCTGCTCACAGGAACTTTCTAGAAGCCGCAGATCTAATCTACAGAGAGAGAAACCAGGCCTGTCATTGTCGAGGCCAGATGAGCGGGATTTCAAAGGATTTCAGGAAATATGCATTTGCCAAAGCTCACTGAATGGTCTACTTTACGGTGCGCAAGCTTTAAATCAGGTTGAATAAAAAATTACAAACTCTAGGGGCGCCTGCCTGGGTGGCTCAGGGGGTTAAGTGCTGACTTCGGCTCAGGTCATGATCCGGGGGTCCATGAGTTCGAGCCCTGCGTCGGGCTCTGTGCTGACAGCTCAGAGCCTGGAGCTGCTTGGGATTCTGTGTCTCCCTCTCTCTCTGCCCCTCCCCCGCTTGCACTTTGTCTCTCTGTCTCTCAAAAATAAATAAATATTTAAAATTTTTGTTAATTACAAACTCTGGTTTCTCTATAAAAAGATAATCCAACCAATCTCTAATCAAAATGAATGTCACCTTCAAAAATCATTTGCTATCTTTATATTGGGAATAAAATTTTGTAATATACAAGGAAAAATTATATAGGCAACAGGAACAACAACATATTTCAAATTTATGAATTCGTTCTATTGAAAAGACAAAGATCCTAAAAGTAGAAAACCACCGCGTTTCTTATGAAGGATATAAAATAAAAATTTAATAAGTGGAGAAACAGATCATGTTCTTAGATATGAAAAATCTTCATTATAAAGGTGCAAAATGCCTCTGAGCCTCTTGATTTATATGTTTCATCACATTTCAATAAAGTCTCATCGAGCTTTTTTCTTTGCAGGAAGCCTTATAAAATACTTCTGGAGGACCCCACGCCCACTGGGGTGGAACGTGGGGAGGAGGAGCAATAGCTTTTTTCAAGTTCAGATGATCAGGGACCAGAAGCCTGGAACCCGTGTATTGAAATGCGCTACGGAACTACCACAGTTAGAACCGGGCGGAGCCGGCGCGTCACTCCCCGGCGGCGTCTCTGCGACACCAGGAAGTCCAGCAGCGGGTCCGAGCGTGCCTCGTTCGAGGGTGTGGTGGACTCACGAGAAAACAAAAGCTGGCCTGTGTCACCCACGGTTCACAGACCCAAAGATGACTGTGCATGTGAATGTTTACCTGATATCAGAGCAGAAAAAGCCCCCCAAGATTCTCTCTAAAGGAGTGTCGCTGTATTCGCTGAGATAAAGGGGAACAAAAACCTCTTACCAACGGAAGTACTGAAGAAAGTACTAACTAAAGTACTAACCAAAGTACTTACTACCTTACTAACCTCTTACTAACAGAAGTACTAACTAAAGTACTTACTAGCGGGGTGCCCGGGCGGCTCAGTCAGTTAGGCGTCCGGCTTCAGCTCAGGTCATGATCTCACGGTTCATGGGTTCGAGCCCCGTGTCGGGCTCTGTGCTGACAGCTCCGAGCCTGGAGCTGCTTCAGATTCTGTGTCTCCTTCTCTCTCTGACCCTCCCCTGTCTCTCTCTGTTTCTCAAAAATAAATAAAAAACAGAAAAAAATTTTTTAAAAAGTACTTACTACCTTACTAACCTCTTACCAGCGAAAGCACTAAAGAAAGTACTAACTACAGTACTAATTACTAGCCTCTTAGCAGCGAAAGCACTAAAGAAGCTACTAACTACAGTACTAACTAAAGTACTTAATACCTTACTAGCCTCTTACCAGCGAAAGCACTAAAGAAAGTACTAACTACACTACTAACTACAGTACTTACTACCTTACTAGCCTCTCACCAGCAAAAGCGCTTACCACTGTACTAACCTCTTGCCGACTAAAGTGAAATAAGCAGCTAGGTGCCGCCATGATTTGCAGACTCGGTGACAGACCAGGAGGAACGTCACTTGGTCGGCGTGACTTTTAAAAACCAGGAAAACCGACGACATTGCGCTCGCAGCTAAGACCCCCACGCCCCGGGCCGGGGGCCCTGCCCCGAGGGTCTCGGGCTCCCTCACCCCATGGGAGGTGTCAGGTCCTGAGCTCCGGGCGCAGTGAGGGAACAGAGGCAGCTGTCCGTCCCCCGCGGGAAGCGAGGTGCTGAACCCCAAGACTGCTCTCCTTTCCCAAGTGTCGCTCCGGCCCCGCCGACGCCGGGTTCCGAGAGCGGGTCTGGGAAGACTTCCGGGAACTCTTGGAAACCGCCCCGCGCCCGTCACAGGCACCCGAGGAAAGCGGCGGGGCGTCACTGCCCACGGCTCACACGGGCCCCCCGTGGGGGCGCCCCGCCCCGGACGCGGCCCTGGTGGCCCAGGCCTTCCCCCTCCTCATGGCCGGCAGTTCACCAGCTGGTCAGCAGTCCCCAGAGCTGCCCCTGCGTCCCGGGCGAGCTCTGGGAGGCGCGGGGGGTCGTGGGGTCAAGGCTGCCCTGCTGGAGCGCCGAGACGCGGGTCGTGATCGTGACGCAGCATTGCCTCAAGGTCAGCAGCACCCTTCGCCCCGCGGGGCCTCCGTCCACCCGGCGTGTCCGTCCTGGGCTCTTCTGGGTGCAGCCCCTCCTCCTGCTGCCTGCCACCTGCTCCGTGTGACCGCACTCACAGGCACGCCACTGGACGATCCCGGACAGATGCCAACCTGGCCTCGTCCCTCCTCTGCTCAGTGACCCGCGACCGGCTTCCCATCCGTCCAGATGAAAGCTCCGGGTGTCCCTGAGGGCCCGCCGACGCCAGCCACTGCAGTCACCCCGCGGCCTGCACTAGGCGCCGGCCATGGGGCCAGCTCTGGGCTCCCCGTCAGGCCCGCACACAGGAGCACCCCCGACCCAGCCCCGTCACCCCCGTTGCCTGCCCGACACTGGGAGGCCTCAGATTCAGGGTCGTCGGGAGGCCTTCCTGCAGCCGCGCCCCGGCCGAAGCGAGTCATGCTCGGTGACAGCAGTCAGCGGACGTGTCTGTGTTCTGCCTGGTGAGCGTCTGCCCCCCCCGCGAGACCATGGGGCCCAGGAGGGCTGAAGCCACTTCCGGCGTGTTGGCGCAGTGTCCCGGGCCCAGCACCGTGCCTGACACGTAACTGATGCTCACCGTCTATTTTCTGAACAAAGCAGGGATTCCAGACACATGCTGCCTCGGGTCGGGGCCCCGGGGCAGCCTCGGCAGGACGCGGGAAGCCAGCGAGGGCCGTGGAGGGGTTCCCGGGGACAGGACAGGCTGGGACGCCGCCTGGAGGACAGGACAGAGACGGGAGGCCTGCAGAAGCCGGGAGCCGGGGTGCAAGGGCGCAAGGCAGACACAGGGCAGCGTCCCCGAGCTCCAGCAGGCCTGTCCGCTGGCGCTCCTGACCCTCTGTTGAGGTCACAGGCAACGGTGCGACCTTGGACAGAGACATGAAGAATCGCTCCTTATCCTGAAAACGTAGAGAGCATGTGCGTGTTATTCATGTGGACAATCCAAGTGCAAACGTGCTGGCGCCAGGCCCAACATCATGGTCAAGAAGCCCTCCGGAGGGCACGTTCCGAGTCTGCTGGGAAAGGGCAGGCGCAGGAAAATCGGAAGAAATGGCCGTAGGAAGGATGCGGAGTGTCGGGAGCGAGAGCGGGGAGGGGGGCGATCCCGCACCGGGCCGGGGGCGCTGGGCCGGGGGGCTCACTCCCCTCACAGGGAGAAGGCATTTGGAGCGGGGCCGTCCGTATCCAGAGCATCTGTTTACCGGTTCGGTGATTAATGGAGAAGAGTGGCCAGGAGAGAGCCAGTGTGCTGGCGTTCCCGCCCTGCCCCCCGGGGCATTTATCCGGGACTCTGCGGAGCAGCGAAAGCCCATCTGGAAACCATTCAGGGCAGATGGAAGCTCCCTGCAAACCCCAGAGGAAGCACCGCTCTGCCCCCCACCGTCACCACTAACATCACCCGTTTGCAGCAACCTACTGTGTGCGACGGAAAGGGAAGCAGAAGGAAGAAGAAGAAAACGGGAGGGAGAGAGAAAAGACAGCTCTGTTCTCGGGTTTGCCGTCCCTGGGGCTGGACACCACGTGCGGGGAGATCAGCCCGGCACGGCAGGCCGGGTCCCTGACAGCGAAGAGTGTAACTGGGCAAGTCCGAGTCGCTTCTTTACTCAAGAACGGCTATCGAGGGCCACCACAGAGACGGCCAGCTGTCCCCATATTTACTAGAAAGGGGCGGCTACCATGCAGCCACACTCCCGCCCCCGCCGGGCAGCTGCGCGTGGCCACGTGACCCGGGCCCGGCCGCTGGCACGTCCATGGCCGTGCCACGTGCTACTTCTTTTTGTTTTATGTTTATTTTTGAGAGACAGAGAGAACAGGGGAGGGGCAGAGAGAGAGGGAGACACAGAATCCGAAGCAGCTCCAGGCTCCGAGCTGTCAGCACAGAGCCCGACACGGGGCTCCAACTCATGAACTGTGAGATCATGACCTGAGCCAAAGTTGGACGCTCAACTGACTGAGCCCCCCAGGCCCCCCACGTGCTACTTCTTAGAAGTGTCCTCCAGGGAGGTGGCCGTGTGTGCCCTAGGTCCACTGTTCCCGTCCTGCTCTCTGCCCCTGGGACAGACAGACGTCCTTGCCCACGAGGGCCGCCTGGTGGCCGTGCGGCAGGGGGAGGAAGGAGCCTGGAACCCGGATGACCGCGTGAGGCAGAGCCGCCGGACCTGCCCGCCCCTGGAGTGCTCTCTTGAGAGGCCCCGTGTGTGCAGGAAGCCGTGCTCGCTGGGGGCCCCCGGGACCTGTAGCTAAACCCGATCTCCGTGGACATAAGCCCCACAGAGGTCGGTGCCCACGGGAAGGACCGAGCTGTAAGAGCGAACACGGCAGGCACAGCTCCGCTGTCTGGGAGCCTGCAGTCTGAGTGACAGAGACAGAGACGCAAGCACCTTTACAGATGCCGGCGGGTCAGCGAGACAAGGAGAGATGGCGAGGGGCAGCGAGGAAAGAGGTCCCGCAGGAGGCCGGTCTCAGGGAAGTCGGGAGGAGGAATGGCAGGCGGGGGTGGCACTTATTGAAGGGCTGGCCGCTACCCCGTGGCGGGGAAGGGGAGACCGTCGTGTCTGGGCAGGGGTCCTGGGGGTGCCCCTGGGGCCGTTGTTGGCTTTGGGCTGAGTGTGCCCAGCTCAGGGAGCACCCGGTCACCGCCGTCTCCAAGGTGGCACATCTGTTCTTTGCAAAAATGCACATTCCTGGGCCCCGTCGAGGGCGATTCCTGTTTCATGATGGGGCCTCATCAGGAATAAAGGGCGTTCAGGAACTCAGAGGTGGGGGCGTCGTGGTCACCTAGTCCAAGCGCCCGCTGGCAGAGACCCCCACCCCTGCTCGGAGGCTGAGGGCCCCCCTCTCCCGCGCGGCGGCTGTCCGGGGAGGGGACCGCAGCGCTGGCAGAGACCCCCACCCCTGCTCGGAGGCTGAGGGCCTCCCTCCCGCGCGGTGGCTGTCCGGGGAGGGGACCGCAGCGCTGGCAGAGACCCCCACCCCTGCTCGGAGGCTGAGGGCCCCCCTCTCCCGCGCGGCGGCTGTCCGGGGAGGGGACCGCAGCGCCGTCCTCACGGGAGACCATCTTACAGGGAACCGGGAGCTGAGCCTCCTTCTCGTGTTTGCTCTAGAACGACCGGACCCAACGGAAGATGAATTTCTTCCCAAACGAGAAGCCTCCGGCTCCGAGGTCACGCAGCAGGAACGTCAACGCCTCTTCTCCTGGAGAACACCCTGGAAGCCCACAGCCCTTCCTCCCGCCGGCGTCCGCGGCCCCAGCTGTTTCCTGGTGCGGCCTCTGCCCCGAGCCAGCTCGGGGTCCCGACGGGCGGGCAGGAAGGGGTGGCCGTACCCACGCTGCGTCCCCGAGGGCCGTCCCCCTCTTCACGGCCCCCACGTCCCGGGCCCGACTGCGGATCCGCAAGCAATCTTTGAGGCTGCTCAGTCACGCCTCCTGTGTCACTCCTCTAGGCGATTCCGTAACAAACTACTGCAAACCCGGCCACTTTGTGGAGCAGAAAGTCACGCTCCCCCCGGTTGTGGGGTCGGCCCAGCTGATGGCTCCCGGAGGCCCCGAGGGAGAAGCCGCGCCCGGCCTCTCCAGCCTGCGGGTCGCCGGTCATCCTCGGTGAGGGTGGCACAGACACGGCCTGGGACCCGTCTCTTCCTCAGCCTCCTGCCATGTCTCTGCATCTTCTCTCCTTCCCGTGGGTTCGAGGGACACTCACGGCTGGAGTGAGGGCCCGCCTCAAACCGGAAGGGTTTCTTCTCAGGCTCCTTAATTGTACCTGCAAAGGCCCTGGGGATGCGGCTCTGGGAGGTGACACCATTCACCCACCCTGCAGACACATGCAGGCAGGTGCACGAGAGGACAGGTGTCCCGGCGTCCCCATCGAGCCGGCGAGGACACGGTACAACCAGGCTGTCAGGTGGTGGGACGGACCCAGTTCCCGCATTGCTGCAAGCTATGGCGTTTCCAGGAATTTTCCAGATCGTTGGCGCTCGCCTCTTTAAGGGACAGTGACGATTTCAAAGACAGCTGCCATCTTGGGTCCTCGCTCTGAGCCGCAGTGGGGCGCCTCCGGCCCCGCTCAGGTGGGTGGGCTGTGGCCCTTTGCGCCGAACGTCCCTGCCTCCCCGAGCTTCTGGAGTTCTGAGCGGTGACCGTCAGGTTTCCCCGCAAGAATTGTCACCTCTCAAAATGGCCGCTCTCGCAGGACCCGGGAAGGGATGATTTCAGTGGGACATTAATCTTTACTGTGCTTTGTATTTCACTCCCTCATCCAATTTCAAGCAGATCACCCTGCTCTTTGTAATTTTTTCTTTTTTTGCCTCAGGGATCTTTTTTTTCCAGGCAGGAAGCCAAAGCAGCTTGAAGCCAAAAGCCCTTTCTGTCTTTTGTAAAAACCTAAACCCATTTCATAAAACCCTAAACCCAGCAATGGAGGAGAAAGGACAGGGATGCCCCGGGATGGGGGGGAGGAGACTGTGGTCCCAGTGGGCCCCGGACCCGAGCAGAGCCCCACAGCAGCGGCCGGGAGGGAGGGAGGGACTCAGAGGCCTGGCCTTCTTGTGCCCCGGGGACCCCAGCCCGGGCGCCGGGGTCCTTCTCTTCGGTGAGGATTCCTGAGCACCGAGAAGGGCTTGGGATTGGCTGTGAACCTTAGGGCAGAAGAAGGATGGGGGAAGGGGCCACTGCGGGTGGGGGGCAGTGGCATAAGGCCCTCCAAGCTCTTCTGGACACCGCGGAAGCTTCTGGATTCTGGAGTGCCTCTAGGAGAGGAGGGGGCTGCATTTTCCACCAGCCCCACAGGGTGGGGCTCAAAGTTGGTTTTAAATTGACTTAAGGAAATGAAGAAAGGAACCTTCTGGGCTTCGGGACAACGTGGCTTCGCAGGGCCGCACTTTGAGGCCTCTTCTCTGGCCCAAATGCTGAACAACAGTAGATAACAGACACTGTGAGAAGTCGCAGTCACATGACAAAACAAGACCAACGACTCACGACAGACACAGACACACAGCGCCGCGGGGTGTCAGCTGGGCGCCGGTCCGGAACTGACAGGGCGAGGGCCCCGCCTGACGAGGTGGCCTCACGGCCCCCACCCGGAGGCCGAGGACCAGCGACGTGCCCCGTGCGCTGCAGGACCAGACCCCGGCTGGAGGAGGGGTCCCCAGAGGCCGGGTGGGGACGTGGAAACCCTCTAGGCAGACAGGGTGTGGTCGGGGAGAGAAGGAGGGAAAGAGAAGGGAACAGGGGAGAGAGAGAAGGAAGAGGGAGGTCCGGGGAAGCAGGGTCAGTGAGAAAGAAGGCGAGACACAGAAAGAAACCTCCTTCTCCCCAAGACGTGCCCAGAAGTCTCAACACAAATCCGTTGGGATAACGAACACCAGAAACCAGCATGTAGCCAAATAAAATACAACCCGCACGGCCATTCCTCACCAGAGCAGCCTTAAGACAAGTTTCCTCTTTTAACGTTAATTTATTTTGAGAGAGACAGTGGGCGCAAGCAGGGGAGGGGCAGAGAGAGAGGGAGAGAGAGAATCCCAAGTAGGTTCCACAGTGTCAGCACAGAGCCCGACTCGGGGATCAATCCCACGAACTGTGAGATCGTGACCTGAGCCTACATCAAGGGTCAGACATTTAATACCGATTGAGAGACTCGGGTGCCCTGAGATCTTAGCATCTCAAAAAAAAAAAAAGGGGCAAGTCACGGCCTCAAGAGAGTGATAAATAGGGCGCCGGGGGCTCAGTGGGTAAGCGTCCGGCTTCGGCTCAGGGCATGATCTCATGGTTTGTGTGTTCGAGCCCCACGTCGGGCTCTGTGCTGACAGCTCAGAGCCTGAAGCCTGTCTTCGGATTCTGTGTCTCCCTCTCTCTCTGACCGTACCCTGCTCATGCTGTCTCTCAAAAATAAATAAACATTAAAAAGTTTAAAAAAATGATAAGCTACAAGAAGATATTCATAGGAAAAACTTATCGGAATTGATAGAAGTGGATGCCATCTAATTAAAAATCTGGAAACGAACAAGATGGTCACAGAAATAGGAAGGAAGCCAGAGACAGCAGGTGCATTGGAAGGAGGGCGCAGGCGCTCACCAAGGGCAAGGCACGTGAGCACAGAGGCGGAAAGGGTGCCGCGGCGCTGGGGCCGCCAGGGGCTGCAGGACCAGTGGGCAGGGGTAGTCCTCACAGGAGGGGGTCGCCAGGGAAGAGCAGACAGAGGAGGGGAGGAGCAGTGTCACGTTTAACATAGTTCAATGCCAAGATCGCCCCAGCGCTGAGGGAGACATGAATCCTAGACAGAAGGCCCTCTGGGTGCCCAGCAAGACACCTGAACACACACCCTCTCTGGACCAACTGCACATCCCTAAAAGTGCAGCTCGCAGTAAGAATGCTGTTTGCTTGCAGGGTGCCTGGGGGCTCAGCTGGTTGCGCTTCCGACCTCGCCTTGGGGCATGATCTCGAAGTTCATGAGTTTGAGCCCTGAGTCAGGCTCTGTGCTGACAGCTCGGAGCCCAGAGCTGCTCCGGATTCTGTGCCTCCCTCTCTCCCTGTCCCTCCCAGTTCATACTCTGCCTCTCTCTCTCTCTCTTAAAAATCAATTAACATTAACAATTTTTAAAAAAGAATGCAATTTGCTTTCTTTGCATTTATGGACAGTAATGGCCACAAGCAGGTGGTAAAATACACTAGATGTCTTTCCTCATTCAGGAGGAGGCTAGACCTCTTTCGGGAACACTGATTAGGAAGTAGGCTGACCATGAAGGTGAGCCACTGTGGCAACAGAAATGAAACCCGCAGCCCTCACACCGTTTCGAGCAAGTTTGTCCTGCTGGGGAAAGGCCAGAGCGATGAGAGGACACAGCGGGAAGGCTCGGTCAGGGAGGCATCACGTCAGATGGCGGACACGCCTCCGACCACGCAGCTTCACTAGAAATGCGAAGGGGTCGAATTCAGGTCCGACAACCAGAGGCGATGGGGTGAGCCCTCCGCCCCAAACCCAGCCGAGGCTGCTTGCAAAGATGCACATGAAACGAAAGACTGAGGCAGGTTAAAAAAGAGTGAAAACGTGAGTGCAAAGCGAACACAAATGAAAGAAACAGAAGGAGCCCTTCCCAGGTCAGAATGTCCTGCTCGGGGGACACGCGAGACCCCGTCCGAGCCCGGGAGCTCACGGGAAGTCTCACTCCACCTGCTGGTCCCTGTCACCGGTGCCTTGGGACCAGGCCCGGGCCTGCGAGGGCTGTGTCCGCACCCCTCTGCCTGCAGCTCTGTCCAGGGCAGAGTCCCGCGGCCGGCCGGGGCTGGGGTCGCAGAGCCCCACGTTGGGAGGGGAGCGAATCCGGGTGCACCGCGGCGGCCGGGCGGCCAAAGCTGTGTGCAACCGAGAAACGAGCGCTCCGTGCACAGACGCTCGGGGGGGCTCAGCGCTTTGTGGGGCTTTGTCCCCCCTTGTGCTCCCACCGCTGAAGGTCCCCGTCAGGGGGTAATGCGCCCACTTTCCTTCTGGGTGCCTGCCCCTGTCCAAAGCTTCCCTGTGAGAATGTGGGCCTTGGGATCGAACCACACTGGTCAGTCCCCTGGACCAGGGACAGGCAGCCGACCCAACGCTGTCCCTGCTCGACTGCCGGGTGACCTCCGACCTGGCCTGGCATGAGAGCTCTGCTCAGCAGGGACACTGCACAAGGGAGGGTGACAAAGAGGCGGCCGAGTCCTTTCTGTGGGGACTGAGACACAGGCAGAAGCCAGCAGCGGGCAGAAGCCGCAGGCAGACGGCAGCCGCATGCCGAGACCGAAGGCCGGGGCGGGAGGTGGGCCCTCGCTGGCCAGGGCCTGGAAAGGGCCCCAGTGCGTGTCCAGTCCTCTGAGCCAGAGCCCAGGCTCTTCTTCCAGCTGCCGGTGCCTCCTGCACCAACCTCGTTAACCGGAAGCCTAAGCACGTCTCTCTTCCTGGAGACCCAAGCCCGCGACGTCCACCACCTGGACACTCCGCTTCACGCAGCCCCGGATCTCAGGGTGGAGCTGCCCGGGGGCAGGTACTTCCACAGCGGCTCAGGCGACAGTGCGAGTTTCTCTCCAGTTCACGGTCATATTTCAGGCGGTCGGGATTGCTGCAAACTCAACTCCCACAGCCAGAGGAGTTTAAAGCTCGGAGCCCGAGAGCTGGACTTTTATTCCGTCTCCTCCCAGTTACAGCCGTGTCCTCGGTCAAGACTTAGAGTGTCTGACTTCATTTTCTTCCGCAGTGAGGGCACCTCCTGCGGGCTTGACCGGCTCACCTAGAGGCAGGTGTCTGGTGGAGCTGACTTCTCCATCCTGAAGCTGCGTGGCCTCGGGGCAGGCCACGCCCACCGGCCACGCCCACCGGCCACGCCCACCCACTCTGGCAATTATGGATGCCAAGTGGTCCTTTCATTTCTTTCTTGCCCCGCCAGCCGGCGCTGCGGGTTCTGGGTCTCCCAGGGCACACACAGACCAGAGGAGAGCCTCTTCTGGCCCCCACATTTGCTCACCGACCACACTGAAAAGAGGGGGAGCACTCAAGTGACCCAACATTTAAAGGCACCTGTTTAAGAACCATGAATCCAAACCTTTACCAGGTGCCACGAGGCCCCAGAAGGGGTTTCCGAGATGGGTCTGCCTTCTTTGGTGGGGACGGTGCAGACGCACAAGGAGCCGGCTCCGCAGAGGGGACACGCCATCAGCACTGCGGGGGGCTGGTCTCCCCCGCAGATGACTGGGTCTAGTCCGGGGAGAGGGAAGAATGCGGCCTGGCCAGGTGCCCTGTACGCAGGCGGGCCTGGGTCCTCTGACCCCTCCGTGGACTTTACTCAGCTGACCTTCCTTCCTGGGGTCCTGCCTTCCTGGGAGGTTTTGCCATTTAGCTACTCAAAGTTTACAAAATGTTTTACGTCTTTGGCCGGACGGCGTGGGGGCGCCCCTGGCCGGGCCCACACAGCCTCCGGAGCCGCGGTCACAGGCGGCTCTGCAGGGCTGGGGCGGGTGGGGCGCCGCTGCCTCGTAAAGGGCCCTCCTCGCCTTATTAAACCCGCTGTTGTTTTCCTACGTCTCCGGCCCTCCATTAATTACTCTTACTTGCTGTTCCCCAGCCAAGAGCAACAGTTTTGGGTCCAGGGTGGGATTAAAAGTTTTAATCTCTCTGGTGTTACTGGAGAGCGGGAAAGGCTGTGAGGGCGGGCGAGGAAGGCGCCTGCCCGTCCTTACCGCGACCAGGAGCGCCGCGGCCCGATGGACGCCGTGGCCCTCGCCGTGGCCCTCGCCGTGCGCCAGGCCTGACCGCGGGTCCCTGGCCGAGAGGCGGCTGAGGCTTCAAGGTGGGGGAGAAGGTAATGGTTTAAAAAAGTTCGGGCTTTCTGACTGTTGGTTTTAGGTCGTTCAGAGGTCACATAAGCCCTTTCCAGAACAATAAAAATGTTATGAAATCTCCCCGCTGCACATGCCGAGGGTGGGCCTCGGACGATGTTTTGTTTGTTCAGAAAGTTTTCCTGTTAAATATCGCTGGGCCGCGCGCCTCCGGGCCCTGGCGAGCCCGCCAAGAGGCTGGCACCGTGTTTACAAGGCAGCCTGCAGGGAGAGGGGCCCGGCCCCGGGAAGACGTTGTCCCTGACCTGCTGGTTAAAACACGCGGGTGCAGAGCGCCAGGCCCCGTGAGGACCCTGCCCGCCCAGGTGTCAGACGGTGCCTGTGACGGTGCTCGGCCAGCGTCTAGCCTCCGGAGGTGACAGAGGTGCGGGGGGCGGGGGACAGGGGAGACGGCTGTCTGGCCTGGAGGGAACCAGGGCTCAGCGTGAGCGCCAGCTTTCCCGGAAGTGTGGTGTTTTCAGGAAAAGAAAACGGGGGGCGCCCCCGCTTCCTAGGCCCCCCGACCACCCCCGCCTGCGTGTGTGAGCACGCAGGACCCCCAGAGCAGCCCGCAGCTGCCCTCGGTGAGACTCAAACCACCTGCCGACTTTTGGAGAGGGTGGCATTGGCCAGCCAGGCAGGAGGCAGCCTGGGAGCTGCTCTGGTCCCCGGGCTGTGTCCCCGACACCCCCACTTTCAGGGAGTGACCCCAACTCTCTGCTCAGAAGCCACCTGTGCCTCTGGCCGGTGGGATGAGGGGCAGGGCAGCAGGTGTCTGGCTTTTCAGAGGCTCCAGAGTGAGGTCCCCTGCTAACTGGACGGCCGTCGCAACCTCGGGCAGAGCCCTGCTCCGACACCGGCCTCGCTGCTTGTGACTCTCCCCAGGGGCTGTGAGGGCTCAAGTTCAAGAACGTGGCGCTCTAGACAGACACACAAGGTGCTCACGAGCGACGGACCGAGTGGGGATTTGCAAGGCTTTCCTAGAGCTGGCGGCCCCCGCCCGCCTCCCCATGGCTGCAGGGAGCTGGGCGGGACCACCTGGATTTCGTCCACCTTTCTGCCGCTGTGAAGAGTGCTGTGGTGTCATGGGTGTGTCCTGTGTCCCTTACTACAAGGACATTTCTAAGGAGGGCAAGTCAGTGGTTTAGTAGACTGTCCTTCAATATGAGTTTGTCGGATGGTTTCTTTATGCTCTGATGAATGTCTCATATTTTGGGTAAAGATACGTCACAAGTGAGGTGTCCCCAAAGCCCAAAAGTCCCTTGGCCCCCGGTGGGTGATGGGTTTTGAGCGCTTGGCTAAGGGGCGCTGCCAGGTTTCTCTACTATAAAAGTACTCTTGCCCTTGGTGTTTAGGAAGTAGTGTGTGGAGGGTGGGGTGCACCGGACTGTGGAAGTAACGTGTTTCCTAGTACACTGGCCTCGGTTTTGGCACCCGCTGCGGACTCCTGCACGAATCATCCGTTCCGATGCTGGCTGCAGAATCACGTGCGGAACCCCTGTCACTCCGCCCACATTTGTAGCTGCTCCTCATCTATAAAGGGGCCATTTCCCTTCTCGTTGGCTGTCTGAAACCAGCATGAAATATGGTCTTCTTCTTCTTCACTCTTTTTAAAAACTATGATGCAGGGCGCCTGGGTGACTCAGGTCATGATCTCACGGTTCGTGAGTTTGAGCTCCGCCTTGGGCTCTGTGCCGACAGTTCAGAGCCTGGAGCAGCTTCAGATTCTGTGTCTCCCCCTCTCTCTCCCCCTCCTCCATTCTTGCTGTCTCTCTGTCTCTTAAAAATAAATAAACATTAAAAAATGTTTTTAAAGCATGATGCATTCTAACTCATTGCTGTCATTACTGTTCATTTCCGTCTCAAATCGTCTTCCGTTCAACCAGTGGGAGCCCCTCCCTCTGATACACTTCCTTGGTATTCTGGTCACTTTTTCACTTTCTGGCAGAACCAGACATCCTAAGCTCACCCTGCTTATTTCAGTCCTGGAACGGCCCGGGTCCCCTCAGAACCCTGGTTTCTGTTAGTGGAAAACGGATGATGTGTAGGGACCACGTCAGGTTGCTGGTGTGCTCACCACTGATGGCAGTCATTGTGCCCAGTCCCTGTTGGAGATAGAGACAAGATACACACATGCACACACATTTTTATTTTATTCTTTTTTAATTTTTATTTATTTATTTTGAGAGAGGGAGGGAGGGAGAGAGAGAGAGAGAGAGAGCAAGTGGGAGAGAGAGGCAGAGAAATGGGGAGAGAAAGAATCCCGAGGAGGCTCCATGCTGTCAGCACAGAGCCCGACTCAGAGCTCACCCATGACCTGTGAGCTCAGGATCCAAGCTGAGATCAAAAGTCAGATACTTAATCAACTGAGCCACCCAGGTGCCCCAACGCCCACATTAAAAAAATAAAACTTTAAAAAAGTGTTTTATTCATTTTTTTGAGAGAGACAAGGAAGCAGAGTGTGAACGAGGGCGGGGCAGAGAGAGAGAGAGAGAGGGGGAGACACAGAATCCAAAGCAGCTCCAGAATCTGAGCTGTCAGCACAGAGCCCGATGCGGGGCTTGAACCAGGAACTGTGAGGTCATGACTTGAACTGAAGTCCGACACTTAACCGACTGAACCACCCAGGCGCCCCCCGAACACACACACCTTTAAAGTTCGTACTGACACATCTCCGGTAGGTCTAGCACCGCCGAGTTCTTCCTTGCCTTCTGCTACTCCACCTTTATTTCTCCATCCCCCAAAACATCAGTATAATTACTCATTTACACAGTCATAGAACACACTCAAAATAGTTTCACAATAAATGGATTAAGTAATGTTCAAGATTTGTACCCAGCAAAACTATCCTTTTTCTCTTGAGGCTCAGGTGACCCTCAAAAGTTACTGAAATAAGGTATTTTTCTTCCATGTGGTTATTGTTCTGAGTATCTGTTGCTATGCAAGGCACCCAAAACTCGAGGCTTAAAAGATTTTGGTTAGTATCCCTGACCTCTCTGTGGGCTGACAGTGCTCAGCTGAGTGATTCTTTCTCAAGGTGCTTTCTCTGGATGCAGATGAGGGTGTCATCTGAAGACCCAACAGGACGGGCCGTCCAAAATGGCTCCAGGGATTTTGCTGGATGCATGCAAGCCCCAGCTGGCCTCTCTCTCCTGCAGTGGAGACGGGGCTTCTCCCACGGAGGCGCTGGGCTCTGAGAGCAGGCAGGGGCTGTTGGACCAACTGGGGCTTATTCTTAGAGCTGCCCAGTATCACTTCCGCCATATTGCGTTCATCCTGGCCATCATGGGAGCCTCCCTGATTCCAGAGGGTGGACGTGTCAGATGCTGCCTCTGGATAGGGGGCATGTCAAGTTCACTGCCGGAGATTTGTGGGTTAGGGACGAGGTCACAGTCATCTTTGGAAAATACAATCTGCCACAGTTATATCAACCACTCGATGCGTGGATGGTTCATTTGTTTCTGTTTGCACGCAATTTTAGGTTTTTTCCTTCCTTCTCTGTTGACCTGAGTTAATGTTTTGAATATGTAAATAAGTATCAACTTGATTCGAAAAGTCAAAAGCTAAGCAAAAGTGATATGGTGTGCTCAGAGAAGTATTAGTCCCCCAAACCTCCCCTGACCCCACCCCAACACCACCCCTACGGAAATCAATTTCGTTCATTTCTGGGTTTTTTTGGTTTCTTTTTACAAAGTAAATATACCTATTTTTTCTTATTTCCTTTCGTTTTTTGTACAAAAGTTAGTGTACTATATACTTATTCATACTCTGGGTTTATCACTTCACATATCTTGACATCTACTGCATG
>NC_043702.1:2001686-2007398 GCF_006229205.1 Suricata suricatta
GCAGAGAGAGTGAGTGGGGAAGGGGCAGAGAGAGTGTGAGTGGGGAAGGTACAGAGAGAGAGTGAGTGGGGAAGGGGCAGAGAGAGTGTGAGTGGGGAAGGGGCAGAGAGTGTGAGTGGGGAAGGGGCAGAGAGAGTGAGTGGGGAAGGGGCAGAGAGAGAGTGAGTGGGGAAGGGGCAGAGAGAGTATGAGTGGGGAAGGGGCAGAGAGAGTGAGTGGGGAAGGGGCAGAGAGAGAGGGGGAATCCCAAGCAGGCTCCTTGCTATCAGCACAGAGTCCAATGCAGGGCTCGAACCCGTGAACCTGAACCCGTGAACCGTGAGATCATGACCTGAGCTGAAGTCGTCGGACGCTCAACAGACTGAGCCCCCCAGGCGGCCCTGCATCGAGAGTTTGGGTTATGGCTAGGAAGCCTTCCCTCACCCATAGTTACTATGGAAGTTATTAAGGAAGTGATTAAGGAAGCGACACGGACTTTTTTCTAGGATATTCAGATCTTTCCTGATTTTGCTCCCTTTCCTCTCCCTTCCCAGGGTGAAGAAAGAAGTTGGAGGACCACCCCCCCCCCCGGAGCCCTCAGGAAGCGGGAAAGGCCCTTGGAGACACGTAACGCCGTCACGTTGCAAGAGCCCACCCCTCCTTGGGCAGAGCCCGTGACCTGGGCTGTGTGTGCGTCGCTGGCAAGCCTGAGTCCCTGGACGGCCGGGCCCTCGTGGAGAGGCAGCAAGCTGGAGGGGAGCGTGCTGGCACCAGGAGCAGGTGGCGTCTGACCACCTGACACCCAGGTTGTCCCTTGAAGGCAGGAAAAGACACCCAAAACGGGAAAAATAACGAAAATCATATTATGAAAATTTCCAAACCGATATAGAAGCAGAGAGCGCCATGAACCTGGCTTCAGCAGACGTCCCCGCTCTGCTGACCTGCCTCCTGGAGAGAATCTGGCTCCCGTGGGCTCCGGAAAACCCCCATCCGCCCCTCAGCGCCGAGCCTCAGCCCAGCGAGCACTGGGGTTCCGGGAGTGGCCTCAGGGGTGCTGTTCCGTTCGCCTCCCTTAAGAGGGAACGAGAGTCCGACCAAAACGCACTGGGGTCTTGATGCTGACAGTGGCAGCTGACGTCCAGGGCAGAAGGTTCTAGCGTAACTGAGCCACCAGCCCGGTCCACCTGCTGTTACGGGTTTTGGCATCGACGTCGGTTTTCTGGGTTCGCCTCTGACAAACCTAAGGTTTGAATTGAACAGAAAATAAAACCAGAAAACAAATAAGAAAGAACCCAGAGCCAGCACTGACATCGGAAAGAACCACGCTCACCAGTTACAGAGGCGAAGCCCGAGAGCCAAGGCGCTACGCTCCAGTTCCCTTCCGCGCAAACAGCATGATGAGGATCGCAGGCATGGAACGTGGGAACCTCGTCGGCTTCTAGAACAGAATACCTCCGACCGGGCCGTTTATAAACAACTGGAATTTATCGCTCGTGGGTCCCGAGGCCGAGCACGTGAGATCAAGGGGCCAGCAGCGCCGGGTCCGGGGGGGCCCCACGTCCTCACATCATGCAAGGGGGCGGGGGTCCCTCTGAAACCACCATAGCGGTGCTGGCGCTGGTCTTATTCGTGGGGGCTCCGCCCTCACGGCTTTCGGGCCTCACAACGGCCCTGAGCACTAACGCCTTCCCACTGGGCCCTGAGCCATAGGATTTAAACCTGTGAATTTGGCGGGGGACACAAACATCCAGACCAGGGCACCCTCACTGAAAGGCTTTCACTTTTCCTCCCAATTCCTGTCCCCTCGAGCACAGGACCTGTGCGTCACGGGCGTCACATAAAGGCCATGTCACTCCCCGCTCTCTGGACACGGGCTCCCAGCTGCGGTCCGCGGTGCCAGAGGTGGCCACAGTCTGCGCATGGATCCTCCTGTCCCTGGGCTTCTGGGAGGGAGCAGAAGGTCACCTTCTCCAGTGCAGGGGCTCCAGCGCTGCCCCCCCACGGGGACAGTGTTGCAGAGGGAAAATGGAAAGACACTGGTGTGCGGGGAGGGTGGTGCGCCCTGCTCTCAGGTCCAAGCATGACAGGTGCAAGGAATGGCCGGAGCCACAGAAATCTGAGCCCGAAAGCCAGGGTGCCCCCCCGCGAGGGCATGTGACCTATGCAGGGGCCGCCCCAAGACCTACTGAACGTTCTGGCTCGGACCAGCCCGGGGGTCCACACCTTCCGGGTGGGAGCTGGGAAGGTGCTGGCGCTAGGTGGGGTTAGGGTCCGTTGCTGAAGCCGGAGGCCTGCCCACAGGTGGCCGGGGTGGGGGCGCCTGAGTAGACGGGACAGGGGAGTCCGTGGGGCCGTGGGGGCCCTGCACACACGGGGGGCTCCCGCGGGCACCCGTGGCTGCAGCTGAGCCCCGCAAACGGACTGACCCTGAACTTCCAATCAAGGCGGCAGCAACCCGCCCCTCGGTTTTCCGTGACTTTTAAATCTGGCGGTTGCAGGAGCTGCTGTGGTGGGAATCGGTGCTCTGGTTTCTTCTTTGAGCTTCTGGAACGTCTTGAGCCTGACTGAGCCTCGCAGAGGAGGGACACAGAGGGAAGGGAGAGACAGAGGACCCGAAGAGGCTTTCCTGTCGAAACGCCCACCGCGCTGGCCGGCCGGCCCTCGGGTGCTGTCCCCGGGCCAGCGGGCTCCTTGCTCCTTCTTGCATTTTGCTTGATGACAGGCCTCGGAGAGTTTCTGGAGAGGAGGAAAAGAGCATAATAGGCTTAATTTTGGAATCGTGAACGTTATTATTATAATCACTTCCCTCTGAAGAACTGTAAATAATTCATTTGCAAAACCCCAGTCCGGGCCTCTAATTAGCCCCGCGTCGGGTTCTGAAGCTGCCTTCCTCCTGCAGTGGCCAAGGGCATGTTGTTTGGGGTTTTTTGTTTAGTTTTGACCCCCTCTCCACTCCACAGAAATCGGCCTCACATTGTTTCATGTTGGCAAAGTACGTTGGCAGGGCCCCTGCCCCTCCCCCCACCGCCCCCTCCGGAGGGGCCGCACCGGGCAGCGGGAGAGACCCCGTTGGGCCAGCTTCGTGCCCTTGGCACACGAGAGACGTAACTGCTCGGGGTCAGGGGGACGGCTTCTCACGTGACTCCAGGCACGGAGGTGTTGGGCCTCCAAAGAAACCCCGCCCAGGTGACTGTCCCAGGCAGGTACCAGGGCCACACAGGTGGTGCCGCAAGCGGGGCGGGGGAGGGGTGTACCTCTGCCTTCCCGGCTCCTGCTCCGAACCCCACCTGAGCGGGGGCTGGGGCGCCGGGGAGGGAGGTGCACGCCGAACAGTCTCGCTTCCAACCGGAAAGGATGAATGTGGAACATGTCCTGGTGACCCCAAGGCACAGGAGTCCCAAAGGGGCTCTTGGAGGGCCTTCCAGGGACTCTACCCATTCGGCGGGGCCAGGTGCCCTCCGTGTCACCCCAGTCCTCGGCCCACACCCCCTGCCAGGTACCTTCTGACCCCACCCCACCCTGACCCACCCCACCTGTGATTCCGTCACTGTCTACCCCTCATCCTGGCTCCACCCCCTCTTCTGTCTCAGCCTCACTCTGACCCCAGCCCTGCCCTGTCCCTAGCTCCCCCTTGCCCCCGCCCCCGTCCTCAATCAGCCCCGCCCCTGCCCCGCCCCTGCCCCACCCCGGTCCCGCCCCGGCCCTAGCCCCGCCCCGGCTCAGCCTGCCCAAATGGAGCCTGAGCCTGGAGCCCCCAGCTCAGGTGAAAGGTTCTCTCTAAATTGCCTGGGACTATTTGTAGCTTGGGGCATTTGGGTGATAACTGGAAAGAGGGTCCCTTGGGCACACCCTGCACTGCCGGGACGGAAACCTTGCACCCGCCTGTTCCCCTGGGCGGTCTGGACAGATGCACGGCCAGGAGGGGCCAGGTGGCTCTGCTGGGCATCCTCACCACCGGCTCCCGGACGGGCCCAGCCCTCGCCCCTTCCTGCACCTCTCACCCACCGGCCAGGGGGCCCGGCGCGCCCCGGTCTTAGCCCACTGTGGCAGGTAACTGACTTCTGTCCCACGGAAGGGGCCGTGGGGGTGAGGGCAGGAGGGGGCAGGGGGTCCTCACCCGGTGACTTCTGTTCTCGAGCGGAAAGTCAGGGCTGGTGGGGACCGGCCAGTGGAGGGGGGGCAGCAGAGGGGCTGTGGGGGGGACTGGTGTTTCCAGCCGGTCACAAGGCTGTGGACGGCATCCCGGGTCCTAGGTGCATCTCAGGAACACGGTCCCTGATGGCCCCCTTTGGGCTGGGACCCCCTGGGAGCCTGTGGCTGCACTGGCACCAGCTCAAGGGCCCCCCACCACTGGCCTGCAGGCCGAGGAGCTGCCCTCTTCGTGGTGGAGGGCGGGGCCATCTTCCCTGGGGCCCCAGCCCGAGCTTTGGTGTGACGCAGGTGACTTTAGACAATGACCCACGAGACAGCCGTGGGAGGTCCACAGTCTTCCAGAGACACGCGGGCAGGGGCCAGTGGACTCTAGCTTTGGTGGCAGTGGTCGGGGAGGGTGGGGTTAGAGAACTCGGATCTGATGGAGGCAGGTGCTGGCCCCGGGAGGAGCCCTCGGTGAAACAGGGCTGTGTGGGGGCTCGCCGGCGGGCCCTTGGTGAGCGCCTTGGGGACCCGCTCCACGGTCCCTTTGTGCAGGGGGGTGTCATGGAGGAGCCCTGGGGGGGTGGGGAGGACCCTCACCTCTGAGCATGGGGCGGAAGACCCAGGGTAACGTGTGGGCTGAGGTTGGGCCCAGCTCCATGGCGGGGCCTCGAGCCCGAAAGTGGGGGCGGGCGGCCCACACCCCGCGTGCTGCCAGTGTCTGCCTGGACCCTTGTCCCGGTGCACTTCTCAGGACGTCCCCTTGACTGGACAGCACGTTTCAGGCCAGCCCTGGCTCTGGGACTGACCTTCGGAAGACGGCTCCACATCTTTTGGGTATGAAGACAGCCGGCCCGTGAGGCAGGAAACGTGTACACCGGGCCGTGTAAACTCCCCTCGGTCCCCGTCCCGCACGTGGTGTCACGTCTGTGTGCACACAGCTGCCTGAGCTCACGCACCAGAAATAACCCCCACTCGGCTGCCGCGCAGGGAAGGGAGAGGGCCCTCCGGGAAGCGTGTCGTCAGCCGTGAGGAGGGACCGAGGTGGTGTCTCTGGAAGTTTCTCTGGCCGCCCCCCTCTCTGATGACGCGTCCCTGGCCACTGCTCCGGAGGCACCTCGGGGGAGTCCTGGAGGGACTGCTCTGGGCCAGAGAGCTCCGGGAAAGCTCGATGAAAGGTAATGTGAACGGACTCAAGGTTTGTAGGAAGAGTGTTCTGTGATGTGTAGAAAAAAGCAGAAGATGAAAGCTGTCTGCACAAATCAAAATATGTATTTTTAAGTGATGGTTAAGTACGTCCTCATTTACTTGGATTGTCAGTCCCGAGGTTCCTGTCCTTAAGTTCTTAGGAAACCAGCCTTTGATTTATTTTCCACAAAGTGAATGTTTGCGTCGTGCGTAGGCCTGCCCCGTAGAGCGGCCTCAGAGCGGCGAGAGGCCGTCGGGACTGAGTTCCTCAAACTTTGATCTACGCTATGTTAAAATATTTTTCCCCCAAACAAACAAAGTTCCACTCTTCAAATCACGCAGACCCCTTCTTGGAAGCCATGTGAAAAACCTCTAAACAAATCTGGATCGTTTACGAATCCCCTTCTCCTT
>NC_043702.1:2007498-2036216 GCF_006229205.1 Suricata suricatta
CGCAGGGCACACCTGGACCCCGCTCCGTCCACTGCCAGGCTGCCCCGGTCCTCTGCAGACACGGGCGCCGGAGGCTGGCCTCCTTGCGGGAGCAAGCTCCTGGAGCACGGGCTGTGCGGTTCTCACGCTTGGTCTTTATTTATTTCTGCAGGAAGCAGAGCTCCGAGGAAACGGGACCCTTGGTGACAGACAGCAGCGTTGCCTGGCTCCTTTAAGGGCAGAGTGGACGAGTCAGGAAGGAATGCAATAAAAATGCCTGGGCTGAGTTTAGTGCTTACATTTACGGATTAGGTGCCCTGGGCCCGGGGCTCCCAGACACGCATCTGAGCCAACACCGAGTGCTGCTGGGGGAGTGTTCTGGGCAAGATTAACATTTAACCCGAGAGACCACACAGAGCAGAGTGGCCTCCCTAGTGGTGGGGGCGGGCTCGTGCAGGCAGTGGAAGGACTAAAGAGAGAAAGCGTAGGGAGCCTGCTGCTCCCAAGGGAGAGGGGCTCCTCCTGCCTGACTGCCTTCGAGCCGGGACACATGCCCCCACTTTGCACAGAAACACCCGCTCCTCCTGGGACTCGAACCCCTGGCCTTCAGACTAGAACTTGCACCGCTGGCTCCCGGGCTCCAGCTGCCTGACTCATGAGCCAGTTCCTTATCCTAAATCTCTCTCCACACTCGCACACGCACAGCCTGCTGGTGGATTCCCCGGCGGAGCCTGGCGGGTGCAGGGGGCACACGGGGAGCGGCTCGGCAGGCGGAGGCTGGTGCGGGGGAGGCACGGGCAGTGAGGGTCGCTCGGAGTACCAAGGTGGGCACAATTACCTCCCGGAGGTAGATTTGTATTAATGTAGAAATTAATTAGTGTAAAGGAGATGAAGGACTGGAGAGCAGTTGTGGTAAAAGTCAACATCCACTTAAAACCTTAGCAAACAGTGAGTGGGGGGGACTTCATTTACACCGGGGCAGATTGGCCCGCATTTAAACACCATGCTTACTGGCAGAGAGATGGAGGCCTCTTCCTTAAGATCCGGAAGCAGGCCCGCTGCTCTTCCTACTCCTGGGGGCCCCGTCCTGGGAGCCCAGCCAGTATGGTGAAGCCAGAAGCAGACAAACCACGGCCGGGCAGAAAGACAAGGCCCAGACGGCAAGGACCGTGGGCGTTAGGATTATACTTTATGAGAATTAATAAGGGACGGGCCGCACCAAAGTTAAGACGGTGGCCTCCCTAAAGTATGGGGGGCGGGGGAAGGATGGCACTAGGAACGGCTTCTAGGGGCTGACAATGCTCCATTTCTTGGTTACATGGAATTAGCCTTGCAATTTTTTTTTGCAATGACATTCGTTTTTAATGAGAATTAGCTTTTGAATCTTTTTTACAAGAACAGTACATGCTCATTGTAGAAAATTAGTAACAAGAAGTAAATAGAAACATTGTATTCCCGTCGTCAGCATAGTGCATTATACATCCGTCCAGACTTTTTTCTAAACATGCGTCACACACACGCGCCGTCCACCCGCACGGGACTGCGCTGGACACAATGTCTTCGCCCGCTGCAGTGCACGGCTCTGTGGTTCTCGGCGGATCCCTGACACTGTGTGGACATCACCACCATCGACTTCCAGCAAGAAGCCTCATAGCCACGGGCAGCTGTCCCCCGGCTCTCCGCCCCAGCCCCCGGCCACCACCCCCTGGATTCTGTCTCTACAGACTCTCCTGATGATTTAGTGCGAGCGACACCACGCTCAGTGGCCCTTCGTGTCTGGCTCATCTCCCTCCGCGTGGCGTTTCCAAGGCTCATCCGTCCAGACTGTAGCAGACGCCATGACTTCTTCCTTTCCATGACTGAGCAATGTTCCAGCGCTCAGTACATTTCAGCGTGTGTATCCGTTCCTCAAATGGCGGACCGTTGAGTGTTTTCACTGCTTGGCTATTAGGGACAATGCTGCCGTGAACATACGTGTACAAATCTGTGCATGGACACGTGTCTCCGTTTCTCCTGGGTGTACACGTAGGAGTGAGTCTATCCGGGCCCCGTGGTCACTCTATCTAACATTTTATATCCCCCGCACACCATGCAAAGGTTTCTCTGTGTCCCCACCGATACTTGTCATTGCCATCTTCTTAACACACCTTCCCAGTAAGTGTGGAGTCTCGTGGTTTTGTCTGTAGCTCCCAGATGACCAGTGCTGTTGAGCATCTTTTCACGTGCGTCTTGGCCATTTGTACATCTTCCGTGGAGAAATGTCCGTTCAGATCCTTTGCCCATTTTTAAGCTGGGTTATTTGTCTTTCCATTGTTGGGTTGTAAACATTCCTTATGTATTCTAGATACTAGTCCCTTATGAGATAAATGATTTGCTAATATTTTCTCCCAATTTGTGGTTTTCCTTTTTCCTTTCTTTCTTTTTAAGTTTATTTATGATTTTGAGAGAGAGAGAGAGAGAGAGCGCAAACAGGATGGGGTAGAGAGAGAGGGAGAGAGAATCCCAGGCAACGAGGGCTCCATCTCCCCACTGTGAGATCAAGACCTGAGCTGAAATCAAGAGTCGGATGCTTGATGGGCTGAGCCGTCCGGTGCCCAGGCCTGTTAATTTCTTCACAATGTGCTTTAAATTGCAAAACTTTTAAATCAAGCCCAACGTACTGTTGTTTTCTTTGATTGCTTGTGCTTTTGGTGTTAATAGCTAAGAATTCATCGCCTAATCCAAAGTCATGAAGACTCTCACCGACGTGTTCTACATGCTTTATGTTTTAGCTTTTACACGTAGGTTAACTTATTTTTAGTTAACTTCTTTTTATATGGTGTGAGGTAGGGGTACAAATTTATTCTTTTGCAGGTGGCTGTCTGATTGTCTCAGAACCGGCTGTTGAAATGACTGTTCCTTCCCCATGGAATTGTATGCTTTCTTGTACCTTTTGAAACTCTCCATGCATTTTATGTATTTTTTGCGTCTCTTTTCCTGCCTTCTTGCATGTATTGAACAGGTAGTTCCCAGGGTGCTATTTTAGTTCCTTTGTCATTTCTTTTATAATATATTTTTGAGGTATCTTATTAAAGTGACTACCCTGAGAATTTCAATTAACCTCTTTTTTTAATTAAAACATTTTTTAAAGTTTATTTATTTATTTTGAGAGAGACAGAGAGAGTGCGAGCAGGGGAGGGGCAGAGAGAGAAGGAGAATCTCAAGCAGGCTCCATGCTGTGAGCACAGAGCCCAAGGTAGGGCTCGATCTCATGAAACTGTGAGATCATGACCTGAGCTGAAATCAAGAGTCAGCCGCCCAGGTGCCCCCAATAACCTCCTAATGGATAGCAGTCTTGGTCAGATTACTACACACTTATTTTAAAAGTGTACAAAACTGCTCGTAAATAGCAACACTACTTTCTCCTTCCTTTGTCCTGGTATTGTCATACAGATTATGTGTTCATACACCGTAAGCTCAGTGACACAGATTTATAGTTTTCGTCCTGTGCAGGTGTTTTAACAATCAGGCAAAAAAAGAGTTCCAAAGATACACACAGACCATCTCGTATGTTTACCAATACAGTTACCTTGATGGGTGTTTTTCATTGTTTCACGTGGATTCCATTTCCCGTGTGTCATCCTGACATTTTAGCGGAAGGGTCCCCTGTGGTACCTCCTGTGGGGCAGGTCTGCCGCCGGCAAATTCTCTGAGCCTTTTCTGTCTAGGAGGGTCTGAGTGTCTCCCCATCTCTGAAGGCTCCTTCCATCGCGTGTGGAGTGTTGGCGGCCCGTGTCCCCCATCCAGCACCACGGGGTGTGTCCCCTTGTGATCTCTGGCCTCCGTGGACCCTGATGAGAAGCTGGGGAGGACCCTGTGTCGGTGGTGGATGGGATCAGAGTCCTCTTGAAGCGAGGACTTCGGTCAGGACGCAGCTGGGTGCGCATCTCTGCCGGGAGAACCCGCGGGGACTTAGTGAAGGGTGTGGGTCAAGTGTGCGAGTTTGGCCCACTTCTTCTTCAGGGTCCTCCACCCCCTGCTCTGTCTCCTCCAGACCCTCCCACCATGCAGACGGCACCCCTGGGGGCTCGGGGGCTCTGTCTTTTCTCTTCCTTCTTTTCCCTTCTGTCCTTCACCTCGAAGAAGCTCACGGACGCACCTCTACGCTTCTCGTTTCTTTCTGCCTCCAGCCCGAAGGTGCTGAGTCCCTCTGGCGAAGCTCTACTTCAGGGTCTGTACTTGCAGCTGCAGTTTCTATGCGGTTCTTTCTTTTTAAATAACTTCTGTCTCCTTGTTGTGCTCTATCTGGTGAGACACGGTTCTCACACTTACCTTTAGATCTTCAGATGTGATTTCCTCTGGTTCTTTACACATCTTTAAAATACCCGACTAAAAGTCTTTGTCTAGTAAGTCCAACATTGGGGCTTCCTTGGGGACAGTTTCTGCTGACTGCTTTTTTTCCTGTCTGTGGGTCCCCCTTTCTTTGCCGGCCTCACACGTTTCTGTTGAAAATCGAACACTTAGTAATCTGTTATGTCAACCGTGGGAATCAGATTCTGCGCCTCAGGCTCTGTTGTTGGTATTGCTACTGGCTTGTGTAGGGACTTTTCTGAACCAAATCGGTATCTCTGTCCCGTGTGACCACTGCAGTCCATGCACACCCCGCAGGCAGATCACGAGTGGAACCATCTGGAACCCGCAAGTCGCCGGGGCTCTGCCGGGCGCCCTGTCTGTGTTGACGGCAATCCAATCCGGCAGGCCCCAGACAAGCAGGTCACAATGTGTGTGAGCCTTGGGTCCCCGCTTACACAGAGCCTCAGGTCAGCCGGTGGTGGGACCAGAGGCACATCTGTCTTCCCCGCACGCACGCAGCCGGGAGCGGGCCCACAGCCCTACGCTTGCACACAGTCTTCTGGCCTCCAGGGCGGCGTTGGCCTGGGTGTCTTCAAAGCCCCCTCTGGACATCTCTTCCTCCAGGTTCCCTTCGGAGAGGTCTGGTCGTCGGGGCGTCCCCGCCCCGGGCTGCCGCGATGATGGACGACGGTCCAGGGGACTGGAACAGCAGCCGCGTGATGAGCGTGCTGGGAACGCGCCTCTGGCGGGGCTCCAGCTCGGGGTCGCGGCTCCCAGCGACTGCGGCCCCTGGTCTGCACCTGATCCGGGACTGCTCACCTTCCAGGCCGGAGCGGGGGGCGGGGCGGGGGCGGGGCGGGGGCGGGGCCAGCGAGGACGCGGTTCTTACTGAGCTTCAGCCCGTTTCCTTGAGGAGACGCCCCCGGACTGCTGGGGGCCTCTGGCTCATCTCCAGAGCCCGGAAGACGTTGACTGTGAGCGTGGGGGCCAGGGCTGTCGCTGCTCACACAGAGGAGGGTCCGGGAGGCCTCTGCTCTCTGTCCCCACTGACGTCACCGGGCGATTATTCCCAACGCCGCACGGGGTTCATGTGGGCACCTGTATTTACAATAGAAAGAACGAAACACAATCAGCACCGTGTGCCCTGTGCCGGCCGCAGTCATAAATAGCGTCGTCTTGTCTTCGGAGTGTCCCAGGGAGTCGGAAATGTCATAAGGTAGTTGGTCCAAATTTCGTCATTAGATATTTATGCCGATGAACAGCCCAGACGGACGGGAGGCCGTGTGTACAGACGCTCGTTGCAACCCTGGTCGTGAAGTGAATCGTTGCGATCCACTCACCTCTGGATCCGGGAAAGGGCTGCTCAGGGCCAGCGCGCCCCTCGCCGGCGCTGGTAACAGCCCGGAGCGCCCACGAGGACGGAGAGCGACACGGGGGACTCTGAGAGGCTAGTGAGCAGCACGAGCGCGGCTCCCGTGCGCACACGGTTCTCGGGAACAGTTATATAGATGCGCGGGCAGTCGCCAGGGCGGAAGGGAGAAAACGGAAGCAGTCTGTCAGGGCGGAGAGAATGGTGGGTGTTGTCAAAGTGGATTTTTTTCCATCTTATTGTTAGGCTATGAGTACAATGGATTGAATGTTTACAAAAATAGGTCAACACGTCTAAGGAACATCGGATCCCCTGCAGCCCCTGCGTGCCGGGCCTGGACAGGCCAGAGGCACCCGTGGCAGAGCCCGGCTGCAGGAGTGCAGGGCCGGGGCCTTGGCGATGTCACTGGGGGACAGAGCTCTGCCTGGTGAGTCACGGACACGGGCTCCAGGGGCCCAGGAGGGGGATGGAATGTGACTCCCGGCCAAGCTGCTTGGAGACAGGGGGGAGGGGGAGAGGGAGGAGGGAGGGGAGAAAGGCCGTCTTCCCTCCCTCCTAGTCGAGAAGATATTTTTCCAATAAATAACTGTGAAGTCTCAGCTGAAATATAAGCCTCATGAATTATTTGGCCCTTTTGGGATCCAAGAATCTTTCAGTGTCTGGAAGGGCCCGCGTCTCCCCGGGAGCACTCCCTTCCTGATGACAAAGAAGCGACCACCCCTCCACCCCGACTCCCACCCCACTCCCCGCCCCTGAGCTTGAGGACTCGTAGCGTAGCTCTGTGGTCCAGCAGCTCTCATCCTGGATTTTTTTTCCTGTTTTTCTTTCTCCCTCTTTTAGGCAGCTGAGGGAAGGAAGAATTAGGTGAAAGCGGTTTATCAGAGCAGTTTTCCCGAAGGGGGTTCCGTGCAGTGTGAGCAGCTGTCCTGGAGGGCACGGGACTGGAGCCTGGGGGCACAGGGCGCTCACTGCTGAAGCCAGCGATGTGCCGGCAGGTCCTGGGGTACTTGGGCACTTCAGTTCCGTGAATCTCTAGTTTATTTTTATTTATTTTTTAAAAGTTTATTTATTTACTTGAGAGAGAGAGAACATGTGTGGGAGCAGGGGAAAGGTTGACAGGGAGGGAGAGAGAGAAGATCCCAAGTAGGGTCTGAGCTGTCACTGCAGACCCTGACACAGGGCTCCATCTCACAAAATGTGAGATCGTGACCTGAGCCGAAATCAAGAGTCAGACGTTTAACCGACTGAGCCACCCAGGTGCCTGAATCTCTAGTTTAGTTGGATGCTTATAAGTACTGCACGTAAATTGTTCCATGATCACGTAGGCTGAACATCTTGATTGAATCCGTGAATCACATGGAGTGAACAAGATCAAATAGATATATTTGTTGCAGGACTTGTCAGAGCCTTTATGTGTTAATATGGCTTGAACCCACACACACAAGGCTAGATGCTAATATAGGCACAGGCCCACACACACCTGAGGTCACTCAAGGTGGCTCTGATGTGACAGAGCTTAAAATCTCTCTCTTTTTAAATTGAAGACAGAAAACATTGATCGGAGGAACTTCAAGGCTGCAGGGGCTGTGCTGTGGCCACCTTGTGGAAGGGAGGGGACCGATACCCTATCCCTCCTTTGCAGGAGTCCCTTCTGGAAACCTGCCAAGTGGCCAGGAAGCTCCAAGCTCTCCGGGGAGAGGCAGTCCTGGGTTCACAGACATGATGATCATTCCACTTCTGCAGAGAGCTGGGAGGGCCGGGGGTGAGGCCCAGGTCTGCGATGCCCAGAAATGGGTCCTGGTGGCCCCCCTCAACCCAGCCCACCAGGCACAGGGACAGGGCGGGGCAGAGCTGGCCCGGGTCTCCTGGAGTGGGCACCACCCGCCTGAGCACTTGAGGGCGCTTGGTGGGCATCCCTGCAACGCCCCTACAGAGGTGTGCAGACGCGCACCGTCAGGTGGGTGCTGCTCGGGGCGTGGGGGTCCCCTCACTGGCCGAGCGTCCTCGCCTGTCTGCGGGAATCCCTTCTCCCCCGTGGTCAGGCCGCAGCTGTGGAGACGCAGCGGCCGGGGACCTCACACGGCCCCGCTTTGGCCTCCGAGTTTCCGCACCCGGAGCCCGTGTCAGCTTCCAAAGACAGGGCTGGGTGAAGGGGGCCTCCCCAGACAAGGAGCTCAGCCCTGAAGGGTTAAGGGGTCTGCAGGGGTTCCTGGGGTGATGGATCCTAGGCAGCCACTGGGCTCCCTGCCCCGGCCCTGACCTGTCATTCTTCTCCTCCGGCGTCAAGAGTTCTGGAAACTTCTCAGCTTCAGGCCGAGGTTTGCACGCTCCTCAGTGGGCTTGTGGTCCCTGAGGAAGGAGCAGATTCCAAGGGCTTTGGGGACCCAGCCTGGCCCGTGGGGGACGGGGACAGCTGTGGGACAGCAAGGGCCACCACCAGGCTCTGGCCTGTGAGCCCCAGGCCTTCTCAGCACCCAGCTGTGGGAAGGGGACCCGCCCACCCGGGGCCCTGCTAAGCAGCAGTGACGCCGGGCGCCTTGAGGGGGCTGCTGGGCCTTGGGGGCCCTGTCCTGAAGGGAGGCGGGCCGTGCTGAGGACTTGCTCAAGCAGCCCTGCAGGAGGGGCTCGCCGCCAGCTGTGGGGGGTCCAGGGGGAGAGCAGCACATGGCCCGCGAGTCCCTGAAACACAGGGCCACGCGGTGACGACCTCGGAAGGCCACGGCACTGTGTCAGGAGTTCTGTCCGCGGGGGCATTCGATGCCCACGCAGGCCCCGCGCCATGGCGTCCTGGGGCTGCCGATGGGCACTAAGACTTTGGAGGAGGGTGGAGTGAAAGTCATTGGCCCCCTTGGGGCCTTCCTGGAAGGCTGGGTGCCAGCTGGCCCCGGAGGGGATCCGGATGATAAGGGCCTACGGTGTGCGCTGGGTGGGGGCTCCCAGGGTCCCTGGGGACGCGTCTCCAGTTTGTTCAGCAGGAAGTCCTGAGACTGAGGAGGACAGGGCACCGCAGGGCTGGGCGCGACGGGGGCAGACGGGACTGCGTTAACATCAAGGACCAGAGCCCCCTCTCCCCAGTCCAGATCCGAGGGGGATGCACAAAAGCAGACAAGCTTCGCAGGCTGGGGTGAGCAGAGAGCCCCCCAGGGTCAGCCTCGGGGACCTGAAGGTGGCTCACAGGGTCGGCCCCTGGGACACAGGGCGAGTCCTGCCACAGTTGCGGATGGCAGCCACGAGGTGGCGCAAGAGAGTCCAGCACCAGCCCTGGTTTGGAGGGCTGGCCAGGAGGACCGGGCGCCCTCAGGCCCAGGTGACCTGCAGGGAGGAGGCATGACAGGCACCGGTAATGACCTGCAGCAGGCACATGCACCAAGGCAGGGGTGGGCCTGCCCCCGCCTGGCGAGGCCGGTCGTGCCCAGCAGTGACGGCTGGCTGGGAGATGGCCTGGGGGGACTTGGCTGCCAGGGCTCCAGGAACAGGTGCCCAGCGTGGCTCAGGGCACCCGGAGCAGAGACCCATGGAACCTCAGCTGCTGGAGTCTGGGGGTGCAGGCTCAGGGCAGCCCTGCCCACCCCCCAGCTCATGTCCCCCAGTCCCGCCCCACATGGTCAGCCTGAGGCCCCACTCCCCGGGAAAGGACCTCTGCTGGTGTGCCCCTCCCTGGGGGACCCCTTCTGTAGCACCCCAACTTCCCCCGAGCGCTGCTTGCCTTCTCCCCTCCCTTTTCTTGCCCCTCCCGCGTGCTGACGCAGGTCAGGTCTGTGGGGAGAGTGCACTGCCCGGTGGTTCCCGGGGGCCCAGGCTGGGGTCAACGGGGGCGCGCAGCAGCTGGCCTTGAGATTGAGGAACCGTCCGTGTGCAGGGGGGAGGTCGCCAGGCAGGTGGAGGTCAGTGTGCAGGGGGGAGGTCGCCAGGCAGGTGGAGGTCAGTGTGCAGGGGAAAGGCGACCAGGCAGGTGGAGGTCAGTGTGTAGGGGGGAGGTGACCATGCAGGCAGAGGTCAGTGTGCAGCGGGGAGGTCGCCATGCAGGTGGAGGTCAGTGTGTAGGGGCGAGGTGACCATGCAGGCAGAGGTCAGTGTGCAGGGGGGAGGTCGCCAGGCAGGTGGAGGTCAGTGTGCAGGTGGAGGTCAGTGTGCATGGGGGAGGTGACCAGGCAGGTGGAGGTCAGTGTGCAGGGGGGAAGTGACCAGGCAGGTGGAGGTCAGTGTGCAGGGGGGAGGTGACCATGCAGGTGGAGGTCAGTGTGCAGGGAGAGGTCAGTGCCCTGCACCTCTGACGCCAGCAGACTGTGGCACAGGACCACCAGTGACCAGGTCTGGAAGACGAGACCATGATGTAACCCGGCCGCAGTGTTCATGGAGCGCATGCCGGCGTCCCCTTCTGAGCCCTCTGTATCCTGTCATTTGTTGACTGTGGTGACCCGTGAGGAAGGTGCTGCCAGCCCGTGTCACAGGTGAGGAAACAGGGACAGCGGGTCCCGGCACCGGTGGAGAGCCAGCAGAGGCACTTGGGCCAACTCGAAAGGCGCCTGAGCCCTCCCGGGAGCCCCGGGGCACCTGCCACAGAGCAAGAGGCCAGGACACTGCCTGACTCACAGGCCCCCGTTCCTCGCCCCGCTGTCCCCTGGTGACGGGCTGCATGGGGGGCCTCCAGTGGCCGGCATGCCCTCCTTGGGGTCCCAGGGGGAAACCATGCTCCCTCCTGTCCTGCACACACGGGGGGGGGGGGACTCGGAGGGGTCTCCTTCCCTTTGACATTGACCTGTCCTGTCCATGCCCCGGGCCTTCACGCCCTCTGGCCCAGCCTGGGAAACCCCAAGACCCGATCGTGAGCTCCCGGGAGCCCTGAGTGCGGCAGGATGACCCGGACCCCTCCCCACCTGACCCTGACATTCACCCAGACACACACCACACACTCACGCACGCGCACACACACACACAGAACATACAGACACACACGTCACACAGATGTATACCAGACACACACCACACACTCACGCACACGCACACACACACACAGAACATACAGACACACGTGTCACACAGATGTATACCAGACACACACCACACACACGTGCACACACACACACACACTCACACCCCGCACATACACATATCACACACATACCACACCACATACAATGCACTCATGCACACACACACCATATGCACACACACGTGCACACGCACACCCCACACATTCGCATGGCTCTACCCACCACACACCCACACACTCTCACACACACACACAGCATACAGACACACGCGTCACACATATACCAGACACACACACCACACGCACATGCACACACACATCACACACACATCACATGCGCACACACACATCACATGCACGCACACACACACACGCACACACCACAGGCACGCGCACACACACACACACACACACACACCACTGGATTCAGAAAGCCAGCAAGGCATTTCTAATGCAGCCGAGTTCAGGGGAAATGCACCGCTTTCGTGAAGGACCCCGGCGTGGGCCTCTGTGAACGGGCAGCGCCAGGTCTTGTGAACAGGACAGTGGAGGTTTCCTTGACGTGCCGCTGACCAGTGGCTCCTGACAGGAGCTGGCCCTCCCCGGCCCCTCCACCCAGGGCTGCCCCGCTGCTCCCCCCACCCCGGCCCTCCCGCACCTCCTGCCTCAGTGACTCAGCTCCTGCCCCCTCTGTGCCCACGGGACCGTCTCTCTGAGGCCCACGGCCCTGCCAGGACCCCGGCCTCCCCCCAACACCAAGGTCCGGGTGAGGCGAGGCCTGTCTCCCCCGGCACCTGTGTGCATTCTGGAAGCATCTGATTGGTTCTGGGTGCTGGCATCCTGGGGATGCTAAGGAACTCGCAAATGTTTTGGGGGGACGGTGTGAGATCCTGAGTCATGGACGGGCCCTCCCCGACCCCCTCCCCACACGGCGCCAGAAGGAAAGGGAAAGAAAAGGGGGGCGCTCCTTCCAGGGGTCCGGCTCCCGGACCCGAGTTCTTGCCGCTTGGACGAATCCTGCAGCACCCTTTCCCGATTTTCCACTTTGTTCGCAGTAAGTTACTGAACGTTCACTTTATCAAGAAGTGTGGCACACGTGGGCACACATGGCCAAGTCTGCAGCAACCTTGGCTCGAGCCCGAAAGTGCCCCGTGGGCCGCATGCCCGAGCAGGACGCCTTCTGTGAGGGGCGGTGTCGGGGGCCAGGGCCGGACGCAGGAGTGCAGGGAGGAATCGGGCAGCGGCGGGGAGCCCGGCCAGAAGCCCGGGGCGGGTCCCACCTCTGCTCCGGGGGCCCCGAGCCTGGACCGCCTCACACGCCCCGTCTTCGGGCCAGCTCGGCAGAGGCAGCCGGTCAGCCCCGGGTCCCTGGAAGGCCCGGTCACATAGATGTTCACTTAGTGCCACCGCATTTCATCCCGGGAGCCGTCAGGGGTGTTTCGAGAAGGAATGGAGGGCTCGGATGGTCTCGCTTCTGTGCAGCGCAGGGGGCAGCCGGGGCGGGCGCCAGACCCGCCGGGGACCACAGGGCCCATTCCTGCAGGTCCTCGAGCCCGCGCTCCTGGGGCCACTGCCGTGTCCTATCAGACGAGCTCCTGGGTGTCCCCCTCTTCCTGAACAGGCTGGAGGGAGCCCGACCTTTGTCCTCGGGCCCCACGGCCGCCTCATCCACGAGGGAGGGTTCCCGAGGCCGCCACGGGGCTGGCTCTCCCTACCACACCCCACGATCCCTCGCGCTACTGATGTTGGGGTCCGCACCTTGCTTCGGACGCTGGGTCTGTTCTAGAGCTAGGGACTCACACTCTGTGTTTTCAACACAGGAGCGTGGACTCCCCGGAACTGCACGGTCATGGACATGCCGGGCGGGCTCCGGTCAGAGCTGGATCGGAATGCCCTGTGACGGGGGCACAGAGGCTGAGGGCGCGTCTGCCCCGAGGAACCCAGGAGGGCCTCACGGAGGAGGCATGCAGGAGCAGTGCGTGGAGCCTGGGCCGCGGCAGGCGGGCGCCCTGGGCAGGCCTGGGCTGAGCGCAGCGCAGAGAGGGGGCGCCGGGAGGAGCCGTGTTTTTGTTGGCAGAAACGCTGCTAAAGCCATTTTCAGTTTGAACGGCTGCGTGATGGGGGGATGTAGGTCAGTGGGTTTAGAAAAACACTTCCCCGGACTCTGTGTGTGTGAGTGTGCGGAGGAAGAGGCTCACCGGCTTGTCTAAGAGCCGATGAGAACGAAATCGCCTTTGGAACGCGTGGGACCGGCGAGGCGTCCGGGCCGTCCCGGGGGCGGGGACCGAGGGGGACAGGCAGGTGTGGGAGCCCGGCGTCTTCAGTGGAAGCCACAGGCTCGAGGTCCGACCCCAGCGACGACGGAAGGAAGAAGGCGTCCCTGTGAGGACACGCGGAGAACTGGGGTGCGGAGGGCGGGGTCCCGGGCCAGGGAGGGAGGGCAGGCAGGGGCGGGGGGTGGGGTGGGGCGGACGCCGGCTGCCGGAGGCCACGCCCACGGACGGCCCCACACCAGGCGGCCGCCAGTGTTAGGGGAAGACAGCCCAGACGCGTGAACAGGGAGCCCGCGTCACACGCTCAACGAGAACTCGGGGCGTCACTTCAGTCCGGGTGAACTTTCTAGTCCTGTCCCAGCGGCAGGTGTCTCGCTCTCGAAATGTGTCATCTGGACCCGAAGGCTCGAAGCGCCTGGTGGCCTCGGGACCCGTGATCAAACAGCCAGGCCGAGCATCCTGACCGCCACATCACCAAGTGCCGGTGACAAGCCCTGCCTGGCCAGGACTCGGGGCCCAGTGGACACCAGCGACCTTATGTCCCTTGCAAAGGGGCCTCAAGTGCGTGCGGGAGCCCCAGATGACCCCGGAGGGCAGGAGCAAGTGGGTCTCGGTGAGCGGAGCCTGGCCAGCCAGCCAGCCTCTGTCCCTCACCTTCCGTTGGGGCCTGGGGGTCCCGGCCCCCGCGCCCCGGGAGGAGGACTCAGCACCGCACCTGGCTCTGAGGGGGGGGGGCGGCCCCGACGCTTCGGCTGCTTCTGGGACTCGAAGCCACTTCCCTCCCGAGGCGTGAACTTGCCCTTAGTCCCCTGCCTTCCCCTTCGGAGGCATCCTCGGTTTCAGACCGGAGAGGCGGGAGACAAGAAAAACGCCTCCCAGCACACGGGGAATCACCCCGGGAGTTCAGCCGCCTCGGCGGGAGCGCGACCGGCTTCTCGGCCGGAGAAATCACCGGACGGGGAGGGCGGCGGGCAGAGCCAGGCCCTCGGGGCCCTTGCACTCGCGGGTCAGCGGGCACGGCGCCGATCCCGGCCCGGCGCCGTGTTTACTGAGTAAACACCGCACGCCCCCCATCCGCTGTGACACTGTGTCTGGAACTCGTCCGCGCAAACACAGGGACACTCAGTCCAGGGCAGGCCCCCTCCGCCGCTCAGGCTGTCTGATCTGCGGTCCCAGGGGCCACCGGGCGGTCCTCCCCGCTCCCACCCCCCAAGGAGGCAGGAGGGGCCACGACGCGCCACCGGGAGAGCGCGGTGGGCTCCGTCCCCCCGCCACCCGCACCTCCAGCCCCGCCCGCTGGCCGCCCCCGTCTGTGCGGCAGCCTCGCCCACAAGCCTGCTCTCTGCCCTTGAACTGCTCACTCGTTCACTCCCTCCGGAGAGTTACTGCGCACCTACTGATGAGGCGGATTCTGCTCCGGAAACGAAAACAGACCAAGTCCCCGGCCAGGTGGGCTTCACGTTCTGGTGGAGGCAGGGGGGTGGCCAATAAGCAAGAGAGTCAGTGGGTCCCAGGCTGCGTGACAAGGTAGGGTGTGGACACGGGGCCGTGTGGGGCTCCGGGGGACGGTGACGTCTGAGGGGAGAAAGCTCTTCTTTCCTGCTGGCAGGAAGTCCCCGTGTGGGTCTCTGGGGGCGGCGCCCGGCGGACACCGGCTCTGCCTAAGGAGGCGGTGGGAGGGGGGAGGGGGGGAGGCAAGGCCATGAAGGGCCTGTGGGGTCCTTTCTCGGGGCGGCCGTCACACATGACCGCAGCCCGGGTGGCTGGAAACAACAGGGCTTTATTTCCTCACAGCTCCGGAGGCCAGAAGTTCAAACTCAAAGTGTCGGCAGGGCCATGACCCCTCCAGGGGCCTGTCTCCCTCCAGCTTCTGGTGCTGCGAGAAATCCTTGGGACACGCGGCCTGCGTCCCCTCTTGTGCAAACTCCCGTCCCTGGACTCAGGGCCCGTCCAGTCAATCCAAGATGCTCGAGTTCCTCACGTGTGCAGAGACCTCCCTTCCAGATACGCCAGGGTTAGGACTGGGACCCAGGCGTGGGGACACAGGACACACAGGGCAGTCTCTCGGAGGAACGCGATCAGAAATCTGTGTGTCCTGGTCGGTTGGAGGTGTCCTGGGGTAGCGAGATGGGAATCCCAGAATCTCAGAGGGGGGAGGGGCCTGGAAGGTTCCAGTCTAAAATGCTACAAGCCCACCCTGATCTGATCTTTAGATGAGCGTCGGTGCTGAGTCCTGCCGTGGTCTCCCCTCCCCGCTGGACGGGAGCGCTCAGGATACGGGGGGCCTGCGTGATACGCCCTCCATCCTGATACGCCCAGAGGCCTCTGCGCAGCAAGGACCACCTCGTGCGGGCACTTTGATCCCAAGAGAGGACGGAGGAGCCCCATCCAGCAGCACAGGTGGGCCCGCCCTCCACCAGGGATGGCGGTGGGGAGGGCCCGGGGCACACGGGGGCGTGTGCTGAGCCTGCGGGAGGCTGGGCAGGGGGGCGCAGCATGGCCCCCCACAGGAGTCCGGGGAAGGGAGTTGGGCCTTATGTGGAGCATGGAGGTAAGAGTGGTGGGGGGGGGGATCTGGGGAGGGGGCGGGGGCTGGTCTCGGGGAGGGTGCCTGGCAGCGCCGTGCTGGACCCGCCCCTGGAGCCGTGGATGGGCTCCAAGTGTGGGGGAGGGTGACGTGGTCAGGTCTGCTGCTGACGAGTGTGGTCCCCGGGAAGGAGCGAGCAACATGCATCTGGGGCTCGGGGCCATCAGGGGTGCAGAATCACAATATGGGTGCGGCATGGCCGGCGTCCACAGCGCTGTCCCACTGTGGCCCCAGCCTCCCTCCAAAGCCCTGCAGGGAGTGAGGAGGCCCCGTGCTCTTCATGGGGAGTGGGGGGAGGACAGGGGTCGGAGGAGGATTTTTTCATTTTCCTGCTCAGATACCTGGGGGTTCCGACCACGGGCAGAATGCTGAGAAGTGGGAGGCCCGTCCGTGGTTGTGGCTGAGCAGCTGGGCAGAAAGCGTGGCCGGAAGGTTCCCATAAAGGCCCCGGGCCCGGAGGGACTTGGCACAAAGTGCCGCCGTGGGCAAAGTGCAGAGTTCCCTCCCGACGTGGAGGAGACGGAGGAGGAGAGTCTGTGGCAACGAAGCGCCGAGCAAAGCGCTTCCTGTGGTCGTCCTGCACGACGGCGGGACAGACAGCGACCCTCATTGTGTCCTTTTCCATCACGTCCTCGAAGGAGGTGGATGGACCGTGTCCTTCCCACTTCCTGTGGGGCCAGAATCAGTTAAATGACATGAAATAATGGAGTGCAGCTATGCACAAGTCACTCTGGGCATTCAGAGGAGGAAAAACTGGATTCCCTCCTGTGAGGCCAAGAAAAGGCTCTTCTGCAGGCTATTTAAAGATTAATGAGGGGGCGCCTGGGGGGCTCAGTCGGCTGAGTGTCCGGCTTCGGCTCAGGTCATGATCTCACAGTTCGTGGGTTCGAGCCCCGTGTCGGGCTCTGTGCTGACAGCTTAGAGCCTAGAGCTGCTTTGGATTCTGTGTCTCTCTCTCTCTCTGCCCCTCCCCTGCTCATGCTCTGTCTCTCTCTCTCTCTCTCCCAAAAATAAATAAAACATTAAAAAAAAGAAAAAAGAATAATGAGGTGAAAGCAGCACACACAATAATTTAGACATGTCATATATGTAAACGAGCCAACTATGACCCTGAATCCTCAAAATCACTACTTCTTGCTGTGGCCAAAGCTGTATGCACAGGAAAATTCATAGACTTGAATACTTTATATACGAAACAAGGAGAACTCTAATATAAAGAAACTGAACATTAAAATAAAATGAAATTCAAACATGTAAAAAATAAGAAAAGAAAGATAAAAGAATTAAAAAATCTCGAACAGGAAAAAATAGATTCGATAGCTAAAATTCAAGAGCTGATCCTTTCACACAAAACCAATAAAACTGACAGAATTTCGGGCCACACCTGTTTTTAAAAAGAGAAAAAAGAGGCACTTGGTTGCCTCAGCAGGTGAAGCAACTGACTCTTGATTTGGGCTCCCGTAGTGATCTCACGGTTCGCGACTTTGAGCCTTGTGTTGCGATGCTCTCTCTCTCTCTCTGCCCCTCCCCTGCTCTCTCACTCTCAAAATTAATAAATAAATTTCTTTAGAAAAGAAAAAAATCCAAGATAAGAGAAACTAAGAATAAAGAAAACAAATTATTTTGAAAAAGTGGGAAATGATATGCTAAAAAAATTCAATCTTTATGAAATGAATGATTTTAAAGGAATATACCAATTAAAACATCAATTTCAGGAACAATAAAATTCTAAACAAACCAAAGCATTAAAATCCAAAAACATCATGAAAGTGTGATCTCCAAAACAGGCACCAAGTTCAAGTGGTTCAAGGGTGAATCACTTCAAATGGTCACGGGACATACACAATTCCCATGTTATACACAACGCAACGTTCGCAACAGACAAAACATTCTCCAATGTATTTACAGAATATTACTTCTCAAAATTGACCAGGATAGTGCAGAAAGCAAGGCTATGTCACTAGGGGAGGGAAGCTGAAGCGTAGGAAATAAAATATTTGCAAATCAACGTCTCACCCCATGAAACAAATGTCACCCCCTCAGCGGGAAAGGTGGAAAGCAGGAACAGGGGATGATTTTATGGCAGAAAATCTCCCGCTTCACTTTATCAAATAGTCAAGGAAGAGGGGCGCCTGGGGGCTCAGGCGGTGAAGCGTCTGGCTTCGGCTCAGGTCAGGATCTCAAGGTTTGTGGGTTCAGGCCCTGCGTTGGGCTCTGTGCTGACAGCTCAGAGCTTGGAGCTGCTTCGGATTCTGAGTCTCCCTCTCTCTCTGCCCCTCCCCTGCTCGCACTGTCTCTCTCTGTCTCTCAAAAAAAAAAAAAAACATTAAAGAGAAAAGTCAAGTCATGGAAGAAAAAATTTGTTCACGACAGGACGGAAAAAGCCAGGAATAAAAATAGTAAGAAATGTGCGCAACCTTCATCATGAATAGGATCTCAGCTCCTTGTTGTGAGCTAAAAAATGGGGGTCCCCACGTCCCTCCATGGGAGGACTGAAAACATTAAAAGTTCCCCCAAAGTAGCCAATAGAGTGTTTGCTATTTGAATTTAGGTCCCAGGGGGTGGGGGGAGAAAGAAGAGAAATTTGATAACGATGTGGAAGTTCATTCATCATTTTTTTCCCCAGAAAGGGCTCACCGCACATCCGGAGCCCAGGGGTTTTGCTGACAGAGGGTGGGGGTGGGGACGCAGGTCTCTGGGTGGGCAGGGAGGGGGCAGGCTGCAGCGAGCGGGCAGGTGGCACCCGGGAGCTGGGGGCACGGGCAGTGGCGGTGGCGCCCGCTGCCTGCTCCTCCGCCCGGAGGAGCTGCTCTCCGCCCCCCTGCACCCCCGTGGGCAGAGCCTCACCCTCACCCCAGGCTGTGCGTCTCTGGTCTCCCGCACAGCCCCGCTGACTCCCGCGGGGAAGTCTGTGGTTGCCGTCCACGGTGAAGGCCGTGGGGACCCGCAAACATAGTCAGGGGCTCGCGGTCCAGCTAAGGACGCAGCTCCAGCCCGAGGTCAGGAAATGACGCAGCATCTGTGACCAGGCAGAGGATGGGGGAGGGGAGAGGCACTCCGTGCGCCCACCTGTCGGCACCGCGCAGTCTCCGGGCCTCCAGGCCAGACGCAGGGGCTACGCCTGAGGACGCAGAGCTTCCGAAGGGGCGTGAGTTCCGCTCACTGGGTCCTTTATCCTGGCCGGACCGGCAGGCTTTGGACTCGGGGTTCTAAACTTTTCTCTTAAAGAAATCTGGGAAAACAGTGTATGCTTCATACGTTCTGAGTTTACTTCTAAAAATTTTGATCGTGATGGGGCGCCTGGGTGGCTCAGTCGGTTGAGCGTCTGACTTCGGCCTAGGTCAGTTTCACCCTTCCCGAGTTCCAGCCCCACGTCAGGCTCTGTGCTGACAGCTCAGAGCCTGGAACCTGCTTCGGATTCTATGTCTCCTTCTCTCTCTCTGCCCCTCCTCTGCTCATGCTCTGTCTCTCTCTGTCTCTGTCTCTGTCTCTCTCAAAAATAAAATAAACATTGGGGTTGCTGGGTGGCTCAGATGGTAGAGCGTCCGACTTTGGCTCAGGTCATGATCTCACAGTTCGTGGGTTCGAGCCCCGAGTGGGACTCTGTGGTGACAGCTCGGAGCCTGGATCCTGCTTCGGATTCTGTCTTCCTCTCCTTCTCTACTGCTCTGTCTCTGTCTCTCAAAAGTAAAATATAAACATTAAAAGTTTAAAAAATAAACAATAAACATTAAAAAATATGTCATCTGCCACAAATAGATCTTGAACAACTCAGTCATTGTGGGAAACACTACAGTTACATTTAAAAGAATCACCACATCTCATCTTATATTTTATATTATATATTATATAAAATATAAAACACTGTGAATAAGTTTAACAAAAAATGTACAAGACTGTTGTGCTGAACACAAATTATTCAGCCATTAAAGGAGTTCTACCTGCTGGGAATATGACGCGATGCTCATAAATCAGAAGACCCAATAATGTTGAGTTGGCGATTCTCTTCAAACTGATCTATGACTTAATTCAATCTCAATAAAAATTCTAGCAGCTTTTTTGAAGTCAACATCACAAAGCTGATTTGTGACTTTGTATTTCTAGAAAAGTACAAAAGCCTACAATAGCCAAAATAATTTTGAAAAAAAAGTAAAAAGAACAAACTTGGAGGACTTAAATCACATGATTTCCAGGCCTTTCCATAAAACTACAGAAAAAGAACCTGCCACAGTGGCATGAGGTAACCACACGGACGGGGAGAACAGAACAGAGAACCCAGAGTAATCATACGCAGAAATAGTCACAATTTTTAAGAGATTCCAAGATACTTTACTGGAAGGAAGGACAGCCTTTTAGCAACGGTGCTGGACAAACTGGATCTGAGCCTATCCAGAATGAGCCCTGCGCTTACCTCACACTGAACACCGAGTTTCCGGCGTGGCCCGCCAGGTCTTGGGGTTTTGAGAATTTCCGTCTCTGTTTTGATGGGAAGCGGGAGCAGGCCCTCCTGCAGGTGAATCCTCGGTTTCACCCCGGGCCCCGGAAGAGGAGACTGGAGGTCAGTGAGGCTAATGACCTTGTCCAAAGGGGGCGCGAATCTGGGGAGGAGCCCGTTCTGCGGCAGCTTCCCGCCTCCGGGGTCCGCAGGCTTTCCAGTGGCTCCTTGTGCTTTCTGGGCCCCTTGCAGTTCAGAGATGACCTCGGGGGGGGGGGTCTGCTCCAGGGGGCCAACGTCCCAGGGGGTCAGTGAGAAGATCTGCTAACAGAGGGGTCCCCGGGACCAGACGGCCACAAAGCCCGGAGTGCCAGAGGGGAGGGAGGGTCTCTGCTGTGGCAGGCAGGCGGGCACAGGGGCCCAGAGGGCGCAGGCTGGCGGAGACCACAGGGGCCCTGGCCTCAGACCCCTCTTGCCAGACAATGCACCCTGACAACATCAGTAAAGAGATCTTCAGAGCCCAGACTGGGGGCCAGCATCCTTGCCCCAGGGGACCCCCAGTGTCCCGGCACATGGCTGCAGACCCCGGCGAAGCCTGGGCAGGCTGAGGGGGGAGGGACACGGCTCTCAGGGACCCACGGGGCCCCAGCGGCCCGGTCGTGGCAAAGGTGTGAAGCCACGCGGTATGTGTGCATGGCTCTGAGTGGTAGAGCCTCTTGGAGGAGACATTTATCCAACCCAGGAGGAGAGAGGAGAGTAGACAATGTTCCAGAAAGAGCGAAGTGCCCTCTCCCTGGTGGGAGTTTAGGACTGATTTTTCATCTTTTTCTTTTTTTTAAAAGGTCTTTTTTAATTGTGTTCTTTGACCTCGCAGTCGGCTGGGGAAAAAAGAAGCAGTTTGTACTAAAAGCAGGAATGTCTTTTATGGCAGGAAGAGGACCCGAGAGAAGTGGCCGTGGGGCGGACCTGAGCACGGGAGACAAGGAGGAGCCAGCGGCCGAGCTGGTGCGGAGGCGGACGCGGCTCCTGGTCCTGCGCACGGAGCCCCCGGGGACAGACCGTCCACGGGCTGGCACCCTCACCCTGGTGCCTGAGAGGCGAATGCACCCAGACGGGCACAGGTCGGCAGGAAGAGCCACTCTGCCAGGATGGCAGCCTACATTCCCGAGGAGCCTTCTGGTTTCCAAAGCGCTTTTAGTGGTCGCGTAGAGTGGGGAAGAAATGGTTTCACGTGAAGCCTCACCGGGCTGCCAGCTGGCGGGGAAGGAGGGTGGGGGCTGGCCATGGGGGGGGGGGGGGGGACGTCTGTGGAGCACCCAGGAAGTGGCCGTTGAAGAACTGATGTTGAGTAGTCTGGAAGGTTCTCTGGGGGCCGTGCTGGCAGAGAGACAGGCTCCAGGGACCGTCCCTTCCCGGCAGCACTGAGAGGGCACTTGCAGGGCCTGACCTGGGTGTTGGTGGTCAGGGACCCAGAGTGACACCTGCAGACACCTGTGACCTGGCGGCTCAGTCGGGTGCGCGTCTGACTCAGGCTCAGGTCACGACCTCACAGTTCACGAGTTCGAGACCCGCATGAGGCTCTGTGGTCAGGGCAGAGCCCGCTACAGATCTGTCCCCTCTCTGTGCCCCTCCCCAGCCTCAAAAATAAATAAACTTAAAAAAACTGTGCAGACATTTAGTTGGTGGTGAGAGGCACAGCCCGAGAACCGTTACAATCACAGAGAAGGACCGATTTTCCGGGTCGGTGCTGATAGAAGGTGACCGTCAGTCCACTGGGAGACAGTTCGGGTTCACGAGCGTCACCAAACACAGGCGGTAAAGCTGGGGCGTCGGCCACGCCAGGAGGGACCCCGCAAGACACGTGCCTCAAGAGCACCGTTGTTCTGCTTGTCCATTTCGTGTGTGTGCCCGGGCGCTGCTGTGACACGTGACCGCTGGCCGCACGGCTTACAGCGAGAGACATTCACCCCCTCAAAGTTCTGGAAGTCAGAGTCCAAAATCAAGGTGCTGACCGGGCCACGCCCTCGCAGGGCTCCAGGGGACGACTCATCGGATGTAGGGCCGACCCGTGCTCCACGTGACCTCACCCTAATCGCATCTGTGAAGACCCTGCCTCCAAAGGCGCAGCGTTCCGGGTGAATATGAACTTGGGGGGGACCTTATTATTCAGGTCACTGCAGCAAGGCCCCTGAGTTTGCTCAGTGTCCGTCATACCTATATTTGTACCAAGAGGGGGACAGTGGTAAATACCCAGCCTTTCCTGTGGGGCCACGTCCATGATGGATGGACAGGAAGATACTTGAGGCAAAGCCATTATCAGGAACCGGTAGCAATGAGCTGCTGGTTTAAGCGGGGCTGGGGAGGCTTTCTCCAGGGTTTTGCAGGGCTGAGGTCAGGATCCTCCCATGGGGCCATCCGCCCAGGGAGGGAGGGCTGGGAGGGGGGCCTGCCCGGCGGTGACAGAGGAGGGGGGTTCCCTGCGCTCGCCCCTGGAAAGGAGCGGGACCCTGCAACCTGCAGCCGGGCGAGGGGCGCGCCAGGCGTGCGGCGGAGGGGGTCAGCCCCTGCCAGCCAGCAGCCCTCACGTTAACCCACAAAATATGCAAAGGGTCGTGACATCCGCAGGCAGGATTCCGGGGGGCCGTCCCTGTCCCGCCAGGGTGTCACGTCACAGCTGTGTAGGACAGGGGGGCTCGGGTCATCACCCCAGTGCTCCGAGGAGCGTGCCACGGCTTCATGTCAGAGCGGCCCGGCCGGGCGCTGTGGGGCCAGAGTACCTGTGTCCTTGGAGCCACCAAGGCTCCCGTGGGACAGGCCACTCCCCACCTACTTGCACCCACCCCGCTTCTAATGTCGGAAGACTCTGCTGTGCCCACGGCTGGGGGAGCCTGGGGCCGTGTCGGTGCCTCCTCCCTCCGTCCCCGGCCCACAGGGGACTCCATCTCGGAGCCTTGGCGATGCTGGGCCCTTGCCGGCACGGGCACGAGGCTGCGGTAACGCCCCGTGGGCCTTCGTCTCCAGGCTTTGGACGCCCTTCCTCTGTCCACCACAACCACCCTCCCCTCCCCTTCCCATGTGGACCAAGACTTCTCCAAGATCCGGAGGGCACAGCCCATCCGTGGCTGCTCCTGAGTGCCCCTGCGGACACACACCCCTTGGCAAATGTCACCTCCCGCCCCCGCCTGCCGCTGCTGTGGGGACGTGCTGGCCAGGTTCAGGCCCCCGTCGGGGACGCTGTGACGTGTCCCGAGGTTCAGGCCCCCGTCGGGGATGCTGTGATGTGCCCTGGGGTTCAGGCCCCCGTCGGGGACACCGTGACACGGCCCTGTCCACTATGCTGGTGGCAGGAGGGAGGCGGTGGGTTCCAGGAGGCGCGTTGTCCCTCCAGGAGAAGGCCGAGAGTCCTGCTCAGGCAGGAAGACAGCGCTGGTTGTCCGAGCGGCGGCGGCGGCCACTCTGCAGGCCCAAGGGCTCAGGGGAGCCCAGCCCGCCCGTTTTCCAGGGCATCTGCGTGACCGCCCCCACGCACGTCTAAGGGTCCTGGCACTTTGCTCCAATCAGCGCCCCAACCTTGGTTGACAGGAGGGACGGTCTCGGTCTAGGCCCATGGGACAGGGCCTGTGGCGTGTCCCCAGAGGGCGCCTGGGCACAGGGAGTGGAGCGGGAGTCCGAGAAGCTCCGCCCACTGGCGCACAGCCTCGTGACACCTCAACTAAGACAACTGCCAGAGTGGGAGCAGTGACGTTTGAGGGGAACGGAACAGGACGGGAACAGAGGACCCCGGGATGGCCACGTGCGAGGTCACACGGACACCGGCAGGCAGAGGGCCACGGCGCTCGTCACTTTCTCTGTCACAAAGCGGCAAAAATATGCATCAGTGACAAAGACGTGAACTCGGCGCTCTGCTGCTTGGTGACGGAAGAGGCTCCGGGTCACAGGCGATGGAGGGCGCCGCGCAGGCTCAGCAGAGCACCTCTGAGGTCGGGAAGCGGGGAAGAGATTGCGCACAACGGCGGGGGGCGTGGCCCGGGGGCATTTTCAGGACTTGACGTGCCTCCTTCACCAAAACAGGAAGTTGAGCAGACTGGGTCCCCAGTCTCTGATCCCAAGGAAGCCTGAGGACACTGGAAGGAAACGTCATAAAGATGGGGGGCCCAGGAACAGCAGAAATATCAAGCTGACGTGAACAGATACTACACTTGATCTTAGCCAAAAGGCCGAGAAGCGATAGAAATAAACGTATCTAAATGTGAGAAGAGCTGAAGCCAGTCACCAAAGCCGAGAGCCGTCCGAACACAGTAAGTTAGAGGGGTGCTGGGCGTTCATCCAGAGCATCTCCCAGCCCCGGCACTGCTGACGTTTGGAACCGGATCATTATTTGTGGAAGGGGCTGTCCTGTGGGTTACGGGGTGCCTGGCTGCATTACTGGTAATGCCCATCCCCAGACATGATCACCAAAACTGTCCCCAGGTATCAGGGCGCCTGGGCGGCTCAGTTGGTTTAGTGTCCGACTTCGGCTCAGGTCATGATCTCACGGTTCATGGGTTCCAGCCCCGCGTCGGGCTCTGTGCTGACCGCTCAGAGCCTGGAGCTGCTTCGGATTCTGTGTCTCCCTCTCTCTCTGCCCCTCCTCCCTTGTGCTCTGTCTCTCTTTCTTAAATATAAATAAATATTAAAAAGAGATTTAAAAAACCTAACTGTCCACAGATATCACCAACCAGCCTGGGGAGACATGGCCCCTGGCTGAGGGCTCGCGTTCTAGAAGATTCAGATCTTCAAGAACATCACGCAATAAGAGAACCTGAATGAGTTTATGGAGCAAGATCTTCATCCGGGGGCGTGGAGGGCGCGGGGGCCGGGGGTAAAATGTGCTGCATTTCCAAGCAGGAACGGACCCAAGGCTTTGGAGTAAGGGCTGGAAGGACGGGGTCTTGGTGAGTCTTGACAACAGAGGCTCTGATAACACAACGGCCTCTGAGTGATTACATTTGGCGGGAAAGACCGTAAGACGAGTGAGTCCCTCAGGCCCCAGCACTGCCGTGAGCCGTGCCCAGTTCCCGCACCCGCCCGCTCTGCGGGGGGACCCGTGACTGTTTCCGGAAAGACCGTCTGGGGCTCGCGGGGACTGTCTACCACGGCTGCAGTCTTCTGCTCTGGATCCTTCCTTGGACGGCCCTCCTTCCCGTGGCTGGGAGGGCTCCCTGATGGCCGCGCAGAGCTCTGCCGCCTGGGTCCACGGGGCTCTAAATCCCGCCACCTCCAGGAAGCCACCCGAGCCCGGCTGTGGTGGGCAGAAGTGGGGGGGAAGCGCTCCCTGCGCTACGCGCTCTAGGCACCTGGGTTTCCCGGTCGGCAGAAGCCCACCAGAGGGCAAGGGGGGCTGAGTGGTGACAGGTAGGCGTCACCACACTGCCCACAGGCACAAGTGTCACCAGGGTCGAGGAGTCAGCCTCCCTTTAAGGAACGTGGGTTCGTTCGTTTCCACCAGCCTCATGACTAATCTAACCCCCCGGCAGCCGCTCAGCGCTTCATCGGCCTCAGGCAGGTGGGGACCGCGACGGTGGTCTAGGCCCGTCCTGGTGTGATCCTTAGTCCCCTTCACTCCAAGCCCGTCTTGCTTCGTTCGGTCCTCCAAGCCGACCCCTCCCGTTCACGGGCACACACGTCACCGCTGGCTGCCCAAACCCTTTCAAGACGTCTGGGAAACGTGGTCCTTTTAAACACCGAGGCATGCAGACGATTTAGGGACATTTTAGGTAGAAATCCGAAGGTCCCATGGGGTCAGTCTTTCTAAAGAGAGCACGTAGACGGGATGGGGTGAGGAGTGGCCAGGCGGGAACGTCCCCGAGGAGAGACAGGACTGAGCACAGCCAGGGGAAGGCAGGGTGTGCTGGGCACATGCATGGGAGGGGCCAGCCGGGGCTGGGGGCTGGGACCCAGGGGGCAGATGCACCAGGCACCTTGGAGCCGTGGGAGCCCGAGTCCCCACTCTCTGGTCCCAGGCCACCAAGTTCAGTTTCCACGAAGCCACAGATTCCCTTCCCAGAGCGCTGGGGACGAGGGTAGAGTGGCCCGAGGGAGGCAGGGCCCCAGCCTGAGATACAGGAGGGCTTCCGGACCGGGTCTGGGGGCTACTGAGGAGCCTCATGCGGCAGGAGCCGGAGCGCCCCCTGTCCCCGAGAGGCGGCTGCCACTGCACGTGTCCTGAAGAAACGGGGCTCATGCACGTGAAGCCACCTCAGGAGGGAAATCGAGGCAGATGACTCAGCGTTCACCGTGCCATGGAGGTCGGCCACGGCCACTCGCAGTTTGCTTGGTTCTGAGTCAGCAGCTGAGACAGAAGGTAAAGAAGCGGTCGGTTATTAATCCCGTCCTGGTGGTTGGGGGCTGAGGGGTACGGGCGATGTTTGGCTTTCTGGGCTGTCACCAGCGATGGCTGTCTGACGTTCTGCATGTGTGGTGACAGCAGGCTGGCTGCCGGGATTGCGTTTGGCAGGGCCCGGGTCAGGCTGCTGATCATGCACATGGTCTGACCACTGCCCGTTGGCATTTCAGTCTCTCAAGTGAAGGGGGTAGTATTTTGGACCCAATGGTGTTCACATCCTCACAGAGCACCCTGCGCTCCCGCACCTGCTAGACTGCCGTGGGCTGGAGGCCAGTGGGGGCGGGGCTAGCTCAGCGGCTGCGGAAACGCTCACCTGGATGCCACGTGGCCACGGCTCAGGGCAGCGCGGGTGCACAGGGGCTGCGCTGAGAGGCATGCGCCCGGGTCCTCCTGGGCCCAGGTTCCGTGAGAACCGCTTTACTGAGCCAGATGGTGTGCAGGGGATTGAGAAATCGCCACGGTTGGGGAAACAATGAAAACTCCTTCCAGAAGAGAACGCTGAAGGGGAAAGTGCCAGATCGAGGGAGGAAGGCAAGTCCCGGGCTTGTGGGAAACTGCAGACTAATGTAAAACGATGGAGAGGTGGGAGGCTTGTGCGGTCCCAGCGCCAGCGCCGGGGGGGTCTGGCCGGATGGCGGTTCTGACTGCGTTTCAAGTGTAAGATACACTCTGATTAATTTCTCTCGCCTTCACCAGTTACACCAGCAACTCCCAGAACGCTCGTTAAGGCGAGGAGGCGGACAGTGACTCACGCTGGAAGGAGCCCAGCTGACAAGCCCTCCCGCCCTCGGGAGGCATCCGTGGCCTCATGCGATGGGAACGGCCTTCATCAAGGCAGCTCTGGCACCAGGTCAGCTCGGTCGTGGAGACGGGGCTCTGATTAATGGGCGTGTGTGTGTGAGAGTGGTGCACGCATGCGTGCACACACGTGCACGGCTCTGGGTGTGTGTTCCCGGGAACCGCTGGCAGGGCCCGCCGGCAGGCGCTTCCTCGTGGGTCAGCCTGCGGGAGGCGGCGGGCTCGCTGGGCACCGTGGGGTTTAGGTTCCCGGGAAAACGGCGGAAGCCGGTGCCGAGGAGGCCGCAGGGCACCCCAGCCCAGCCCCCGCCATGGCATCGCCGCCTCCAGCCGGACGCCACCCCATGAGGCCCTGCTGGCCGACCACACGCTCGCTCGGAGGCTCGAGGGGCGGAGGACAGAGGCGGTCATCCCCCGAGCGCACGGGGAAAGCGGACGGGAAGCATCCATATCTCAGCACAGAAACGGGGTGTGTAAGATGGCAGGAGGGCACGCAAGCCTGAATTTTCTCCCCAGGGGCTCCGGGCTCTGCTGTGAGGGGACACGGTGGCTGCAGAGTGAGGGCCACCAGGCTGGGTCACCAGGAGCCCACGGGCTAGGAGGTCACCCACGTTCACTGTTCTCAGTGCCATGACGCGCCCTCTGCGTGGGGACAGTCCGGCTGACTCGGCACAGGAAAGTCGTGGGTGCGCACGGCAGCTCACGGCCCTCCACGTGGGTCACAATATGCGTTCGCTTGCACCAGGTGGTCTGTCTTCACCCTGCATCCATGTCGGGTGGTCCGAGTGCAGATAAAACCAGCTCAAACCAGCTCACCATTCAAGGAGCTGTTCTTCTCCAAACCTGGGAAGGACCGGAAGCGGATGGTGATCTTTCACAGCTGCAGGGCATGCGCGGGTTGACAACAGACCCAGGGAAACCTGAGGGTCAAGAGCAAGAACTCGGAGTCTCTCTTTCGCCTGTCCTGCGCCCCCGGGGCTGGTAACAAGCTGTGTGGGTGGCTCCGGTTCCCTGCCAGGGGACAGCGAGCGAGGGGCCCGGGGCCGCCACAGGAAGTGGATGGCGGCAGGCACAGCCCCGAGCACTGAGCCCACATGCTGGGATGCGCGTGGGCCGCAGGGGCAGCAGGTGTCACCGCGCACCGGCCTGGGAGGCCCCAGGGGCATGTGGCCCAGATGCAGGAACCTTCTCCAGTTTGTGACCAAACCAGCAACACAGGAGGAAGACGGGTGGCACAGGGCCTGGGGCGCCTGGAAGGCTCGGTCAGTTAACATTCGACCCTTGATTTCAGCTCAGATCGTGATCTCACGGTTGTGGGATCGAGCCCCGAGTCCGGCTCCTCGCTGAGCATGAAACCTGCTCGTGTTCTCTCTCTCTGCCCCTCCCCCGTCTCGTGTTCTCTCTCTCTCTCTGCCCCTCCCCCAGCTCGTGTTCTCTCTCTCTGCCCCTCCCCCCCGCTCGTGTTCTCTCTCTCTGCCCCTCCCCCCACTCGTGTTGTCTCTCTCTGCCCCTCCCCCGCTCGTGTTCTCTCTCTGCCCCTCCCCCCCTCGTGTTGTCTCTCTCTGCC
>NC_043702.1:2036316-2051266 GCF_006229205.1 Suricata suricatta
CCCCCCCCCCCCCGCTCGTGTTCTCTCTCAAAATAAACAAACATTTAAAACATAGTTTAAAAACCACTAGTACAGTTCCGAAGACATCTTAAATTCTTAACCTGTAGAGAAGTCGTGATAGTTGATTTTATGTGTCAGCTTGACCGGGTTAAAGGATGCATGGCTACCTGGCAAAGCCCCAGGATTTCTGGATCCGTCTGGGATCCTGAGATCAGCTCGGGAATCAGCAGACGGAGCGAAGCCGGCCCCCACCGACGCGGGCGCTTGCCATCCTGTCCGTTGAGGCCCCAAATAAAACCAAAAGGCCGAGGAAAGGTGAGTTCACTGTCTCTGCTTGAGCTGGGACGCGTCCCCTCCCGCTCTCGGACCCTGATGCTCCTGGGTCTCCTGCCTCGGTTTGCGCTGGTGACACCCCGGCCCTCCTGGGTCCCCAGTTTGTGGACCGCAGGTCACGGGCTTCTCAGCCTTCACGATCACGCCAGCCGGCTCCTGTAATTACGTGCCTGCCTCCTGCTTCTCTGGGGAGCCTCGTGCAGAAACACTGGGGTAAACGAAGGAGGGCTCAGTCGAGCGGCCGACTTCGGCTCACGTCATGATCTCACGGTTGTGGGTTCGAGCTCCGCGTCGGGCTCTGTGCTGACAGCTCGGAGCCTGGAGCTGCTTCGGGTTCTGTGTCTCCCTCTCTCTCTGCCCCTCCTCTGCTCATGCTCTGTCTCTGTCTCTCAAAATAAAGACATTAAAAAAAATTAAAAAATAAAAACAAAGGAGTTTGCCTTTAAAAGGGGAAGGTGGCTGGACGGCACGGGTCTGAGATGTGGCCACCTGGTGACTTACAGGGACCAGGACCAGGACGGAGAGCCCCAGGGTGACACCTGAGAACCGTGGGTCGCAGCGGGGACTTTGGGGTGCAAGGGCATGACTGGTGCCGCCGTTTTTCTCCGGGCTCACTGGGGCCCCTGGGCGTGGGCGTGTGGACTCCGCTAGTATTTGGCTGGTGCACACTCCAGTGTGCTGGCAGAAATCAGACGGGCCGGTGGGACGTGGCAGTGAGTGGACATCATCTCCCCATTTGCAACGCGGCATGAGTGTGACGGAGTGGCACACACTGGGGGTGCAGGTAGAGCAAATGCACGGCCGGGCCCCACCGGCGGCCGCTCCGCTGGTAGAGCCCCTACCCTGGACCAGCGGTGCTGTCCGGGCCAGACGTGCGTGCCCGCCACCGGACCCGACCCCTCACGAGGGGGCCTATGCGCCAGCCGCGCCCCGTGCCCGGCCTGGGGAGCCGACGGAGCAAGGCAGACGACAGCCGGCCCCTCACGGAGCCTCAGCGGCACTGAGAGTCAGACGAACACGGCAGAGGAGCCGATGGAGCCCCACCCTGTCCTGTGCGCCTGCAAAGCAACACAATGAAGACACAGCGCTGTGACGTCACCAGCACGGACCCGACGCCAACACCGCTCTGACGTCACCAGCGTAGATACCTAAACTGTGCTTCTAACAAGGAAGAAAAACAATTGAAAGACGTTGGAGGCTTTCAAACTCATGAGGTCTTTCACGCCTCACGCAGAAAGGGGGTCACTGGGCTGACAGTGACCAGCTGAAGGCCATCCCTTCCTACGAGGTGCAGCTGTGACCCTCAAGGCCTGCGTCCGCCCCTCTCCAGCCTGCCGACAGCCCGCCCCGTGCCCCCGCCCCCACCCCCAACGGGAGCTGCAGATCCATAGCCTTTTGGCCCCGCCCCCGCCCCGTGAGATCAGCCTCCAGGCACCCCTGCTCCCGAGGGGACCGTGCTTGGCCCGCCTCAGCGCGGTGGCTCCGAGGTTGGCCACCCCAGGTCCACCGTCCGCCCCACCCCAGCCGCCGGGAGGGGACGGGGCAGCTGTGCAGAGGAGCGGGGCAGGAAGACACTCTCCACACAGAGGACATAAAAACGAAGGCAGGGAGAGTTTCCGTTTGTGTCTGATAGATTCTCACGAGTCCCCCGATGGGCAGGGGGAGGACCGTCCAGCAAGCAGCCGCACAGCTCTTTCCAGACCGATCGGCTGTGCAGTGTCATTGTCCTTCTTGTTCTACATCTGTGAATTGCTGGGTCAATTCCAACATCATCAAGACCAGGTTTTATTAATCTTGGCATCAAAATGACGTGTTTTCAAACTGAACCAAACCAGAGAAGTAAGGTAGAGAAGTGAGCCGGAGGGAGTAGCACAGGGTTTTGTGGGGAGTCTGCAAAAAATAAAAAAGGCATGACGGGGGCACCCCGGTCGCTGCGCGCGCTGCGTGACCTCACGGGCTCCGGTGGCGCGAAGATGTGGGTTCAAGATGGACGCGTCAGCGGAGGTTTGGGCTCGGCCGCGCTCACCTCGTCTGCGACCCGCGGGTCCCGCCCTCCCGACAGGGCCGCTGCGGAGCAGCGTCAGGGACCAAGCGGAGCGTGAGAACAGCTCGAGGACCTTGACCCCGAGCGAATGTTTATTTGGAGCGTGTCCATCGGAAACGAAAGACCCGCCCACCTGTCAGTCCGGGACCCTGAGCCTGAGGACCCTAGACGGCACTCAGCTCCCGGCGCTCCTCGGACACTCCTTCCGGCTCTGGGGACTGCAAAGGGGGTGCGGGCTGTGTGCGTCTTCGACGCCTTCCTCACAGGCAGGGAAACAGCACACACGGCCAGTCCTTGTGCTTGTTTCTCGTGCTGTGTTGCATCAAGTCAGAAACCGTCTCTCTGTTCTCCCTCTGAGGATGAGACTGGAGCACAGGCAGGCCTTTCTGGCCTGGGCGGCCGCGAGGCTGGCGCTCGTCACCTGGACTCAGAACGTGACACCTGGCGGTTTCTGTGTTCCTCAGCGTCATTGCAAAGGTTACTGCCTGGATGTGGATTATCATGATGCAATATATCAAAAAAGGTTTCTCTCTCCTCTGGTGAAGTTCAGCACACATGAAAACTGTCAGCTAACGATGATCCGATTCCTGTTTTGGTGGACGTTTTGAGCACATTATCTCTTAGGGCTTTTTACGTCATGAACGGAAAGGAAATCCAGTTTAAATGGATGTAAATGACTAGGACAGTGTTCTTGGGGAAGGTTCAGGAAGCATCAGGAGAAGTTTGATCCAGCAGCTCTGGGATGTAGAGGGACAGAGCGCCCTCAGACCCGGCTCCCCGACAGGCTGACCACAACCTGCTCTGAAGGGAGTCACCACGGGTTGGATTCCTGAGGTTCACTGAGCCACCTCTGTGTCTTTTTCGACCCTGAGCTATTTTCTCCAAGTGTCCCAGGGCCCCCGGGGGGGGGGTGTTGTAGCCGGGCCGTGCACTGGAAGGCACCTGTCTGGGAAGCCACCTGAAGGGCCCCCTGGGAGGCCCGAGGCTTGCAAGACCTCAGGGTGGGCGGCTCTGAAGAGGCATGTGCCTCACAAGCCTGGAGAATTTCCAGAGGACCCTCAGCAGGGACCCCAGCCCCGTGGCCTGCCGGCCCCTCTGGAGATGCCCGGCCTCCACCCTGGTCACTCAGCCGCCCACAGCCCTCTGAGCTGGATGCCAGAGAACCTCTCCTCTCCTCTGTGCCCTCCCCTCCCCTCCCCTGTCTGTCCTCCTCCCACGCCTCCCCTGCACGGCCTCGTGCACCACAGTCCACTGCCCGGGGCTCAGCTCCTCCCCCACTGGCCACACAGGACTCCCTCCCACACCCCCTCCTGGGGTCAGGCCGCCCTCTGCCCTCCACATCGAGGCCGCGGGTGGGCTCTCCAGGGGCCACACACCCTGCCCTGCACCTCCGCGTCTGTCCTGTGCTGCCACTGCCTCAGCGACTGCCTCTGAGCACAGCCCCCTTTTCCTTGCTCGTGCAGACCGTCGTCTGGGCTGAGGGCTTTGTGCCCCTGGAGCCTCAGCCCTGCCCGCTCCCAGGAGTGATGCCACCCTTGGGGAGGCTTGCTGGGCTGTTGCCCTGAATACGGGGGTGCCAGGAAGATGGGGGCAGCTGGGGGGCATGGGAAGCAGAGGGGTCTCTCCTGGCCCTTCCCTCCCACGCCTGAAACTGCTCCCACTTTGAGGGCCGAGGACGCTGGGCCTCTGCTAACAGCACGCTCCGTTTTCAAACAGAAACCGAAGACCATCTGGGGGTTGGGGTGTGTGCAGGGGCTGTCCCTGGGTGTCCGTGCCGCTGGGGGGGCAGCCTTGTGAGGGAGCCCTAAAACCGACCACGGGGAGCACCTGGCGTGTCATCCGGTGGCCGTCACCCCGTCCCTTCACTCCAGGCCGCCGGAGGCCGCGTGGTGCGCTCGGGCGTGCAGCAGGTCTGCCCTTCTGCGTGCAGCCCGTGGGCGCAGACGGCCCTACTATGCCCTGGCCCTAATAGGAGCCAGGCCACGGAGATGCTATGAGAAAACGCGAACACACAGATTGTCTTTCTGTCGTGAAGCCCCAGGAGAAGGCCCAGCGGGTGTTTCATTCCATTTCACAGCAGAAGAAATCGAGGCCACAAACCCAGCTTCTCACAGGACCCTGCCCAGCTCGCTCCATAACACGGGGTGACCCACACCCTGGGCAGCAGTGGTGCCAAGAGGGCAGAAGGAACCTGCTGGTAAAGCTGGAGCCAACACCAGCCACGTTTCCTGGGGGCCCGCCTGGGGGCGGACGATTCTGATGCTCAGAGTGCAGGTGGCCGAGCGCTGAGGCTGGGCTGGGGCCTGGGGACATCGGTCCCAGCTCCTGTGCGGCCTCTCTGGCCGCCCCGCTGAGCGTGCATCAGGCCCCGGAGGGGGTGGGCTGAGATGCTCTGGGACCCTGGCCCTGGCCGGCAGCGCCCTCCCTGCCGGGTGCCCGGGAGCTCTGGAAGGGTTCCCTGTCGCGGCTCCTAGGGAGGAGTGTGGCCAGGCCTAGAGTTTGCTGGCGTTGTACCGCATCCAGTGCCTGCAGCCCAGCGAGGAGTGGCTGGCCTGGTCCCCGCCCTCCACGGCGGAGGCTGTCCTCAAGGCCTCACCACGTATGTTTCTGGGTAGACAGACCACCCCTCCTGTGCCCCGAGGCCAGGCCATGGCTGGGGGCGGGGCCAGGAGGTCTGTGGGGACCTGCCCCGTCCTTGAGGATCGCCTGCTGACCATTGTTACGTGATGGGGCGCCCAGCCAGGCCCTCTGGGAGGGTCTCCAGCCCAGGCCTGTCTGGGGCCTGAGTCTCTGCACCTGTGAATCATGTCCAGAGATCTCTCTGGACTGACCCCCAGTGAGAGGCTGCACCCGACATCCGGTCCAGAGGAAGCGCGGGGTGAGGAGAATTCACCGCCTGGAGTGTCCCTGGGGCCGCGGGGAGAGTTCACGCACAAGGAAGGGGACCAGCGCCAAAGGGCTCACGTGTCACGGGGACACAGGGGACGGGGGGGCCGGTGGGGACCGCCGCCTCCCCCCTCCTCCTCTGACGCGGGGCCTCGGGCTGCTCTCCGCGCGCCTTTCCATTTTGGAGATGGACCAATTTGCCACATTTCAACGAGAAACATCGCGAGTGTAAAAATGCCTGAAGGCGGTTTCGGGTCTGATGCTGCCGGACCCGCAGCGGCAGCCGGCAGCCTGCCTCCCAGTGGTCAGCTGTGTCAGGTCCCATACTTGGGGAGCACCGTTTCTGCGGCCTCTGCAATGTGCAACCTTGACCCTGAGCCCCGAGGTTAGTAGATTTCATTGGCCCAAAGGGGCCAAGAAATCACTCAGAAAGGCCAGGGGTCCCTCACAACGGCTCGGACGGACGCACAGCGGGAAGGACCGGACTGCTCATTCCACCTGCCACCCCCTGAAAGAGCCCCAGGCTGCCGAGCCTCTTCCAGAAGAGCCGAGAAGCAGGAGCCCCGGCGGGGGGTGGGGGTGGGGGTGGCGGGAGGACAGCACTTGCCTCCCAGTAGCACGTTGTTTAGTAGAAGCCCGGCTTGTTTTTGCTCTGAGCGGGGCAGCCCCCTTCTGCAGGAGGGCTGGGCAGGCAGGCGGCAGCTCGCCGGGCTGGGGACAGCATCCCTGCTGGAGGGGACACCCAGAGACCCTCTCCTTTGGGCCGTCAATCGGCAATTAGCCAAGGGCCCCGTATTCCCTCCATCAAGTCTGTGGAGGATGGAGGTCTGCAGGCAGAGTGCTCCCAGGAGGAGCCCGCCCCCTTCCTTCCCACAGGTGGGGGAGGGGCTGCACAGGCCACTGTCCCTTGTGTCCAGGGATAGTCGTGTCCCCAGGGTCGGCGCCACCAGGGAGGCCAGGAAACCACGCCCCCATCATCCGTCCTCACCACCGACTTCAGGGGCCGTCTCGCCCTGTCTCTGCCCTCCCCTCCTCCCCTACCCCAGGGAGGTCGGGCCAAGGGCCGTCCTGGTGGAACCCGATGGCTCTGCCCGCCCGCGTTCATGAGCTGGGGAAGCGCGGCCAGCCCCACTGGTCTCACTTCGCTTTCCGATTGTATCCTCAAGAAAGCAAGCGTGCGGGCAGGAGCTTGGTCTAGGGCTGCGCTAACACGGCCGGGCGGCGGCGGACACGCACCGGCTCCGATCCGGAGCAGGGAGGTCCGAGACCAAGGTGTGCGTGGGGCAGTCCCTTCCCAGGCTGTGAGGGGGACCTGGCCCGTCCTTGGTGTATTGACGGCCATCTTCTCCCCTGGTCCTCCCTCTGGGTCAGAGTCCTAACCCCTCTTCTTACAGGGACACCTGTCCTATGGGACTCAGCTCACCCTGACGACCTCTTACTTGATGACCTCTGCCAGGCTCCAGCTCCAAGCAGAGTCATCTTCTGAAATACTGGGGGCAGGACCCCAACATATGACTGTGGGGGACATAGTTCAACCTGCACAACCTGGGCACTTGGTCCACCCGTGTGGTTTACAGAAGGAGAACCTGAGGCAGAGAGAGAAGGTGGCCACCGCCACTGGCTCTCACTCTGGACGCTTGCAGGGGCCGTGATGGGTGTCCTTCGTGTGTGCCCCCACGCCCACCCTGGAGGACAGTGTGTTGGCGCCCACGATGCAGATGTTTGGGGCACTGGAGCCAGAAGCCTGGGGACCAGAAACCCACCTGTTTCATATCAGGAGCGTTCACACTTCTATTGTTACATGAATCTTAGTGTTTCTGTTCCTTTTTAAAAAACGTTTATGTACTTATTTTGAGAAAATGAGAGAGAGCGAGTGTGGAGAGGCAGAGAGAGAGGATCCCAGGCTCTGAGACCTCAGCACAGAGGCTGGCGCCGGGTCTGAACTCATGAACCGGAGCTGAAATCAAGAGTCAGACGCTTCACCGACTGAGTCCCCGGGTGCCCCTCTCTGTTCCTCTTCGGTCACCGATCACTCGCTTGTCTCCTCGTTTGGTAAAGTCTTCTGTGGGCGAAGGCTCCCTGCAGCCTGGCCTGTGCTCTTCACCCACACCCAGAGTCACAAGGCAGGCGCGTCAGGGCCCCTGCGCATGCCCCCAGCCTGGCACCCGCCCACCGGCTCCAGGATTTACCTGTGATATGAGAGTTACATGTTTATAAATAAGCCACCTAATGCCAAAAGAATGCACGTGGCCAGTGGAGGGCCACGAAGTTCATGGTAGGAAGCCGTCTCCCTAATCCGCGGCAAGAATCTTGACGCTTCCTCGTCCACGGCCACATTCAGTGTTCTTGGCAGTGACGCCCACTGCTGCCCCGAACTCGGTCCCCCTTCCTCGCCCTCCACCCCCCGCCCCTGGCGCTCCGCCCTGAAGTCCAGGCGCTGACATCACACAGGACCTGCGCTCCAGACATTTCTACGTCCCGGACCAGGGAACAGAGACACTCTTTCGCTCTTCTCCACTTGGGCGGCAGAGGTCACGGGGTCAGGACAACCTGAGGTTCTGGAGACTCCACGTCGGGCCCCCCCACCACCCTCAGGTTGGGAAGGAGGGGATCGGACGGTGTTTCGGATTCTCCTGGGCCACAGTCCAAGGTCGACCGCATGTCAACAAAAGGAGCATTTAAGCAGATGGACCCCGAGCTCATGGTCAGTGAGTAAAACATGAATGACGTCAAATGCGTCAAGCTACACGCACAAAGTGTGAAGGGGAGTGTGTTGTCCGGAATAGAAGTCCTCGGCCTCACTGCTCCTCAGTATCGATGATGGACGAGTTCATCTACGGGTTCTCTTCCCTGCACAGGGCCAGAAGCAGGGGGAGGGCCCCCAGGCCCCCCCAGCCCGCTCACTGTTCAGCGAGACCTGGACACGTAAACACTGTGTTCAGGACCTTTTCTGTGTCGTGTGCTAGTTCGTCTCCCTGGAAATGGTAATCCCGGCCTCGTCAGCCCCAGAGACCCTGACGGACACGGCCGTGCCTTCCGGGAAGTGCTTCTAAGACTTCGGTATCACTACCTCGGTGCGTATTTCCAGAGGACCTCGGGGCTGCGGCTGTGGGATCTACTGGGAAATGTCAGGTTTGGCAGAGGAAGACGCACACAGGTGAGGGCTGTGACGGCGGGAACCGTGCAGGGGGCGGGGCTGAACCCGCAGGCTCCCGGCCCCGCCCACAGCCACAGAGGCCCCGCCACGCCTGTGTGTGTCCGGTGGAGAATGGGGTCTGGGTACAGCGGGGTGTTCCAGGTCCCAGGCTACGGCCTCAGGGCTTCCCGGGGGTGCCCTGCCTGAGCCTGAGCTCCATCCCTGACTCTCCTGTGTTCTCCTGTCTCCCCTCCTCCCAGGGACCCCACTGTGGTCACACCTGGCCATGCCCTCTGTCCCCCAAAGACCCGGGGACGGACACTCTGCAGGCAGGCCGGGCATGGGCGCTGGCCCTGGGAGGAGGAAGCATGGATTCTGCAGCTTGGAAGTCAAGAAAGAAGCTCTTCGTGGCCACCCCAGCTGCACACCTGATGGGATGGCATTTGCTATTGTTTGCCTGTCGAATCCCTTCAAGGAGAGGTCCCGGAGTGCCTACCCGGCCTCCGTGGGACCCGGCGGGGCAGCGAGGGGCTCTCACTGCCAGGGCCTCAGCTGCCCAGTTTTGCCTTCCGGAAACCTCTACAAGGGATGTAGAGGTGTGTGTGTGTGTGTGTGTGTGTGTGCGCACATGCGTGTGTGTACGTACATGTGTATGCTCATGTGTGGGCAGTGCTGCAGGGACGAGGCCCCCAGACGGGTGCATGGGACCCCCCGGGGGGTGCCAGCCCTGGCGGAAGCTGGTGCTGCCCCGAGGTCACTGCATGGATGATGTAGGTTGGGGTCTGGCGGTGGTCAGAGCGCCTGCCCTTCTGGGGCCCTGGACAGTAGTAGAAATGGAGCAAGAGGGTTCACAGGTCACCACGGATCCTGTCCGGGAGCCGGGCTGGCTCGCCGTGTCTGGGGATGGCTCTGTGCAGCACGCCGGGTACCAGTGTCCCCCCCGGAGACAGGCCACCGGTGACTCAGGATGGTGACTGGTGACGAGCAGCCGCCCAGCTGGAAAGCCCCAACCCGGGCCACTCGCGCCCCCACGGGTGCCCCCGGATGTGGCAGGAGGCTCCAAAGGCCATGCGGGGTGCGGGGCTCCCTTCCCCTCCCGGCGAGGGGTCTGCCCCGTTACCCTGCCCACCCGGCCAGACCCCGACCAGACTGGCCTTCGTAGCTGCAGACTGTGGTCCTTCTGGGCTCCGAACTCACGTGCACACACAGGGGCTCCTTCCTTAACCCTGCCCTGCTGTGTGCGCCAGGCCCGGGGGCCCGGGGGAGACATATTCAGGGCAGTCCGGAGAGGCCTGGGTGCAGGGAAGGCCGCGGGGAAGGCTCTGCGGAGCCCGTGGGGGAGGCGCTGGCAGCGGCCTTGGACAGCCGGGATGGGACCCAGGAGGCCCCCGGTGTCTTCGTCGGGGGCAGGAGGTGGTCTGGGGAGCGGTGCCATTCGGCAGGGGGGCTTCGGGGAGGCCCCAGCTGGACAGCCGGATGCCCGGGGGGGGGGGGGCCAAGGCCAGCCCCACCCGCCTTCCCAGGCCTGGGTCTGCAGCGCGTCAGGGATGGTGGCTTCTAGAACGCGGTAGGCCCTTTCTCGTCCCTTCTAAAGCAAAGCAGTGGTCCTGTCTGTGAGCCGCTCCGCCGTCCTCGGGCGGCTCCCTGCTGCGAAGTACAGAAGAGGAGAGGGGAGACCGGGCTGCAGGGACGCCTTTATTTTTCGGGGGCGCAGGGTACACAGCCACGTTGCAGTCACTGAGCTTGTTAAAAATATCTCAATAAATAAAACAAACAAGCAACATATACACTGAAACAGAAAATATTTTTAAAAATGGTTAAGCTGAGCAAATCACGAGAGAGAGAGAGAGAGGGAGAGAGGGAGGAGAGAGAGGGCCATGCGGGTTCATCTGCTGAGAGAGCCCTGGCCCAGTTTAAGCAGAGTGGTACAGGAACACATTTCTGTTTTATTAAAAAAATATACATTAAAAAGGCACTTAGAGGGAAATACAAATCCAAACTTTAAATCCTCGTAAATATGGTCCTGAATCTAGAGATTTTAAGAAAGAACAAATCCCCCCTCCCCGCCAAAAAAAATTAATAAAACCCAGAAGGAAACTCCGCACGGCGGGAAGGATGACAGTGACCGTGTCACCAGCGGGGACCGTCCTGGGGGGGGTGCGGTCCGGGCTCTTCCGCCACCGCTGCTGCCGTCCCGTGTCTGGGCGCCGTGCCGGGAGCAGGCGGGTCCCTTGAGGTTGTGCAGGTTCCAGAAGTGACAGACGGGGAGGCTCCTCGATTCCGCTTGCGCCTCAGCCCCACAGGACAGCCTGGGAGACAAGGGAGAGGGAGCGTGAGCCCTCACGGCACGCGGCTGTGGCCAGGTGTGTGTGGCTGTGGTGTGTGCGTGCGTGCGTGTGCAGTTACATGTGTATGGTTGTGCATATGTGGTGTGTGTGTGGTTATGCGTGTGTGTGGTCATGTGCTGTGTGTGGTGTGTGTGATGTGTGTGCGGTCATGTGCTGTGTGTGTGGTCGTGTGCTGTGTGTGCTGTGTGTGTGGCTGTGTGTCATGTGTGGTCGTGTGCTGTGTGTGGTGTGTGTGTGGTCGTGTGTCGTGTGTGGTCGTGTGGTGTGTGTGTGGCTGTGTGTCGTGTGTGGTCGTGTGGTGTGTGTGTTGTGTGTGTTGTGTGTGTGGTCGTGTTGTGTGTGCTGTGTGTGTGGCTGTGTGTCGTGTGTGGTCGTGTGCTGTGTGTGTTGTGTGTGTGTGGTCGTGTGTCGTGTGTGCTGTGTGTGTGGCTGTGTGCTGTGTGTGGTCGTGTGGTGTGTGTGTTGTGCGTGTGTCATGTGCTGTGTGTGCGGTCCCCCGCCATCTCATCCCACGGCCACTCCGGTGCCCTGCATCTCGATCCGGGCACACCGCCCAGGGCCCGTGAGTGCATGTGGGTCAGGGAAACCCGGCCGTGGGCGCACCGGCGGGCAGCGTCCAGCCGCAGGGCGCCTGCTGAGTCCGCCCGGGGCCCCACAGCGCCTCCTCCCGCCTCCACCTGCCATGGGACCAGCCAGCAAGGTGCCCGGTCGGGAGTCCAGGCCACAGACAAGGGCCACGCTCTCCCCGGAACACGGTGGCCCTCCTGCAAGGAAGCGGTGCTCACCCTGGGGGGCTGCTCAGAAAGGGGGGGTTAGGACAGAGACGCAGCGAGAGGGAGCACACGCGAGGGGCCTGGCGGTGGGGTCCCCAGACCCCACCTGCTGCCGTGTGTGCCCACAAGGCCCACCAGAGAGGATGTGCTGCCTGGAAAGAAGGGCAGGGCGTGACCTCCACACCGCAGACAGCCGGGGCTGCTGAGCCCAAGGTCACCAGTCACGGCAGAGGGAAGGCCGGGAGCCCAGGGGACCCGACTGTGGGGCCCCGTGTCTGGCCGAGGACTCATATGCCCACTGGAAGGGTGCGGCAGGCACCGAGGGGCGGACGGCCAGGCCCCGCACCTCCTCCAGGCGGCAGCCCGGGGCCAGCCTGGGGCCGGCTGGCGACCTAGTCCCGCAGGACCCCTGTCTGCAGAGCACGCGGCCAGTGTGCGACCAATCCCAAATGTATGGCGGCCTTCCCGGGAGCCCCTGGGTGTGCTGGGGATTCTTTAGACTGGCTGGTGGGCACTGTGTTCGGGTCCCCTGGGCCTTCAGCGCCCGCCCAGGGCCTGGTGCACAGTGCACGCTTCCCCGTCTGGAGAGCAAACACAGGCATAGACGGGCCGACCTCGTGACCAAAGCAGACAAGTCCGTTTACCAGAGTTGTCTATGCGCCAGGGCCAGCCGGCCTTGGGGGGTGCGCCGAGGCCTTCCCCTGATGCGCTGTGGCCGGGGGTGGGCTGGGCAGCTGCAGACCCAAGTGTCCAGACCGAAGGCTGAGGTCTGCAAGGAGGCCAGCAGGGGTGGGGTGGGAGGAGTCAGGCAGGGCTTCACCAAGACGGCTGCGAGAAGGGTCACCATGAGGAAGCTCCCTCCAGGACAAGAGGTCAAGGACGGGGACCCCAGGTCCTGGGACCGTGATGTGCAAAGATCCAAAAAGCCAGGATTTTTGATCCAACGACGGCGACGCCTTCCATAGTGCATGTCACGTGTGCATGTGAGTGTGTCCCTCAAACACTGGGCGGCGGGCGGCAGGGGGCCGCCTCCTCAATCTGCACCCCAACTCCCTCCCCCCAGGCCCCCAGAGAACTCTAGAAAGCCCTACTGGGCCAAGACAAAGGTCTAAGAAGGCTAAGACACATTTTCCTCTGAAAGAAACTCGTGTGTTTGAAAATGCGCACACACACACACACACACACACACACACACGCACACACACACACACTTCTTTTCTTTCCAGCCTGAGCCCTCCGAATATGCACGCCTTTCTAAGTGGTCCTGGGCAGAAAGTCAAAGGCTGCTCTCGCTCGGAGAATGTGGTTGTAATTAGATAATTAATGAGGGGGGCAGCTCGAGAAAGCTAAACGGAACCCTGCCTCAGAGGGAGGAAACAATTACCACAGGTTTTGATATATGAGCTGCACCAGCTCTCCAAGGGGAAATACAGGATCATCCATGAAAAGCCAAAACCGCCAGAGGCCGGCCCCCAGTAGTGGTGAGTCTCAGGGCTGCCTCGTGTCCCCGCGGGGCCCTGGGCCCGGGCAGAAATGAGCAGGTTCGCCAGTCTTGTTGACCCAGAGCCCGTGGGCCCGGCTCCCGTGACGTCTCCCTGACCCCGGCCCCGTGTGGGGCCCACGGCCGCCTCCCGTGGGCGGCCGCCACCTGAATGTCTGTGCCCGGCCTGCAGTCTGCTCTCAGCGCTTGTCTGCCTTGCAGGGGGGTGGGGGGAGGTGACGGGCAGAGCAGCGGGGCCTGGCTATGTGAGGGGGTGCCTCGCCTCCTCTCTGCCACGCCAGACCCCTGGGCACAAGTGTACAGTTAAGGGTCTTAACTGACCCTTATTTCCTAATCCAGCGAGTGAAACACCAACAAGAGTTCTCCAGAAAGTGAGGCAGGGGGCTGAAGGGGGAAGATTTTCTTATAAGACCTTCTGTCCATCCACCCATGTACCCACCATCCACCCATCCCCCCCGCCCCGCCTACCATACACATTTCTACTCACCCCTCCTTCCGTCCATCCATCCCTCCACCCATACACCCACCCATCACCCATCTCTACCCACCCAGCCACCCCTCCTTCCGTCCATCCATCATCCATCCACTCATCCACCTCCCTGACGTGTACTGAGCTTCTTTCATGTGCCAGAAATGCTACTAGCTGTTTAAAAAGCCCAGAACTGAAACAGAAAACTCTAACAGGGGAGACGAAACACGTCTGTAAGCTACCAGAACACACGGTAGACACTGGCAACTTTTTAAAGGAAGTCCAAGTCAGACTCTGCAGCCAGAAAGGGAAGGACGAAGTGCCTGGACCCGCGGGACTGCCCAAACCAGGCAGGGCAGGGAGGAAGGGGGGAGGGAAATGGGTCAGGGGTGTGATCCCTAATCGGCACAGTGCATGCACACGCACCCCTTAGATTTTGCCAGTGGAGACTGGGGAGGGGGTAGAATGCGAGGCTCAGGAGGCCAGGGACTGCCCGCAGAAACCCAGGAACGCGGCCTGGCGCAGAGCGTGGGGCAGATGCTCAGGGCCTCACCGCGGCCCTCAGCGCCCCCTCCGGCGGGACACGTGGAGGCATCTGCCGCCACCAGACCCTGACGCTGCCCAGCCCCCCCCCCAAGGAGCCACCGCTGGCCAGTCCGCACTTGCTGCCCCCTGTTGTTTCTCCCCTCCCGGTCACCATGCCCGAAACAAAGTGCCCAGCTCCTGGGCTCCCAGAACCCTGGGACCGGGGGACTGGGCCCTGCGCAGATGAAAATTGACGAACGCAGTGGTGGAGCTGACGTCTGCCACCTGCCTGGATGGTCTTGTCCATTCCCCACAGGCCGGTCCCCTGGCTCGGGCACTCATTGAGCACCACTGTCCAGCTGGGGCCCCTGTGCCCTCGCCAAGCCTGGGCACAGCCTCCTGGCCATCTGAACGTGGCTCCGGGGTTGGCTCGAGGCACGGAACCCGCTTGCTAACACCAATCAGAGGTGCCGTAAATAGGAGTGAAAGACACGCCTCGCATCGGGCGGCCGGGGACCGCAGCGGGCAGGTCCGCGGCCGAGCGCCTCACAAGTGGCCAGCGCCCGCGGACCGAACGTTCCGACGGTGGAATGTATCGTTTGGAGAGAAGCCACAGGCAGTCTGCACGGATAACGTGAGGGTGCTCCACCTTCAGAGAGAAGGAGCAACCAGCAAACAGGAAAAGGGCTCTTGGAAATCACAAAACGCGGGGAAGTGGAGTATTTCTCAAGTAATGGAAGCAAACTAGCAACACAGATCTGACCAAAAAAAAGATCAATAAATCAGAGACCGTCTTGTGGAGGGTTCCAGCATCTGAGCCAAAGACCAGGAATGTGGAGGGAGGGAGGAGGACGGCCCCACGCTCAAGGAAGATTGACGGTCCTGGAGTAAAGGGACACAGAGTTCTGGGAAGAGAAGCTGACGACACGGGTAAG
>NC_043702.1:2051366-2053304 GCF_006229205.1 Suricata suricatta
GTGCAAAGTTTGTGCAGCCCCTCTAGAACGGCTGTCACGCCTTCTGTGTTCCAGCCACTGCCAAGGTGGGTGCCACCCCGCGCATCCGTGCTGCACTGGACCTCATGACAAAGGCACATGCGGGCCTCACCCTGAGCCCTGCAGTCAGCCTCTGCACTCAGGCAAGCCCCCAGCTCATCCAGACACTTCCAGAGACTTGGGAACAGGGGGTGTGCTCCGTCTGCATGGTGCAGTCCCTGGTCAGCAAGGTCAGGTGCAGCCGAGACATGCCCGGGACCTGCCAGAGACACGGCAGGCTAGAGACCAGGCTGGGCCGGGATGCGGGCATCTTGGTGCCCCCTCCCCCCTGCAGGCAGCCAGGCCCCGAGGCTGTGCCCGCCAGCTGAGTCTGCCTGGCACGAGGGTGGGACACAAAGTGGACACTGCTGGGCGGCCAGCCTAGGACGCCCATGACGGCTCACGGGAGGGGTGAGGCTCTGAGAGGGTCAGCTGCCCTGCTCAGGCGGGGGGCTCCTTCCTTCCGGGTGGGGGCTTTGAGAGGACCTCGGCTCTGGGTGTAAGCTGGCTCTGCCCGGCCTCCCTGCCTGCCGCCCGCCCGGCCAGCCTGGGCACGAAGCTCGCCCTCCCAGAGCCGCCCTGCCCCAGTGGCTATCTTGGTGACGTGTCCAGAGACAGAGAAATAAGAGGTTGTGCTTTCTGAGGAGAGAGGGTGCAGCCTCCCTCCAGGCCGGACCTGCAGGCAAGGGGCTCACCTGCTTGGTCAGAACCGTGGAGACCCAGCTGCCCTTGCTGGGTGCGGGGTGGGGCGAGGGCAGCGCCTGGGGGCCCCCAGTGGGGCAAAGGGGGCCATGCTCCTGTTCAGGCCCCTCCCCTGGCTGCCAACCTCTGTGCACCTGTCCTGAAGCCCCGAGGGGCGGGTTAGAGAAGCCTCGAGGACAAACAGAACACACCCCCCCCAGCGACTACTGAAGAACCCACATCTGAATGGGGGGGGTCCTCCTATAGCTCAGACTCTATGACCTACACCCAGGGTGTCTAAGGAGGTCTGAGGCCCTGGGGGCATCCTGTGACATGATGGCGGAGGCGAGAGAGCACAGACAAAGGCAAATTGTTGTCCCCGAGGCAAACGCAAGAAGCCATCAGACTTGTCAGATTTTTACCAGGCTCCTCTGGCTGCCTGGGCCCCGGCCACCCCACTCCCTGCGGCGTCCCCTAGGCGTCCCTGCCCCATGCAGGGTGGTCTGCGTCCCATCCCTGGGTCAAGCAGTGGCTCTGACAGGCAGGACGCTCTGGTCCCTCTCTGCCGGTCCCAGGGCCTTTTATCTGAGACGCAAACGGAGGCCATGGCCATGGGGTTCTCATAGGCCACGGCGCTCTGCAAAGCAGGCCAGAGTCCAGATCCAGGAGCCTCCGTGCTGGGCAGGGCCCAGCCCATTCCGCTGTGGAGGGTCTGCTTTCTCAGGAATGGGTGGGGGCGGGGTGCCCTCGCACCCACAAGGCTCCCAGGAGGCCGGCGGGCTGCTGGGCCTCTGTTGCCGGGCAGAGGAGTGGCCGAGGCGCTGTGCTCACACGGCCCTGGCGGGACCTCCCATGTTCCCGGGACCAGTGGCTCCACGCGCCCAGGATGCACCGAGACGGGCAGGCAGGGAGGCCGTGCAGGCGGCGCCATCCTGTGCTCTCTGGCCTCTCCCTGCTTCCGTGGCAGGCCCCACGCTTCCAGAAGCCACTTGTGCGGGGCACCCACGCTCGGGGCCTGGGGCCTGGGGCCTGGGGCTCAGGGGCGGGAGAGAGGTGGGTGAGAAGACGCTGTGCCCCTCTCCCCTGAGCTCCAGGACCCGGGAGTCTGAGCCCCGGTCTGCCCTGTGCGTGAGAAAAAGGAACCCTGTCTGCAGTGACTGTATTTATGATGCGAGGACTCCTCTTCCACGGCGCCCCGCC
>NC_043702.1:2053404-2067337 GCF_006229205.1 Suricata suricatta
TGTGACAGCGTTAGGGTGACGATGTGACAGCGTTAGGGTGAAGGCATAAAAGTCACATAATGAAGACACACAGAGGCAACAATGAAACCTCCGGTCAGGTGGGTGGGTTCTGGGGGGCTCTTCACAGATCTGGGGCCCGGAGCTGGGGCTCCCAGGATCTCGGGCCCGGGGCCGAGAAGGGGAAAGAGGCTCGTGTGCAGACTTTAGGAGGGCGGGGGGAAGGGGACCTGGCGGGCAATGGTGAGCTGTGACCCTCGGAAGGGGCCGGGGGTGGGTGAGACCCCAAGGGTGTCAGTGAGAGGTGCAGGGGGCCCTGGCATGAGCAGGCCAGTTTTGCAGAGGGGACTCTGGGGCGGGCCTCCAGGCCCCCCGGGAGGGGAGATTCCGGCCTCCGCAGGGCATGTGGCCCCGGAGCTAAGAAGGGAAGCAGCTGGAGCTCAGCAGGTGGCACTGGGCTGGAGGGGGATTCACGCGGCTGGACGTCCAGCCCGAAAGGGGCCTCGCAGGCCCTCTGGGCGAGGCCATTGTCACCCTGCCCTTCGAAGGGAGGAGGGAAGGGCTAATTGCCTTCCCTCGTCTGCCTGGGATCCTGGGGGACCTGGGAGCATGGCTGGGTGTGCACAGACCTGCCCCAGCCTGCAGGGAGCCTCACTGTCCCCTGGGCGCGTGTGTGCCGTAGCGTCAGACACGGAGTCACGGGACAGCGGACGGCCCAGTGGCCCCGATCTGGAAGGGCAGGTCCTGGGGACACAGAAGCTACTCACTCGGCTTCAGCCTCGCTGCCGCGGGGTAAAGGGCACGGCCCCGTAGCGGCTCTCTGTGCTCAAGGTCAGGGTCAAGAGTTACAGGAACATGCTCTTTATTGCTCAACTGTCCAAACAGTCACTGTTCCTGGACTGAAATTCTGCATTTATAAGTTATAACATAGTCAAATAAACCTGTGGGATTTTTTTCAAAAGATTTTTGAATAAGAAAAAAAGAAAAATGACTGTGTGCATGTTTCTGAGAAGAAAACCGGGCTGCGTGGGTGGCTCAGTCGGTGAGGGTCTGACTCCAGCTCAGGTCACCATCTCACGGTTTATGAGTTCAAGCCTCACGTCGGGCTCTGTGCCGACCGCTCAGAGCCTGGAGCTGCTTCGGATTCTGTCTCCCTCTCTCTCTGCCCCTCCCCGGCTTGCACTCTGTCTCTCCCTCTCAAAGAAAAAAAAAACTTTAGAAAATAGTAAAATAAAAACCCACAAAGACTAAGAGAGACACCATTTCCTTGCTTGTGGGGTACACAGAACGGGCCCCTCGGTGGGACAGGTTCGTGGAGTCGCTGGCTCCTAGCCCCTCCCCCAGGGGGACGGTGGGAGCCAAGCGTCTGAGCATTCCCGGGATGTCACGCTGCGGGAGCCCTGACTCCGCCTGGCTCTCGAGGGCCCCCGCCCTCGCGCCGGGGCTGTGACCCAGGCCAGGTGTCGCCACGGCCCGCAGAGACCATGGCCAGCGTCTGTGAGCGCACGGCCTGGCTTGTCTCCCTTCCAGTACTTCCTTCTCTATAAACGGGGCGGGTCTCCCTGTGCCACAGGGGAGCGGCCAGCGGGCACGCGGCTGGTGCTCCCGGAGCGTCAAGAGATCTGCACGGGGTGCACCCGGGGGCCTGGGCTGTCTGTGCACGCCGGGTAAGTAAACCAGGCAGCCTGATTTATGGTAAAAATGCAGATAGAATTTTATTTGAAGTGACAGGCAAATGTCTGTGATGCGCCGTGTGCTTGGACTCAGGAAACAGGGTGGACGGAGCACAGCGGGGGGGGGGGGGGGGGGGGGGGGGGGGGGGGGGGGGGGGGGGGGGGGGGGGGGGGGGGGGGGGGGGGGGGGGGGGGGGGGGGGGGGGGGGGGGGGGGGGGGGGGGGGGGGGCAGCGGGCCAGCGCCCCGGATAGTGTTCGGTGTTTGTGCCGCCGGTGCCCTGCGAGGACAGACGTGTGTGTGTGTGCACACGCGTGTGCGTCCCACCATCATACAGCACATACGTGTGCACATGTCACGGTGCGAACGCCGCATACGAACACACACGCACCCCCACCGTTCTCTCTCCGGTCACTGTGCCGTCCCCACGTGGGGGCAGAGATTGGCCGCTCCTGCTGCGCACGGAGGGTGTGGAGTGTCCCTCCCGTCGGACCCCGCTGGTGCTGCGGCCCCCACGACCCGCCCCTGGACCCAGGAGGGCCCCGGAATCCCTCTTCTTAAAAGAACATTTTTCTTTTTAAAACATTTAACAGTCTATTTATTTTTGAGAGAGAGAGAGAGAGAGAGAGAGCGCGAGCATGAGCAGGGAGGGGCAGAGAGAGGGAGACACAGGATCCAAAGCAGCTCCAGGCTCTGAGCTGTCAGCACAGAGCCCGATGTGGGGCTGGAACTCACGAACTGTGAGATCATGACCTGAGCCCAAGTCAGCGCTTCACCGACTGAGCCCCCCGAAGGAAAGAATATTTTTCATCACTCACACGGCGAAGAACATTTCTGGTGTTTTCCTTTCCGGAAGCAGCATCTGCCGGGGCAGTCACCGGGAGCGGGGCTCACAGGGGCACAGGCGGCATGGATAACTGTGGACGTTCCCAAATCCCCGGTGTTTTCTCCTCGACGGCAACAGTATGCCTGAGCTGGGAAACCAGAAGCGACCGCTTCTACGTGAAAGACAGGAGCTGGCAGCTGCACCGACGAAGGCGGCCCTGGCGATGCTTCCCAGGGCCGAGGGGCCGGGGGCCCGTACTCACTCGGGTGTTTCTCGCCCAGCCCAGGCCTGCTGCGTGCCTGTGGCCCCGACCTTGAGCAGCACATCTTTCACGCGTTTAACTACCTTCTGAACCCAGCTTAACATCCCATAATGATGTCCTTCGCCAGGAAAGACCCCTCGATACGGGGCGCGGCGTCATGGCAGCGCTCACGCGGGAACTACTTCTGATCCTAAACCCAGAAATCCACTCTCCCTTCCAGACTCCCTTTAATCGCAGACCGGACGTGGATGCGCTGCGTCATCTTGAGGGACTCAGGTGGAATCCACTTTAAAATAAAAGTCAGCGGGCAGAAGGCTCCCCCGAAACCCGGAACGGAGGCGAGGCTTTGACAACAAGCCAGCACCCTGGAGCCAAAGGTCAGCAGTCGCCTAAGGCTCGGGGCGGTGCGAAATGGTGAGCAGTTTCAGCACCGACCTTGAGCCATTTCAAGGAAGTCCGGTAGTGGAGACCCACCCTCAGTAAACAAGACACGGCCGGTCACACCCTTTGTAAAGTGTTGTGGTGGATAAAACGCTCCAGTAGGACGTGCCTTCAGAGCCTGGCTTCTCTAGGAATGAATGTGGAAGCGATTCCCTTCAGATACGTTTCTAAGCAAACACCCACCGGGCGAGCACAGCCCGGCCGGGAAGGCCCAGAGAGAGGCCCGGGAGTGCGCCGCCTTCCCTCCCTTCTCGGGGTTCCCCCCAGGGCAAGGGCGGCTCTGCGGCCACACCACGCAGGCCCCCCTCGCTGGGGAAACACGACGGTCACTCAGCCTCCTCTGCTCTCGCTTGCTCAGGTCGCCGGGGGCTCCTCTGCACACGGCCTCCCGGGACCCAAGCCGCAGTCTCCGCCATCTTGTAGACGTGCTGCCTGAGACCCTTGGGGCAGCGGCAGAGAGGCTGGGGGGCTGCAGCCGCTTCTTCCGCACTTTGGCCTGGAAATGCTATTGTCACTTGTTCCCAAAGCTCATTGGCTGGAACCAGTCACGTGGCCTTGCCCAGCCCCTGGGGTCCTGAGAAGCAGGAGGGAGAGAGGCAACGTCTGGGGGTCCCACCGAGTCTGCCTCCAAGGCCAAAGCAAGGTTTTTTAAATAAAGGTTTGTCCAAAACACAAAATAATTTCCTCTGAGAAACTGTCTGATGATTTAATTTTACTAAAATCTACCAAATGTTGGGATCAGACTCCTGAAAACCCACAGGTAGCAGAAATAACGGCTGGGGGCGTGGGGCAGGGAGCAAGATACTAAATCAACGGTGAAAGAACTTAGTGTTTAAAAATCCTCATTAAAATCGACAGGAACACACGACACAAGACGAACACAGTGACACGCGGTCGCCCGGAGGTTGGTGCTGGGGGGGTCCTGGTCAGCAGCCTGCACCCCCGTTTGGCTGGGGAGGTGTGGGGCCCTGAGGCAGGGTGGGCTGTGACAGGAAAGTGCCTCCCTCGCTCTCCTCCCCTCGTCCAAGTGACGGCCACCCGGTTCTCAGGCCCCCAGCACGGTGTCCTTGGAGTGGAGGTCCCACTGGGGCCCTGGCCCCGGGAGGCCCGCCATGTGGCCGTGGCGGCACCAGACTTCTGGGGAGGCTCCCGCGCTGCCGTCGGAGGTGCCTGAGCGGGCTGGCCTTTCACGGCCCTCCTGCTCTCTGTGCCCGGGTTGCTGTGCATCATTCAAGCACGTGCTTGGATGTTGTGAACACGTTTACTCCAAGTTCCGTCTTCCAGGGCGGCCGGGACACGATGCTTCTCCCTCTTTCCCGGCTCGCTCGCTCGGAAACTGCTTCCACCAGGATCGGAAGGCTTGGCATGGGAGGCCGCTGGGAGACTCCCTCGTGGAGAAGCTTCCCTCGCCGCGGGGAACCTGAAGCCGAGCTCAGGCCGCCCCAACACACAGCCCCCCACGGCCACGGCTGCCTGCCTCCCTGCCTTCCCCCGGGCCCGCTCCCGCCCGTCAGCTCAGAATCGGCACGGAGTCACACAGCAAGATGGCGGCCAAGAGCGCCGCACACATGTGACGGAAGCATCCTAGAGCATTGCCTTCCCAAAAGTTGGGCAAAGTGAACTCGGGCTGGATCGGGGGGTTGCCGTGTACACTGGGCTCCCCTCTGCTGCACCCACGACCCCACGGCACCCTCTGGGGAGAAATCCGAGTTCTCCCGCACACCTCGCACGGTAGACTAACGCAGCAGAAATGGAAATGTTTCCATGAACCCAAAGGATGTGGACAGAAACCACTTTCCCTCTGGAATAGTCTAGCTTGAGTTTCAGGTATTAATTGTCGAGTCAAAGACATAATTGACACTAAGCAAAGCGGTGACCTTGGACATTTCCAGGGGCTCAGGGGCTAGTGTTTCACTAGCAGCTGGGGACTCAGACCCCAGAAGAGGGTCTTGGCAGGCGTAAAACATGGGCGCCTTGCTGTTGGTCTTCAGAACAAAGTCGCCACACATTTTATGTCTTAGTGGGAAACTCATTAGCGACAGGACTGCGAGCTAAGATTACCAGCACACCCTGAGTATGTAAAAACCACCTTGGCTGCTTTTCCAAAACGGCCCTAACGTATTCCAAGAGCCCCCCGCTCCCCGGGCGGTGCAGAGCGGTTACGAGGAGGTTTTGCAGGATTCTGGGGGCCTCGGGGGGGATTCTCGCCCTTGCTCCCCGTTCTCTGACGGAGCCCCCGCTGCTGGGCAGACACCAGCCCCCAGGTCCCCGGCAGGGAGGGCGCCCAGACCTCAGCATGCTCCGCCGGCCACGGCTGACTTGGCAGACGGGACACCAGACAGCCGTGGGGGACGGAGTCACAAACAGAACATCTCCTCTGGGCACCAGGGCACAGCAAACCCACGTGAAGCCAGTATTTCATTTTCCACCTCTTTGGGGGAACCAAATAAAACTGGCCGAAAAAGGGCCTCGGCCAGGCGCCATGTGGGCCCAGGAGGGAGTGGGGGGGGACCTGAGATGGCCCGCGCACCACAGGGGACCCCGAGAGGGAGGCGGTGGGCCCATGGTGTCCCAGCTGCCGTGTCGCCTGCACTGCTTGGTGGGGGACCTCAGAACTGATGGGCGCGGGAGGCTGAGGAGGCTCCGGGGCTGGACGGACCCCCACCTGCTCCCAGCTTCTCGGGGACACGCTTCCTCCAGCATCCCCTGCACCGCCACGCTCCCTGCCACGGAGAGAAAGCCCCGTTGATGAAACCCGGGCCTCCCTCTGCCTCCTCATCCACCCCAGGGGAGCTGGAAGGACCAATCACTGATTCGGGAAGAGAAAACGGAATGCGTTCAGCTCAAGCTCCAGAACCTTCCGCCAGGAGCTGGAGCCTGGCTGCGGGGCACAGGTGGGCCCTTCCAGCAGGCTCCCCAGCCGGCGGACCGTGAGGGGAGGCCCGCCGTGGGTGGGTCAGCCTCCATCGGTGAGAAAGGAGATACTGCCCGGCCCTGTCTCAGGTCTCTGCCCCTGGGGCCGGGGAGGGAAGGGCACTGTCCTGTCGGGGGGCAGGTGCGAGGTCACCACACCCCTCCAGCCTGGTACCTGGCCAGCGTCTGCGGTGCGGCCCGCAGGGAGTAGGGTCCGCCCTTCACCGGCTGGGGTCTTGGGGCCCCACTTGTAGAACTTGCTGCTTCATGAGGCTGCTTCACAAGGAAGCTTCCATCCGGCCGGACTAAGCCCACCTGTCTCCTCTCTGCCACCTGCCGTCGGAGTGACCTTGGTCACATCTCATCTCCAAGCTGCCCCTCTCTTCTCCCAGGTAGAAGTCGGGTCTTCATGGTCCCTGGGGGCCTCGTGCATTTGTAGAAACTCGAGGAGGTTCACGCTCACACGTTCCATCGGGGGGCACAGCAGGCATCTGACACGGGTTCCAGAAAACGGGGTGACGGCGTGTAGTCCACTGTTGGCCCGCATGCTTAGTGCTGAGGTCCTCACGGTCCTTCTTGGGGAAGGCGCCTGGTGTTAGCAGAAGGATTTCTGAAGGGGAAAGGAGGCTGGGAGGGGGTTCAGGGACACCAGGCTGGTCCCATTTAATGCTGGGAGCGGGAGCGGCTGAGACCAGACCCACGGCTCTTGCCCCCCTGCTTCGTGGACTGACTCTTCCCTGCCACGTGATACGGAAGCATCTGGGCCCTCCGGGAGAAAAAGCCACAGTGATGCACGTGCTGCACTGGGAACAGTGAAAACACGGCTCTTTCACGTTTGCCTCCCTGGGGCCACCTCCCTCTCCACAGGGCAGAGCGAGCACATCCTCTGCTGTCCTTTTAAAAAAAAAATTTAACGTTTATTTATTTTTGAGAGATAAAGAGTGAGCAGGGGAGGGGCAGAAAGAGAGGGAGACACAGAATCTGAAGCAGGCTCCAGGATCTGAGCTAGCTGTCAGCCCTGAGCCCGATGCGGGGCTTGAACCTATGAACCACAAGATCACGACCTGAGCTGAAGTCAGCTGCTTAACCGGCTGAGCCCTCCAGGCACCCCCTCTGCTGTCCTTTCTGAATGCCCCGGAGGCTGAGGTCCACCTTCCTCAACCTCCCTGGCCAGGCTTCTAGAAAATTCTGCCTCTCACACACGCTGTTTTCTCTGCTCTGTTTTCAAATTCCCATTCCCTCCCTCCTATTGGAATGAAAGGGCCATGTGGTGGAGGAGGGCCAGGCCATCGGGCCCCGTCACTTCCCTGGTAGCCTCCCGCCCCTCCCCCTCCCCAGGCTCCCCCCTTATTTGCCCTGTTTAATGTCAAGTGAGCCCGCGCCGCTCTCAGGACCAGCAGCTGTAGCAGCAGGCACAAGTGGATTTCAAATCAGCAGAGTTTTCCCAGTGAGTGACGTGGTGAAGACATTGTCTACCACCTGCATGGGCTCTGCTGGCCCGGCTTGTGCTCCTGGGACAGAGGACAGCGGGCCAAGAGGGGCGGCTCCCGTGGGCAGGAAACGGCATCTGCCCCATCCTCACCCTCAGATCCAGTGACCGCCATGGCGCCCCTCCGAGGTCCTTGGAGCACAACAGGCGGACACGGAGGTCCCAGGTCCCTCCGGGGCCACGCGGCCCGCAGGCTGCCCGGCCCCGTCTGAACGCCTCGGGCTCGGGGGGTCAGGACGAGGTGAGGTCCGCGCTCAGGGCAGCTCTGTCTGGCGGACATCCGCTCAGCCTTCTGCAGCTCTGCCCCCGGGGCCAGTCACGCCCTCCCAAGAGGTCAGCCACCCGAAAAGCCACAGGGCCAGACGCTGGTCACTCCGGAGCCCGGCTCTCCCTGAGCCCTGCCCGCCCGGGTCTGCCTGTCCCACGGCTGCTCGGAATGGCCAGGACTGCCCAGGTCTCTGCAGCGCTCCGAGAACACCCTTTGACTTTGTAAAAGGAAAAGAAGCTTTTTGCTCATCAAACGCTCAGCCACGGGGCCAGACGATGCAGTTTGGCTCCCGGTGGGCCCCTCGCGGGACAGCATGAGTCGCCCTGCAAGAGGCTTTCCACAGCCCAGCACCCCCGGGGGCGCGGCCAAGGCCCGGGGTGGCCGCCACCTCGGCCGGCCAATCACAGCAGACGCAGAGGCTCGGAGATTATAACAACATGAGTGCAGGCGGGCCCAATTAGGTCTACACATGCTTCAAGAGCACCGTCTGCCCCACTGGGCACGGCCCGCTGGCACGGCCCGGGGCGCACGGCTCCTGCACTTCCGCCGGGGCCCAAATGCAGCAGGGGTGACTGCGCTGGGTGCTTCCCAGCACTCCTGACCACGAAGCACGACACCGTGCATGTGTGCAAGGGGGTGTGTGGTATGTGCAGGCAAGAATGCACTGTGTGTGCGAGTGTGTGCACGTGAGAGAGTGCGTGGTGTGTGCACGTAAGAGTGTGCACTGTGTGTGCAAGAGCGCATGGTGTGTGCAAGAGTGTGCACTGCGTGCTGTTGCAAGTGCACATTCAAGTGTGTGTGCAAGAGTGCATGGTGTGTGCACTGTGTGCATGGTATGTGATTGCACGTGCATGTGCAAGTGTGAGAGTGTGTGGTGTGTGTGTGCAAGAGTGCATGGTGTTGTGTGCAAGTATGTGCATTGTGTGCATATCCAAAGAGTGTGGTGTGTGTGCAACAGTGCGCTGTGTGCAAATGTGTGCATGCGAGAGAATGTGTGGTGTGGGCATGCAAGAGTGGTTGTGTGTGCAAATGTGTGCGTGTGAGAGAATGTGTGGTGTGTGTGCAAGAGTGCGCTGTGTGTGCAAATGTGCGCGTGCGAGAGAACGTGTGGTGTGGGCATGCAAGAGTGGGCGGTGTGCCCATGCAGGATGACGCGTGGTGTGTGCACGTGTGAGACACAGACGGACAGAATGACAGAAAGAGGTGCTCTGTGGACCGGCGGCTCCCACAGTCGACGGGCCCAGGCAGGAGGTGGGTGGGCGCTCCTGGAGGGTGCAGTGCTCCCCCCAGAAAGCGCTTCCTGACACAGATGTTCACAGAGGCAGCACACGCACTCAGGATGATGCACAAGCCTAGGCTGCCAATGGACCTGTGCCAGGATGGGGACGTGAGCTCACAGCCAGGGTGGCAAGCTGGCACAGGTGCGCCAGGCCCGGGTGGGAGCCCTCCAGGAGTCCGCCCGGTCGGGGGAGGGTGCCGGCAGGTGAGCAAGGGCACCGAGAGGAGCACAGAGACAAAGGGGACCCTAACTTGGCTCTCTGTGACACCGTCAGCCAGGGCTCGCTGAAAGAGGCAACGCCAGGGGCCATCGGTCTGGACACTGGTGCCCCTGCTCAGTTAATAATAATAAAATCCCTGTGGGGCGTCTGGGTGGCCCAGTCGGTTAAACGTCCGACTTCAGCTCAGGTCATGATCTCTCGGTTCATGAGTTGAGCCCCGCGTCCGGCTCTGTGCTGACAGCTCAGAGCCTGGATCTGCTTCAGGTTCTGGGTCTCCCTCTCTCCTGCCCCTCCCCTGCTCATGCTCTGTCTCCCTCAAAAAAAAAAATTAAAAAATAACAATAAGAATGCCCCCCTTCCTTCCCTAACACGCCGCAGCTCGACAGCTGGCCCCTGGGTCTGGGGGTGAGAGTCCCGGGGAGGGGCAGTCAGCACACGCCTCCCGAGGGGGGCACCCTTCGATGGGGAAGGGGCGGCAGGGCAGAGAGCGAAAACCCTCGAGCCTTTCCAAGATGCCCGTTCCGTACACAGCAGCAGAGCCCACGCGTGCGTGTGCGTGTGTGTGTGTACGTGTGCGTGTGCGTGCGCTGGGCAGGACCCTATGATGCATCCCCTAAAGCGAGCCAGTTTTGAGAGCGAAAGGGGCAGTTAACAGTCAGACTCTGACACCGGAATTAACCAGGACGCTCCTAGGAAGACGGGCCGGGACGGTCACATGACGGGGCGCCCTTCACCCCCACTCAGTCCAACGGAGCCCTGACAACGACCTCACCATCACTCAGCCCCCGTCTCTCCAAGACGCCCGGGCTGGGGTAGCACAAGGGCCGAGACCCCCACCCTGAGGGGCGCCCGGGCTCAGCAGGGGAGGGCGGGATGCCGTGCGTGCCGCCGGGTCATCTCCGCAGGAAGCACGCGCCGGACTTGATCTTCTATGATCAGGATCCTCATTAAACCGCCGCCTCACCTTCCATTCCTTGGGCGTCAGCCTCTCTGTACGATTCCACGCCCTCAGTTGGACGGATTCTTGCCGCCGCCTCCAACGTTAGCATTTAACAAAACATTAAAGGGAAAAGTCAGTCCTGGGGGTGGTCAGCAGGGGTGACAGTAGGCGGCCCTTCCGCTGGCATCGCGGCCGCCGCTCGGGTGGGCTCCTGGGCTCGTGTCTAAGATCCGATGGGCACCGTCACCACGGGGACATGTCTTCATTCTGTGTTACCTCCTGGAGGAACAGCCTTGCAGTAAGCCGGGGGTCACGACCTCACCTGGAAAACCCATCAGGCCGGCGCCTTCAACAGGCGCCGTCACCTGCACTGTGTCAGGGTCCCTGCGGGCCTGGCGGGGGAAGGGGGGAGGGGAGGGGGTTCCCCCTTCTTCCTCTCCAAGCTGCTCGAGACTTGGTGCTCTGCATTTGCATTTAACTCCAGATTAGATGCAGAGAACTGCAGCTCTGCCTGCGGGCGTCCACGTGGACTCTGATGGAGGGCCGTGGCCAGGCGGGGGCTGGCGTCCTGTGCCCCCTGACGGCAGAGACCCGGGCATTAGCCACTCACTCGCTGGCTCACGGAGAAGGGAGGGGTGCGGTCAGGGAGGAGGGTCACAGTTATGCACAGACAACTCTGGTCTTTACAAACTGTCCCTGTCACCTGCACCTGAGTATGACCGACGTGCAGGTTCTTCCAGAACTTTCTCTGGCTCTACTCCATTGCATTTTCTTCTAGCCTTCCACCCAGCCCCCACCTCCCAGTGATTTCTATGCCAGGGCCACAAGCCAGCACCTCTCCCGGGGACAGCCTGCCCACCCACCCCCCTGCTTCCTCAGACGTCCCTGATGTCGGCTCCTGTACCCAAGGACAATGTGTCCAATTAAAAATTATATTAAATATTTCAGTTAATTTGGGGAAGAAATGTCACGGCCACGGTAGTAAGTGTTTCCAACAGCCTCACAGTCACCCAGAGCTCCTCGCTCAGCAGCCACCTGCCGGTTCCCAGCTAAGAACCCCCTTCACCAAGTCCTCCCCTTTCGCAGAGTATCCGTGAGGTGTCACGTATTTCGTTTTCCAGCTCCTCGGATTTCATCACATGACTTAATGGGTTATTACTACGTGGGTGCGGGTGTTTTCAAAAATTAGTACCTGGCCTCCACTAGTTGTAAAGGTTTCGGTGACGGGGTGTGGGGGGCAGGGTTCCTGGTAGACAACATTTTTTGTTCTGTTTTCCAGTAGACCTTATCTCTGTTTCTTTTTCTTGTTTCATAGAATCATTTAAGAAGTTCAAAGCAATGCTGTAGAGCAGTATGTTGGGCACAGTCTTGACTTTCACGCAAATGACTTTACTGTCCCATCAGCTTTTGAGATCCATATTCTACAAGAAGGTGGGGAAATGTTTTTACTGTAGTTTCTGAAGATTCTCAGTACACGAGTTTAATGTCAGAAATATGCTGAATTTTCTCAAATGCCTTTGCAGCATCCACTGGGAAGATCCCTTTTCTGACCGTGGATGTGCCGAATGGCACCCGGGTGGTGGGGATCAGGGACCTTCGACGCCAAACAGCGCCAGCGCCTGGGAAAGGACCCACATGTGAAATCGCGCTCATCCTCCATCAGTGAAGCACATGCCCTGCACCTTATACTTCTGAAACACCACGGGCCTTATTAAAGTTTATTTATTTTGAGAGAGAGAAAGAGAGAATTCCAAGCAGGCTCCTCACTGTCAGCACAGAGCCCAACTCAGGGCTCGAACTCACGAGCTGTGAGATCATAACCTGAGCAGAAGTCAACTGCTGAGTCAGAGGCTTAACCTACTGAGCCACCCGGGTGCCTCAGAGAATTAACTTTTCTTATACTCTACCTAGAGTTTGATTTAAGTTCCTAATGAGACGGGTTTGCTCTTTGTTTTCGTTTTTGCGTTTTATTTTACATGTTTCACAAGTTCTGGTACCACAGTATGACAGCTACCCTGCGTGTTGGGGGCTGTCCCCCAAGGCGGGGGGCTTTCCGCGTCCCCAGGGGAAACTGCCACACCAGGAATGCCTGACCACTGCCTGAATGATCCTTGAAAGACGCAGGGTGTCATCCAGAGAAAACATATTTTGAGGGTGATACCGGTTTGAGAAGTAGGTCATGAAACATTTTACAGTCAGTCCCCAAGGCTTTGCTCTTCCCAATCTCAAAATTCTTAGGAACACAAAAGGTTAGGAGCCCCCGAGAGCCCCCACCTCCACTTCCCTTGGGTGAGGGCCTCGGGCGCCCCCACACGCAGCTCAGCGCCGGGGCCCCACGCCCACAGGCACCGGGCGGGCGAGGCCCTGAACCCTACCCTCCGGGCCTCGGGGCCCCCACCCTCCAGCCCTGCCCGACAGGGGCACCCCAAGAAGCCGGTTTCCGTGTCTTCTGTTGCTGTTTTCTCTGTCGCTCCTGAGCCTCCCGAAGTGGACCTCCACCTGGGCCCGAGCGCACTGGTGCAGAGGTCTCGGCCACGGGTCCGCGTGGTGGCCTTTCCGCCTGTTTACCCGCGGCTTTGGTGCTCGGGGACTGGGGGGGACGGCGCAGAGGCCCGTGGCCCCCGCAGGGGAGCTTGTCTGGCCTGATTTACGGCACTCCCATGACCCCGGTCAGGGAGCTAAAGTTCGTGGCCCTGTCTTGGCTCCTGTCTATTCCCGAATGTCCAGCGCGGGGAAGCCAATCCCTGTTTTAAGGTGATGGGCAATTCTTCGGTTTCGAACAAACGGCAAATGCCGTCCGTCGGGAAAGGGAGGTGTTGGGGACGAGCCCTTTCTTAGAGTGCGTGGCCGCCACCACCTAGACTTCATTCTCCCTTCTTTGTTCTTTTGGCTAAACTCACTTTCCCCCACAGTGGAAGCTGCCGGAAGAACGGCCAGGAGTCTGTCCCAGGGGGTCACTCTGCAGTGGCCTTCTCGTCCTTGGCGAGGCCCCGCCGCTCGGCTCTTCCCTCCTATCTGTCATCTGGCTCCTTGAATGGCCAAGTGTGTACCGCGTCCCACGCCCGAGCAGAGAGCTGGGAGCACTGTGGCCCGAGACAGTGACGGCCTCCAGATGTCCCCTGTCCCTAGCCAGGATCTGCCCACTTAGGGCAAACCACTGAAGAGGCGGGGAAGCCCAAGAATGTACGTACGTCCTATTTTCTGCGTTGTTTCCTGAGTCTTCGGGAAGACTAGTAGGAGAAAGTGCACCCGTGCAGGCGGTGCGCGCCCCGCATCCTTCCAGCCCTGCCCCCAGCCTCTTCCGTGTCGGACTGTATTTATTTTTGTTCCTTCGTGCATTCTATACGAAGTCGCTGACAGAGCCTCGCTGACCACAGGTGCTCCACGACTGAGGGAGGGGGGAGCTCCAGGGTGGTAGAGACAGAGATGCCGGAATGCAGAGACCCACTCAGGCCCCCTCGCCTGCTCCTGGGGGGCTCGGGTGGGGGAGGGGCCCGGGGCAGCCACATCTCCTATGCGAACCACAGCTGGCACCCCGCGGACGTTCCCCCGATCTCCTGGGGAGAGAGGCCTCTGCAGACGAGGAGGAAAGGGCCAGGATTTATGTCCTCAAAAAAAAAAAAAAA
>NC_043702.1:2067437-2088540 GCF_006229205.1 Suricata suricatta
AGCGCATCCATGACCTTCAGACCCCCCCCCTTCCTTCAAGAGGAGGGAACGCTGGTCATCTGTCCGCCAACCCGCTCAGGTGTCTAAGCCCGGAGGGGGCATCTGTTGGGTGTGATGTGCCCGTGTCCCCGGTGAGGCCCACCTCCCCCCAGGCGTGTACGTGCTGTTTCATAGTTCACAGTTCCTAGAGCCTCTGAGAGCCCCGTGTGCACCAGCTTGAAGACACAGACCCTCATCACACCAGTAGATGTGTAATCCAACTCTTCGCAGACCAGGCCCCCACCATCCCCCTCTCCCCCACAGACCGGCCAAGCAGCTACCACGTCTGAACACAGACGAACAAAAACGACACAGAGGGGCTCTAATTTCTGTAAGGCGTTGGACTCAACCCTGTCTTTGAAATCTATGAGAATCACCACACGTGGAAGGTGCCAGAAGCCCAGACCTACCCAGGGCCGTGCTCCCGAGGTGACTCCTTGGACCTGGTGGCTCCACAGGTCGGAGCGCTTGCTCAGGGAGCAGGGGCAGAGGAGCCTGGGGGGGGGGGCTGGCCAAGAGGGGTTTCTCTCTTCCAGTTACTACGACAGGAACACCTCCTGAATGTTTTGTTGGGCTTTCTTTTTTTAAATGTTTATTTTTGAGAGAGAGAGAGAAAGAGCCAGAATGCAAAGCAGCTCCAGGCGCCGAGCTGTCAGCACAGAGCCTGATGCAGCGCTCGAACTCGCAAACTGTGAGATCATGACCCGAGCCAAAGTCTGGTGCCTCACTGACTGAGCCCCCTCAGTTTTAATTATAATAAAACTTTTAATTATAATAAAAAACACAGGTGCAGCATGGTTCACAATCGCCAAGAAACAGAAGCAATGCAAGTGGCCAACAGTGAATGAATGATAAAAGAAACATGGTACAGACACAATGGACTATTATGCGGCCACTGGAACAATGCGCTCCTGCCATTTCTGATGACATGGATGAGTCTTCAGGCCTCATGCCCAAGGAAATGAGTCAGAAAGAGAAAGACATGTGCAGCATGGCCTCACTTACTTGTGGGGTCTAAAACGAAAAACCCCTCTAGATTCGTAGGCCAGACTGGGGGCTGCCAGAGGCCAGGGGTCAGGGGCGAGCAAATGGTGCAGGAAGTCAAAAGGCACAAAACACCCACATCCGGGCACGTCGCGCACAGTTGAGTGACCGCAGTTTACAACACCGCGTTGTGTATGTGCTAGCTGCTAAGAAATAAGATCTTCAAAGGTTTCATCGCTAGAAGAAACAGTTTTGTGACTCGTACGGTGGCTGATGTTACACAGACTTACTGGAAAGACCATTCCACGGTATCCGCAGATACTGAATCACTGTGCGGCACGCCCACCCCGACAGGGTTCTACGTGGGTGATGTCCACCACAAAGAGAAAAGGCCTCTACCTGAAAGGTGCAAAGGTCAAACGAGATGCTGCATGTAGGGTACGCGGACTGAAAATAAATGTATATTCCTACCTTAAAAAAATACACACACAAAATTTACCATCTTTATCATTTTTTTTAGTTCTTTTAAATGTTTATTTTTCAGAGAGAGACAGAGTGCTAGTGGGGGAGGGGCAGAGAGAGGGAGACACAGAATCCAAAGCAGCTCCAGGCTCTGAGCTGTCAGCACAGAGCCTGACACGGGGCTTGAACCCACGATCCGTGAGATCATGACCTGAGCTGAAGTCTGATGCTTAACCGACTGAGCCCCCCAGGGGCCCTGCATCTGTATCATTTTTAAGCGTGCAGTTCAACAGGGATTTGAACGCCCACACTCTTGTGCGATCTCCGGAACTTCTTTATCTTGCGAAACTGAAGCTCTGCATCCACGAAACGGTCCCTATCCCCCTCCTGGGTAGCCTCTGTCTCTGCATCTGGCTCCTCCAGGGACCTCGTGCAGGTAGAATCCTGTCTCACGTGTCTCTCTGTGACTCAGCGAGCATCAGTGTTCTCCAGGTCCACCCACGTGGTGGCCGGTGTCAGCACATCCTTCTAAGCGGCTCTGCTGCAGGGGAAGGCCCTCGATGAACATTCGGGGTGCTTCCTCCTTCCGATGCCAGCCATGACCACGGGCGCACCCACATCTCTGGAGAGACCCTGCTTTCCCTTCTTCCGGGTGTGCGCCCAGAAGGGGGGTTGCCGCTTCATAGGGTCGCTCCATCTTTAATTTTTGTGGAAACTCCCGCATTTTCCGTGGGGGCCCCACCAGTCTGTACTCCCAGGCACGGCACGAGGGGTCCCCTTTCCCCACGCCCTCACCACCCCTCACCGTCCTGTCCTGATGGGTGTGAGGTGCTAACTCGCTGTGGGTTTGTTTGCATTTCTCTTCTACTCAGGGATGTGGAGCACCTTTTCTCGTACGGGTTGGCCATTTGTAGATGATCCCTGGAGAAGCGTCTAGTCCTTTCCCCTTTTCAGAATCATTATCTGGGGGGTGTTTGGCTACTGCCGTAAAGTTATAGGAATTCTCTACCTGTTCTGGATGTTAACAAATTCGCAAGTATCTTCTCCCGTTCTATAGCCTGCCTTCCTCACCCTGTTCATTAGGTCCGAGAAGTCCCTTGGCCTATTTTTGCTTTTATTGCTTTTTGTTGTCTTCTGAGCATCTTCCTGAGCCCAGATTGTTCTTTCTGGAATGAATCTCGTCCTCCACGGCCAGCCTGCTGGCGACCTCGCTTCTTTAAAGGCGCTCTTGGCTGCCCGGGCCGTGCCTTTCGGCCCCAGGGGGACGAGTCCACGGCACTCACGCTTGGGGTGGGTCCCGGCACACATTGATCTCTCTCTGCAGAGCCCTCCCCGGCCGCTCCCTTGGCAGGAAACTCCTGGAGCCGTCGGACATCTGCACCCTGCTCTCCCCCCGACGTGATGGGACAGCACGTCCATCACTGCCTTGTCACGGGGCATTCCCTCGGTCACTGATGTCCGTCCCCGCCCCGCGCAGCCCCCAGCTGTGGCCGTGAGGGGCTGTCCCGTTCATTCCTTCTTCATCCCCTGCCCCCTCCCCGTATCTCCAAACCAGCCGGAATCTTGCAAATACCAGACACCCCCGAGAATACAGGTTGGGAGCGAGTCTCTCTTCAGGATCACAGGCCCCTGAAGACCCGGACAAAGGCAGCACCGAGGGGTCTGGGATGCACACATTCAGCCCCAGCCCAGCCCCCAGCCAGCACACGAACTGGGCCTGATGGGTAAGGACCCTCCGAGACCCGTGCTGAGGTCTAGAAAATGCGATGAACAGCCCCCACCCCAGTCCGGCGAGTGGGGAGCGGACTTCCTCAGAACCCGCTGAGCCATTAGAATATGTCCCGTCCACACTGCGTGACGGCCACACTGAGCCCGGCTGGCCACGTCTGCACAGTCGGGCAACACAAGCCCCTGTGGGGGACCTGGTGCCGGAGAACCACCGGCTCGGAACACGGGGACCCAGTCCGCCCCAGCCTCCGGTGCCCACCCGGGAGACGGCATCTTTCCTCGCGAGGGCCGGCGAGGGCCCCTGTGGCCCAGCCGAGTGCCGGGGTGACGAGGTGATGGGGCAGGGCATGGCGGAGGTCTGCGCCGGCCATGCCCCCAAGGGCTGTCTGCCCGAGAGCCCCCTTGCCCCTCTGCGGAGCCCAGGCCGTGGGTCGTTTGTGCCTTAAGTCTTGCTCGGCTGAAGAATCTCGGGACCCTGTCCCAGGGCCACTTAAGAGCCTGCAGCCCCCTGGGAGCCCCAGGCTGGTGCCGCCAGGGGGGGGGCAGCGCTGGGGCTCTCGCTCAGGTCGGAGGGACAGAGCCCAGGACGATCCCCGTGCTCCCCTGACCTTCCACGACCTTCAGCGCCCCGGCTCAGGCCCTGTGGGTGGGGACCGCCTCCCTCAGGCTCCCCCCCCCCCGCCCAGCGGTGCGTATGTGGGTCCCCATGGTCTTCCCAGCATCGCCCGGCCCTTGGGGTACACGGGGGACCTCGGAGAGCTCTCCCACCCCCCTCCCAGCCCATCCAGCAGCTCCTTCTGATGAGGACATCACTGCATCTCCGGGCTTGGTTTTCGGGCACATCCTCTGCAACACGGGACCCCGCAGAGCCCCCCCTCCGCTGGCGGTGAGCCTGTGCCCGGGGCCCCGGCCACACTCAGTCCCCCCATGTGCTCGCCGACAGCCTGCTCGGTGCCAGCCCCGCACAGCTGACACACGAGGGCAGGCTGAGGGACGGGGCTCTCTCCCGTTTTAGTGGAAGGTACCCAGCCATGACTGTCCCCTCGGGGTCCACGCGCCCTGGGAGGCAGGCTGGGTCCTTACGGATCCCCCGCCCCCAAGGCCACTACACAAAGCTGGTGAGAAGTGGGCACTTTACTGCCGAGTGTGCATGTGTGTGCGCATGTGCACATGTGCGTACGTGCGTGTGCGCGCGCACGTGTGTGTGTGTTGAGGCCAGAGGAGATACCGTCAGACAGCACGCAGCATTTCGCTCCGAAGTCACAGCCCCCACCCCCGATCCACGTGTACCTTCTCCCCCCCCCCCGATATTTATGCCTGCTGCGATGCACTGTGGCAGGTGGCGCTCTCTCTCTCCCCCCACTCTCTCCTTCTGCAGAGAGCAATTCAAGGGACGTGCCCCCCCCAGGAGTCCCCTTCCTGCAAACTGCCACCGGCCTGAGCGGGGACAAGCCGGAGGCTGACTTGCTCTCAGCAGGAAACTCAGGCCCCCACCGGCCAGGAGCGGCTCAGAGGCGGCCAGGGAATGACACGTCACACACGCCTCGGGTCCCAGATGCTGGCTGAGTCCCCTCTATTGCATTCCTGCAACTCGCAAACACGTCCGATGGACAAACCACATGCCTGGCCTCCGACGGGACCGGTGGAGGCACACACAGCCCGGCCGCGGTCCCGAAGCCGCTCACGGGGCACCAGGCAGGCAGGTGCGCCTGGAGGCCACCACTCGGGGTGTACCGGGCCCGGGGCGGGGGCTTGGGTTCACGTGCAACACCGCAGGAGGACCGCCACGGGCCCCCGAAGAGCGGAGGCGGGGCGGAGGTACCGGGCCGGGGGGCGCGCAGGTGGGGGCCCGCGGGCAGAGGGAGGCTGCGCAGAGGCACAGACAGCCTGAAGGTGCCGTGCAGGGGCAGGCGCCAAGATGGCTCATTCACTCGGCCCCTTCTTAGGGACCCCTGCTCCCTGCCGGTCGCTGCTGCGGTGCCGAGCATGGTGTGAAAGGACAAGCCCGTTCCCGGCCCTGGGGAGCTCATCTGCAGGGTGCCTGGGGCTCCAGAGCCAGCAGGGCACGGAGCAGGACGGGACCGGGATAGCGCCACGGTGGGGTTGGCATGAAGGAACCGGCATTCAACACGGTCCGGGGGTGCCAGACGCCGTGTGGGACACGTGATGCACACAGTCCACCAACCGCTTACGGGGTTGGGCCAGACTGGTGACCCGGGAAGGGGCCGCCGGTGTGAAGGATGCCACCACACACCTGTCAGAAGAGCCGGAGCCCGGACCTCTGACTGCACCTGCTGCCGGCGCGGTGGGGCCACCGCCCTGCAAGTCCGCGTGATGCTTCTCCCCAAACTAGACTCAAACCTGCCACGCGCTCCTGCAAGAGCACCCTCTCACCTCTACCGAAGGAGTGCATCACTTCCATCCACACAAACACCCACATGCAGACCCTTCCGGCGGTTTTGCCTACAACTGCCAACACTCAGAAGCCGCCAGAGGCCCATCCGTAGGCGGACGGGTGGACATGGTGCACACGGACAATGCTAGAAAGACCTGAGCTGTCAGCCAAGAAAAGCCATGAAGGAACCTTATTACCAAGTGAAAGAAGCCAATCTGGGAAGCCTGCAGACTACGATTCCAGCTATAGAACCTTCTAGAAAGGGCAAAACTAGAGAGACAGTAAAAGATCAGAGGTTGCCAGGGGCCGGGGGGCGTGGGGTGAGCAGGCGAGGCCCCGAGGACCCCGGGGCGGTGAGACACTGCGGGACTCCCTGGGGATGGATGCACGTCACTGCAGTTCGTGCAGAGCCACCGAGTGCGCCCGGCCGGGCGTGAGCCCTGGCGTGCACTGCGGACTCCGGTGACGCCGACAGGTCTCTGCGGGCTCACGGACTCTAACACCTGTGCCCCCACCGCTGGTGGGGTGCCGCCAACAGGGGGGGGCGTGCGGTAGGGGGGACACAGGAAATCTCTCTACTTGCCCTCAGTTTTGCCATGAACAAAATCACACTGCTCTGAAACAGTCAAGTCATCACAAAAAATCACGATTTACAGCACGGAGGGACGGGAAACGATCCGCTATTGGGAATCGTGCGCGACTACACACGATCACATTAGACGGAGGGGACGGTGACCAAGACACGAGACCTGCACACGTCGTCACCGCATATTTACAAAGGGAGCGTGGGCTCCTTAGGCTGGAAGAAGGTTTCCAGCCTCATCGCAGGAAAGGAAGCTCTAAATCCCACAGAACTCGGGATTCACCTTACTCCCCCGCCCTGCGAGTTCAGCAGTTTAATCAGTAGGCCTTAAGAGCCAAGCGATGCCCGGGAGGGGACAGGGGCAATCTGCCCACTTCTGGGCCCGGGGACCCCTGTGTCAGCACTGGGCCTGCCCCACTGAGTCCTGCCGACCCCAAACAGCTCAGGAGCGCGGGGGCGCAGGGGCAAGGTCAGCCTGCACCTGTCAGCGTGCGCCGGCTGCGCCACCACCAAGCGGAGGCCGGGGGCCTGGAAACACCGCATGTTGGGGCCAGGCGTCCCCCTCTCCCTAAGGAGCCGCCCGCTGCACTTGGGGACCTCCACCTGTCTGAGCCAGGGGTGCCCGGTGGGACAGCACAGCCCCCAGAGCAGGAGCTGGGCCCTACTTGACGGAAGGGAAACCTTCGTTTCTAGACAATCTGCTGAAGTGCCGGCGGCCTCGGGCCCCTCCCTGCCCCCGCCCGCTGCTGGCCAGATGCCCTTAGCCAAGCCCCTGAGGACCCTCAGTTTCTCCATCTGGGGAATGGCAGTTAGAGAGCCAACGATCCTGGGTGGTTTTCAGGATTAAAACAACTCTACGGGCCAAGCGCTGTGGTCAGGGGGCGGGGGGCGCCAGAGCCCCAGCTGCGGGCACTCAGCCCCTCTGCCCCTCTGCCCTGCTCTGCGCACCCCTGCAGGTCGCAGTCTCTTACCCCTGCTGCTGGTCTGCTGCGGGACACGGGAGGCCCCCAGACCACTCTGCGGCCAGGTGCGGGCTGGGGGAGACCACCGGGTCCCCCCTGACTCCAGTGTCACCCCAGCCACCCGCTGCGGTCTTCCAGAGGCCCCAGCCTCCCCTCCAGATCCTGAGGCCAGGCCTTGACATACACCTCACACTCCTGACCTTGCAGAGGGTCCCAAAGGAGGGGAAGCCCGCGGACCGCCTTCCAGAGCGCGCAGGAGCCCACAAAGGCCACTTTCTGCAGGAGGGTCCCCGACAGGCATTTCTGAGGGGGCAGAGTGTAATAGGGACCCCGGAGCAGGGTGGGCCTGGGCCTAGCATCTCTGCAGAGCACCCACGGCCTGCACCCACCTCCCCCTGACCCCTCTGGGCCCCGCCGTGGCCCCCTGGGGGACAGCCTCTGCTCTGGTCCTGTCTGGCATTGGTGCCCAGTGTGCACGCCCGAGTTCCCTCGGCCAGGCCCGCCCTCAGGAGCCGGGAGCCGCCCCTGCCCTGCACTCCTGGCCTCCCATTCAAGCGTCTCTGCTGTTTACTTGAAGAGCCAGAAGACAGAAAGCCATCGCTCTGAGTCACCCGCTCTGCTCCACGGTCGGCTGATTCATGCAGGAGGCCCACGGCGGGGGCCGGCCCGGCCGTTAACCTCCGGCTTTCTTTATGTCTCGACAGTAAAAGGAATCTGTGGTTTGGGACGGAGGATTCACACACACGGGCTTGGAGCGTGTGGACGGGCGTGCGGACCAGGACGGCCCGGAGCGCGCACCGGGGGCTTCCCCTCCCCGGGCCCGGGGCCGCTTCTCCGGCCACAGTGGAAACTTACAAACATCTCGGTCACATTTCTGAAGAGGATTTGCTCATCTGGCAAGTGCGGCCTCAGAATTTGCCAGAAGCATGCATCAAACGCAGCCCGGGGGTGAGAGGAGGCAGGCCTCGTGCACACTGGATTATGCAGAGGGTCCGAACGGGAATGGGAAACGAGGAGCCGGGGGCTCTGCCAGGGGGCCCGCCGCTGGTGCCAGGGGCCCAGGGAGGCACAGTGTGGCTCGGGCATCCGAGGCAGGCAGGGCTCTGCGGGCATGGGGGGGACAGCCCGCACACCGTGTCCCCCTCCCGTGTCCCACGAGCTCACAGGCTGTCACGGAAGGCCAGGAGCTAAAGGAGCAGTGGTTTCAACTCATCATTCCGATTTTCGGGGACACAAACGCCACCAGAAGTTGAGGGGGGCTGCTGTCCTGCTTCTCCCAGTTTGCATCCGGAGGACCATGCACGAGTTCACTGTATTTTCTCCGCTCACTGCCACTCAGCCGGAGGGGCTTCGGATTTAGAACACGTAACCCCAAATCCACGGAGAAGAGTTTACAGGATAAGGACAAGTGGGGGTGTCGTAAACAAATAGGGGTGCGGGGCGCCACCCCAGGGGGCAAGGACAAGTGGCGCCTGTAACCGCAGAAGCCCACACACAGCCTGCTGCCGGAAGCAAACCTCCGAGCTCCTCCAGGGATCCAGGCTGGGCCGTGCTGACAGGTTCTGGAACAATGTATCAGACCAAACTAACAGTAAAGGCACTGCATAAAAATAATGGTCAGGGTCTTGAGCGTGGTTTGCAGATGGGAAAATAATTCTTTTTTCATCTCTGACTTCAGATGACACCAAAGGTGTAGTATCGAGATGCGGGTCCAGCGAGGGTCCAGCGAGGGTCCAGCGAGGGGCGCAGGCTGGTCCCTCAGGAGCAGGACTTCGTGCTGGGCGTGCAGGGGAGGGGCCAGCAGAGTCCAGACGCAGGATGGCTGGTGCCCTCACCTCTGCCTTTAGGAAGCACGGTTTCCTCGGACGGGGGAGGTAAGACCCGGCACTTGCAGAAAACGTGGATGAGAAAGAACAATAAGAATAAGAAGAAGGAAAGGAAGACTCTGGATCACATTTTGGTCGAGAGACGTTCGCTCTTGTGACAAATGCGCCCAGGCAGACACGCACGGCGAATTCACAGCCTGGGGTCAGGGGCCATTTCCCTCCGCCGACCAGCCTTTGTTTACAAGGCAGTGCTTGCTGACTGTGCAGTGTCCCAGTGTGTGGACAAACCACCGTCATCCACCAACTTCCCGTGACATGTGAGGCATCTCGCTAATGTTAGCAGAGCTGATAGGCATCTCCGTGTTGCCAGGCAGACCCGCCGCTGCTCTCTGAGGACGGTGCCCGGAAGCCGCCTGCCTGCTCGGAGGCGATTTCCAGACTTTAAATCGTCAACTCCTCCCACCAGGTTCCACCACTGGCCTCGACTGTCGAGACGGGAGGTCTTGTTTCTCACGCTTTCCTGAATACTAGCACTTACCATTGTGTTTTTCCAATTTAATTAAAAAATAGTATTCTCCTGCTTATTTTTAACTTCTTGGGCTACTGCTGAAGTTCAACACTTCTCAGATGTTGATTGGACAACTGAATTTCTTCTTTTGTAAGTTCATATTAGTACCCTTATTTTCCACCAGGTAACTGCTTAATTCTCCTTTTGGCTTTTTTTTTTTTAAAGTTTATTTATTTTAAGAAAGAGAGAGAGAACGCGTGAGGCGGGGCAGAGAAGGAGGCAGAGAGTGAGAATCCCAAGCAGGTCAGCACGGAGCCTGGGGTGAGGCTCGAACCTACTCCCGGTAAGGTGGTGACCTGAGCCGAAATCAGGAGCCACACACTTAACAGATGAGCCACCAAGCGCCCCATTTTCTTTCGGATTTTTAAGGGCCCTCTGTCTGGTAAGAACATGGATTCACTGTGCCAGCCATTGGTACACCCTGCCTTCCTGGCTCATTCAAAGTTTCTGATTGTCATAATTTTTTGATACAAGATTTCGATTTAACTTAGTCGGTAATCTTTCTCCTTCACATCTTGAGCTCTGCCGGCTCTGAACGATCAGCCCCAGGAACCGGGGTGTGTGAGGGGTCCCCACTGATAAGTGTCCCTGGGGTCCCCTGAATGCCCCCTGCTGGGTCCTGTGGGACAGACGTCCCTAACGCCCTCGGTCCATGGCCACACGCAGCAGGTGACCGGTGCCGCACGCAACCATGGGGCTCTGATGGGGCAAAATGGAGCCACCCCCGTGGATTCACCCGGAAGCCTGATTCTCTATCAGCGTCGGCAGCAGACGTGCGGAGGGGAGGGCTGAGTGGGTGGACGTCAGGGCGCCAAGGCCAGACCTGCCTGGGGGACAGTAGAGGGTCAGGGGAGCAGGACGGAGGGGCACTCTGTGCTGTTCTCCCGGGGACACCAACCTTAGTTCACGTCACCTGGATGGTACTTCTGAAAACCACCTGCACGGCCAGGGGACAGAGACCCCTCTGTGGGCCCTGTGTTGACCCGAGCGCTGGCCCCGGTGATCCACGGCTTGCAGTGCACATCTGGACACGCCCGGGGCTCCCCTTTCCGTCACTCTGAAGCAGAAGCGGCAAGAGACGAGGGCGGAGGGTCCTGGTGCACAGCAAGTGTGGGTGACCCCAACAGAGCGGAGCGCAGCCTCTCTGCGGCAGGGAAAGCGCGGGGCTGGGGGACGGGGGCCCTGACACCCGCGCCCGGCTGGAGGGGGCGGCCCGGGCGCCCAGCAGGCCAGGGGCACAGCCAGGGAAGCCAACAACAGGTCCCTCCTGCTGTCTCTCTCTGGAGCCCTCTTTGCCAGCGCGCAGGGGGGGCCTCTGTCTGCCCCTCCCCCCCGGGGGCTGTCCCTCTGTCTGTACTGGGGACCAGGAAGGGACAGGCGGCACCATCGTGTGCTCTGGCCAGCCCCAGGCTCCCGGGAAGGTTCTCTGGGACCTGCTCCCAGTCCTGAGCCCCTCCGCCTGGACTCCCTGGGTGCTAACAATCCGTGAGCCCAGCCCGATCTTCGGGGTTCCTGGGGGGGTCTCACAGGCTGACTGTCATGCCACGAAGGTGACAGTGTTTGAAAAAGAAACGAGCCCTCTGCCGTCCCTCCCTCCAGCGTGCGTCCCCAGGGCCCCGACGGCTCAGGAGGCACACCAAGGTGGGCAGGTCAGAGGAGGAAGGAGAGGAAAACACCACCCAGCTGGCCCCGAGTGACCTCGTGCTGCTGTCCGGCCCGCACTCGTCTCCGGGGACAGCAGAAACCGTGCGGCCCACACGCCCCACCGCGGCCCTGGAGAAAGAGGAGGACTCGAGGAGAAGAGCGGCCCTGGCCGGAGGCCCCACCTGTCAGGAATCCTCTGTCCCTCTGCAGCATCGACATCTCCACAGTGTCTCTGAGCCCGAAACGGTCTGACCCGCCAACACGCCCCGGGCTTCGGGGAGCCCACGGCTGGGTGGGTTAAAATGCCCACGCACCACGGCTGCTGGGCAGGCTGCACACCGGGCACAGCCTGCGGCTGCCCCAGGCCCCGTCCGTCACCCCCAAAATGTGAGCAGACTCAGTCCACCGCAGAGGGCTTTCCGGAGAGAGAACAGACAGGCCACTGAAGTCAGAGGGTGGGCAAGAAAGACGGCAAGTGTGTGATCCGAGTTCTCGGAGGCACTTTTTTTGGGGGGGGGGGGGGAGGATCACATCAGGAAATAGATTTCAGAAAAGAAAGAAACATTTTCAGCCAGGGGTAGCTCGTTGCCGAGAATCATCTGATTCGCACAGAATTGCGTGGATAAACCCAAAAGCGTCTCTGGAAAGGGGAGAAAAGCTGAAGGCTTAACACCCCTCCCCCATCCTACTTGCTCCCAGAGAGACCCCCGGGCTGAGTCACAGGATATTTGGGGGGTTGTAAAATACACCTAACGTGAAATTTATCATTTTGGCCACTTTAACATATAAAATCCGGTGGAATTAAGTGCACGGCCCTCACGCTGTCGTGCAAACACCATCACTGTCTATTTCTAGAAATCCCACACCAGGACGCTCCATGGCCCACCCCCCGGCCCCCGGCAGCCACCAACCCACGTTTGCTCTTCTGGATTTTTCCTTCAGGTGGAATCCTACAGTACGCGACTCCGCCTCGGGCTCCAGGTCCACCCACGTGGCAGCAGGTGGCAGCCTTCCGCTCCTGCTTAGGGCGGAGCCACATTCCACGGTGGGGCAGCCCCATTGTCCTGAGCCCTCAGCTGGCAGACACCTGCACGGTTTCCACCTCGCGGCGGCGGTGAGTAGCGCTGCCGGAAACACGCACGCGCACGCTTCCCGTGGGGACCCTGTTCTCGATCCGTTGGGGTGTTGAGCCGGGGGCACACTGACTCGCAGAATCCCGACAGCTGCAGGGCATCAGAAACTCACTCCATCACTTTATGTGGAGGGAAGCGGAGTCCCAGAGAGGCTGCAGCTCGCCCGAGTCGCATTACGACCGTGGGTGAGGGCAAGAACGTCCTCCAGCCCGCGTCCAGCTTCAGGAAAGTCCCGGGTCCCCCGACCCAAGACAACGGGCCTGCACCGCGGCCGACCAGCGCCAGAGCCTCGCCTGCTCTTACAAAGGCCACAGACTTTGGTTTCTGCCTAATTAAAACTTCCCCAAACAGAAGACTACCACGCAGGGGACGTTCACCAAGGGAAAGAATCCCATATGGTTTAGTCTGGAAACACTGACTCCAACAAATCGCTGGGGCCGTTGCGGGGAGTCCCACTGCTTACGAGCAGTCATGGGCGCCGGGAAGCCCTCTGAGGGCTCGGACTGTCCTTTCCCGTCGCTCGGAATCACGCAGGAGAGAGCAGGTGGGCGCCCCGGGGACCCAGAAAGGCCCCAGCCTGGTCCTCCGTGTGCGCATGCGTGCACACGTCCTTCCCCTCTATGGAACTGACAATAAATGACACTTGCTTTCAAAAAAAGTAGGCGGCAAGCTGACCGCCCACGAGACTGGTTCGGAGAACCCGCACACGCACACGCATACCCCACATGCACACCTACACCCACACTGCACACGCACACACACACCCCACATGCACACGCATACCCCACACTGCACACGCACACACACACCCCACATGCACACGCATACCCCACACTGCGCACCCACACCCGCACCCCACACTGCACACCTACACCCCCACTGCACATACCCATCGCACATCCCACACGCACATGCACACCCCACACTGCACACCACACACCCGCACCCCACATGCACACGCACACACACACCCCACATGCACACCTACACCCCCACTGCACACACACACCGCACATCCCACACGCACATGCACACCCCACACTGCACACCACACACTCGCACACCATACTGCACATGCACACCCACACCCACACCGCATGCCCACACCCCACACTGCACACACACACACCCCACTTGCACACCTACACCCACACTGCACACCACACTGCACACACACACCCCACATGCACACCCACACCCGCACCCCACACTGCACACCCCACACCCGCACACCATACTGCACATGCACACCCACACCCCACACCGCATGCCCACACCCCACACTGCACACACACACACCCCACTTGCACACCCACACCGCACATGCACACGCACACACACCCCACATGCACACGCACACCCCACATACACACCTGCATACCACACTGCACATACACACCCACACCCCACACTGCACACCACACACCCGCACACCACACTGCACATGCACACACACACCCCACACGCACACCCACACACCTGCACACCACACTGCACACGCACACCCCACACGCACACACACCCTGCACACGCACACACACACCCCACACGCACACCCACACCCCACACGCCGCACCTGCTGCGGAGCGAGCCCAGAGGACGGGGTCTGTCGTCTGTGAAAGCAGCGCTCTGCTGTCGCGGCGCGGTTCAGAGTTCCGCGCGCTGGACAGGGCTCTGGGACAGGGACGACACGGCCACTTGACCTCCCTCTGCAAAGCCAGGCTGGCTCTCTCTTCCTCAAAAGCCTCAGAGGGAGGAGGTTGAGATTTTCTTCTGTGAGCTGTGGAATTGGGCTGTGGGGACGTGTCTACAGTACGAAATCCAGGAGGAGGAAACAGATGCTGAGTTACCACTTCCTTTCATCAGCCGGGGCGAAAGCTGAGCCCCGCCGGGTGGCCCTGGGCCGGTCATCCACACGACCGCAGAGCGGGTCAGCGAGCAGCCTGGAGGCCCAGGACGAGCTGGGGGCGCGGGCAGCTCTTTGCAAACCGTCTGCAAGGTCCTTCTGCCTGCTCCCTTCCACCACTGTCCTCGGAGGGTCCCTCCAAGTCAGGCAGGGGCACCCAGCCGGGCTGATCCCAGGGTCCCACCCCCGCATAGAGCAGGTGTCCACCGGGGACCACCTCTCGGGGCACCTAAAGCACCGGGTGATGGCGGCAACCTCCTCAAGGCAGGGGCGACCCTGACGCTTCTCCGATACCCCTGGCAGGTGGTCTGGGGACAGGTAAGAGAGGAAGCACTTGTAACGCCACTGCGGACTGCGCGCCCTCCTGCCTGGGCCGGAGAACTGGGCGGCCTTGCTGGGTTAGCGAGGCCTCGTTCTTCTGGGAGGCCGTGGAGTGCCTATTCTGATACAGCATCTCCCTCTCCTGCCCGAGGGGCCCGAGGGAAGAAGTGATCCTGTGCGCCAGCAGCACGGGGGGCACATGCCCACGCAGGCCTGTTTCCTTGTCTCCTCGTCAAGGGACCTCCTCTCCTCCTCCGTCCCCTCCATCGCCTGCTCCTCGTGAGAGCCCCACACGGCACCCCTCCTGTTCACATCTCATCTCACCCCCAAAACGTCACCTCCTTCCTTTTATAAGTTGTGAGATGATGGATTCACGCGTGTGGAGTCTTCAGAGACCGTGAGGAGATCAAATTGCTCCACAATGAAATTGCATGAAATCGCTCATTTCTGAAATGTCGCTAAACAAAAATGAATATAGCATAATAGCAATTCCTGAGATGGGCCGGCGGACACATCACAGCCCTCACCTGACGCGCATCTAATCGGAAGGCAATCCCCATCCTCGGAAAGCGGTCAGAAAGGGAGCTCTGGGATTGGCAGTAACTGAACATCCAGCAAAACCGCCTAACATTAATTCTTCCCTTAAAGTATTTCACTGTGTGAAATCACACCCCAGCCACTCCACGAGAGGTGAGCTCTGTGTGCTCATCGAGGGTGCCCTGGAACTCGGGGTGCGCACATGGCGTTGCCATATGGTCCCGGGAAGGTTAGGGTGGCTGAGGCGCCCAGGTCGCACAGAGAAATAAAAACACAGGCTACGTCAGGTTTCCCGGGCGCAGAGCTCCGGCACACTTCTGTTCTAGTATCACCGACGCGGCTTTCTTAGGAGACAGCAGTGATAGGCAGTGAAGGCCGGGGTGCACCTCGCTCACAGCGCTGCCCCGAACCCCCTGACCCACAGCCGCCCAGCCTGGCATGTGTCCTCGCCGTGCCGGATTGTGCTACCGCCGGACCCTACCGCGGCCTTTGGTTCACCGTTGATCACTTATTAGAACACGAAAATGTACACGGGCTTCGGACAATCGGACTAACAACACAGAGGAGCCCTTGAAGAGGAATGCTGGGAGCAGGGGTGGGTGGCGAAGGGCATGGCCCGAGAGGAAATGCTCGCCAGGCAGGAAAAAATGTGCAAAGGATCAAATCTTTCTCTCTCGGTTTCCCACCCACGCCCGCAGACATCGTGAAGGAGAAGAAAATCAGTTTTGATTAGTTAGGGGCCGATATGTGTGTGGCATGCGCTCTGGGGGGCTTAAATTCGGGAAAATCCGTTTTCAGTGAAGGTGCCGTTCGTCTGTGGGGCTCCGTCACGTGAAAGTGACATGTCTCGTTTGAGAAAGAAAATCATGTCTTTTCCTCTCCTTCCTTGCCTTCCGATTTGCAGTAATTCAGACATTTAGACCCCAGAGAAGCGACGAGCACCTGGCGATGGGCTTGTCCGGGGCGCTCATAAGAAGGGGATGTTACGTCCACGCGGCCTCCCGGAAGCCAGGGGAGGGCCTCCCAACCCGCAGGCCAGCCGGCCTTCTGTCCCCCCACCGAGCCGGCCGCCTCCAGCCGACAGGCACGGAGCACCCCCAGGTCCCAGAAGTCAAATGAGGCCCATGGCTTTTGATTTCTGATCGCTCTGCACGCCCTCCGCGAGCCAAATCTCCTTTAAGAACTGAGATTAAGGAAAGGAAATAGCAACTCCATCTTTATTTCTAGAGCTGGTGTTTGAAGGCAGACGCTGCCTGTTTGCACTCTGCCGGGCAGACGCTCAATCAGAGTAGAACACAAAGAATCCACCGTGGCAGCCGATAGAGTCGGAGACTGTAAACTATCGACCTGTGTTTTCTTTTAGGGAGTTTGTTTATTTTACAAGCTGTCCCTCTGGAGCCCCCACGGGGGAAGCAGGCAAAGAACGTCTCTTGAACCTCTTCAGAAGAGGGACGGACTCAGAGGGTAACAGCAAAGTCCGGGTGGCCCCTTATTTGTGCAACAGGAGTAAAACAGCATCAACAACAAAATCGCGGGCATTTTTCCCTCCAGGAGGAACCGGCTAAAGGTTCCCCTCCCTATTCCTCCCTTCTCGGAGCAAAAGGCTGGAAGTCTGCTCCCCGTAGCTCTGCGCCGAGTGGCCCTGGCTGGCGCTCTGGAAAGGCTCAGCGCGGCCGCACCACAGACCTCAGCTACGGGCCTGGGATTTGATGTGTGGTCACCATCAAAGGGTTAATTAAAACCAAGGTTTCTGCCCAAATCTTTCCTGTCAGTCACACACCCGCTCTCCACGTCCAGAAAAACCAATGGGAACTCTCTCTGTCAAAACCGAAACCGTGAAACACACGAATCTAATGCCAGACGACGTAACTAAATGTACCGCTTCTCCCCAAAAGATGCTGATGACTACTTTTTTAAAGGCCGAATGTGAGCTGAAAAGAAAAAGTATTTTCCAGAAGAGCGGAATTTGGGAGCTGACGGCTCCTTCGGTCACCCTTCATTTAACTGATGGGGAAATCGTGATCTAAAGAAAGGGCGATGTGCCAGTTTTAAAGGTAGCGATCTTAGAAGTCGAGAAGTAAAGTTACAGTTCCACAGAGGATGTTGGGAGAAGCTGGGGTGTCGACACTTCCCCCTGGTCAAGAGGATGGGACCCTGGGTCCTCAGCAGCAAGCGACCCCAGGCCCCAGGCACTGAGCACCCCCAACCACGGGCCTCGTGCACGCTATCACAGGCTCCTGGTATTCCGAACAGTCTGGCTGTGGGAAAGCAATAACGAGATTCGAAGCATGAAAAAACACTATTTTGGTTCAAAATGACTCTATTTTCAATTAACCATTAAAAACTTCTCTTGTGCTGGAATAAGGTTGCATACGGGCTTTTCCAGTTTCTGGCTCAAGTGTCCTTGAGCATGGCCGCCCCCAGGAATCACGGGAGAAAAATCCCACTGTGGCCTCATTTACATCAGCACGGAAATCCCATCGTTAATGTCATTGTATCGCATTCCAAAACAAACATTAAATTACAGCACATTTAATATAACTAAATTGCATTCAAAGGTTTACCACTGAACCAAACACAAAATATGTTCCTAGAACAAACAAATATTACTTTTAAATAACCATGGCCATGACTAAGTCTAGGGTTTGATCTCTCTCTCTCTCTCTCTTTCTCTCTCTCTCTCCCTCCCTCCCTCTCTCCTTTTCCTCTGTGTGTGGCTCTAAATACTAAAACTTTAATCTCTACACCTCTTCGTGAATAATTTTTTACAAATCGCGGGGGTGTTTCATGCATGTCAGTGTAGACTGAGTATCTTAAAAGCAAACATTGGGTCATTTTGGGGTAATGATTTCCTAAAATTTATTTGCAAAATATTTTGTTTCTTAGGATAAACACAAATACCAATATTGATTGGTATTTCTCTTCCCAGGTTTCCGGGATTCTACTCTGTTTAACAATTACAAGGCACCGTCTTTGACTCTATATTGGAAACACGTTGGGATTTTTCACGTTCTGAAAAGAAGCGCAACAGGCAGATGACATCAGGGGAAAAAATGAGCTCCACCCACATCTTTACTTTATCGCTCCGAGATGACGCATGATAATTCCTTATATAACGTGCTTGTTTGAATATAGAAAAAAATTTAAATTCTTGTGGAATATCTTTCCTTGAAACTTTTCATTTTGAGGTAACTATAGGTTCACATGAAGTTCTAAGAAATAATACAGAGAGATTCTCTGATACTCTACCTAAGTTTCCCCCAATGGTAACATCTTGCAAAACAATAATGTGGTATCACAACTGGAAAATTGACACTAATACAATTTCCAGAACTTCCACTTCCCCAGTTTCACGTGCACTTCTGCGCGTCTGCGTTTGTGGGCGTCCGTGTGCGCTTCGTTCTACACGACCTTATCACACGTGTGCTCGGGTGGCCGTGTGGAGCATCTCTTTGAAGAGTTTCTGTGTTTAGTGTTTCATCTTGCCTTTGCTTTTGAACGCATCCTGTCTGTATCTCTTAGATGAGACTCCATCTCCTTTATGTCTGCTTCTTGGCTCCAGTAACTGATTCACCTCTTCTTTGAGTTTGATTGCCTCATTCGTGAACTCTTTGCTGGTGGAGAACTTTGCATTTGGTTTGCTTTTTGCAACACGTTCTCCTTCCCAGGAAAAGATGCAAACATCCACATGCATTGCAGCATGCATTCACGGAGTTTTTAAAGACACCAGCGAGAATAGATTAATATAAATACGAAGCTTAAAAACTGTCATAAAAGTCCAGCCTTTAAAATTGGCCTATTAAAATATCTGGGTTTTTTTTTTAAGCCCAGATTTAAACTAAAGTTACGAGCACAGTGCTCTGCTCGGAAAGCGTTTACTGCATACTCTTTCTGCCAGGCCAGAGGACTCCGGGTCCGCGCCGCCCGTCCAGGGCACAGCAAAAGAAGGATGATGGAACCCCCATGCTTTCAGGCTCAAGACTTGCGAATAGTACAGTTTTCAGGAAACTTCAATAAAGTACTAAACTTCAAACGACCTCCAACAGCCACTCTCAAAGCCCGGTCCCGCCAGCCCCCGCGCTGGCCAGATGCACAGCAAGCCTTCCTCAGGCAAGGTGGGAAGCTGGGCTTCAGAGCTTACACAACAAGGCCCACATCCCCGAGGTCGGCCCTCCGCTGGATCTTACTGACTCCTCCGAGAAGGAAGTGCTCCGGCGGGAGGAGCAGGCTGACCCACTTTTCAGACGGTGAGAGGGTCACACTCTGTTCTCCACAGTAAGTGGGGGTGGGGGGACAACAGTAGTCTGTTGAGTAGAGCAACCTCCTGAAAGTCTGCATATCGCTCGAGTTAGGACGGAGGTTTTCTTTAACGGCAAAGCAGAGACTAGGAAAATGTCTGATCACCGTCACCTTCCTCCACGCCAGGTGCCTCTGACTCGGCTTCTGAACTCTGGCAGTGAATGAAAACACTAAAACTTTCTTTTGAGTTTTGTCCGATTAGATGAATCCAGCTGACTGTCCAAAAGCACCTGATTAACTCTGTGTCTCTGTGCTGAAATACCAGGCCAGAGACGGAAAGTCAGGGAAAATATTCCCCCCGGCTGAACGCCTCCATTTTCTGTGCTTCTCTTTATTCCAAAGGACAATTTAGGCTTTTTACGGTTGCTGCTGTTCGTCTGGACGCAGCTTTTTCATATATGTGAAAACATCTCATATTAAGACGTTAAAATCACACACAGTTTACTGAAAGGTTTACAATTTCTTTGCCGATATACATAACTAAAGCCCGGTTAGTTAAAAATGTTACAAATAAATAACAAATGTCATTCAGCAAATGTCATTTTTTTCAGAAAATCAAGCCAATCATGACTGTATTTCTATTCACAGAGAGGAATGTGATAAAAACAAAAAATACCTAATGTGCCTGATTAGGTAAATCAAGGTGCGTCCAGAAACATCAGTGTGTCAAAAATTTACACATGTTCTTTCTCTTCTCAGAGAGAGTGGTAATCTATCTAAAGGAACTCGTTTATGGAATTAGCCTGTTATATTCAAATATATAAAAATAAAAACAAACAGGCCCCCATATGATCATTTGTTCTCTGGCTGAATGTGTCATCTGTTATATTTTAAGGATTGTTTTCCATACCTCTTAGCACTTTTAATAAATAAAGTCCTGCCTTTTATTTTTATATAATCCTTACTTGTGATCTATGCATGATTCTCTGCGTTTGAGGGGTGTAATTATTTTTCAATGAATTTTAAATGGTCTGACTAAATTTTGCATTAAGGTGATATCTCCTGGTATATGTTTTCAATAATTTCCTGGAGAGAAGTCTTAATGATAATTCTGTTGACATTTCCCTTAAACAAAGCTCTGCATGTATGTTTTACAAAGATGACATTCCTCATCTGTTTGTCCTGACTTCAGATGTGTTGTAAACTATGGACGGTATAAAGTTAACTAATGGAAGCTCATAATTTAGGCAGCAAAACCCAGAATTAATGTATGATTCCCCTTTAGCATTTTACTGCCCAGCCAATCCAAACTTTCTTCCTTAGGAAAATATGTGATTGAGAAACTTTCCATCTGCTTTTGACAAAGATAGGAGAAGATACCCCTAAGTTATTCTCCACTAAAAATTCTTTTTTAAAAAAATCCATAAAACAATCATTATGTTGGGGGGTAGTTCAGCAAAAGAATTTTCAGTGGCACAGAAATAAAAACTTTAAAAAAATCCACCTGTGCTCGATCGGCCCGCCGTGGCCACAGCAAAAACATTCGGAGATATGGTAGAATCACATAAAAAAAAAGAAAGAGATATGTTTGGGAGAACTGGCCGGGCTCGCTCAGGATTAATCTAAATTCCTTCTGTGTGAAGTAGAGACTTAGGAAAACATTGCAAGACCAACAAGAAACTAGAGCATGCTAAGCGGTGAAGGTTTTTAACCGCCCCCCAACATACCTTGCACCCCTCCCATCGCCCAAGAGGGTCCTTTGGAAGAGAGATGCCC
>NC_043702.1:2088640-2092581 GCF_006229205.1 Suricata suricatta
GGCGGCGGGAGCGCGGGGCCTGGCCTCGGCGGGCGGCACCGTGGACCCCGGCCCCGCGCCATCTGGACGCAAAGCGCGGGCGCGTTTGAAGTGGTCCGGGGGGCCTCTTTGTTCGCCAGGCCGCTCTGGCTCTGGGCCTGGAGGTGGTTTACGGCTTTGATGCCTTTGAACCTATTCCCAGGTGACCCGGGCTCAATTAGGCCCGGGCCTGAGCCCGGCTGTCAGGCAAGCCGCGTGATCAAGGGCGGGCTGGGCCCTTTTATTGAAGTTGAACTCGGCTGCAGCGCTGGGCCTCCGCTGCTCCTGGGCCGCCGGGCGGGCCCGACCACCGCGTTAGGAAACCCGCGGGCCGGCCCAGGGATCATTTCCGCTGCAGCGAGCCGAGCAGAGGTCTGGGAAGAGCAGGCTCTTGCATGGGGGTGGCCGTTTGCAGTTTCTAACCCACCCGCCGGCTGCAGGATCCTGTGACTCCAAGGTCCTGCCCAGTGGCGAGCCCAGCCCCACCCGCCAGACCGCCCCTTCCCCTGCCCAGGGAAGGACCACGGTTGATCTGGCTTTTTACATCGTTCTCTAAACTTAGAAAATAAATGTGAGGAACCAGAGAGGCAGCAAGGGAAGCCTGCTTCCCACCCGGCTGCGGGCCTAGGCACAGGCGCACAGGCGCACAGGCTTTCCAGCGCAAGGGCCTGCTCCTGCCGGACTCGGACCCTCGGCCGGGCTCACCGCAGGACCGCAGGGGTCTGCCGCCCTTTGTGCAACTCCATGTGATGCTCAGCCTGCGGAGGCCCAAGACCCAGGCCCCCATGTTGGCCCAGCTTAAATGAGCCCAGAGACAGACTCCCCAAGCAGGAGGGGCAGATCCTGCCCCTTGGGGTCTGCCCCCCTCCCCCATCTCTGTGTCTCCTACTGGTTCCAGAAAGAACAGGCTCTGAAAGTCCGGTCTAAGAATCGATCATCTGCCTAGACGACAGCAATAACACGGGCAGGGCAGAGGCACGCTGGCAAAGGGCTGAGACTCCTGTCCAAGTCACACATCCCCCATAGGCAAGGGTCTCCTTTTAAAAATGGCCTTAAAAATGCCCCCTCCCCGAGAAATCACCCCGCAGCGCCTCTGACAAGTCTCGGTGATCATGGTCCCACCGCCTCGCGTCTAAGTTTCAGCGCCCCCGCCCCACGTGTGTGGGGGCTGGGTGCCCGCTCTCCTTCCAGCTGTCTTCTGCTCCTTCTGGAAGGACAGGGCATGGCAAGCCAAGACGACCCTCCTCCGACCTTGGCGGGCCCTGTCTGTGGGAGCGCTCTGGCTGCAGGGGCAGGGAGGGGGAGGGGGCCGTCCAGTCTGCCCTGCCCCTTAGTTCGGTGCTGGATGTGTTTGGCCTTGCTCGGCCTCACAGTGTGCGGGTCCCAGACGCGTAGGGTGAGGGCGTGAGCATCAGTTTTCAGGAGGGAGCACAGCAGGAGGGGCTGAGCTGAGGCAGCAGCCCCCAGATTCCAGGATGGTTCTTGAACCACTGTTTTCTGGGTGCAGGGAGGCAGGAGCCCCCGAGCTGCGGCAGGACCCGGGAGTGAGCTCTGCCCGGAGCCTGCCTACTCAGCCCCGTGGCGGGCTTGGCATGGCCTCTGAGAAGTCACCTCCTGTGTGGACCAGCCAGGGCGGCCGTCCTCTACCCCTGCCTCGGACTGGGGTCTGGAAGGGACACACAGGGGCCCTCCCTGGGATGTACCACGTCCTGACACCACTAGCCTTCGCTTGAAACGTGGACCCACGCTGGCCTTTGATGCACCTGGATGCCTTTAGCATCAAACCAAGGTTGTTCTTGCAACAAACTCCTATTACGAGTTTTTTTGACTTGGGATATATACCGAATCTCAGTCAAATACCGCTGTGGAAATAAATGGCATAAATAGAACGGGAGAGAGAGAACAGGGTGTCAGGGTCTGGGACACAAGCCTGGTTCTTCTGCATAAACTTTGTTTTATAAATTTGACTTTGGAATCATACAGATGTTTTACATAGTTATAAAAAATTAAATCAAAGTGGGGGAAAAAATTTTAATCGCTAAAAGTCAAAAGCAGAATCAGACAGTGTAGCTGATTTTGCATCATCTCCGCGGCTTCCGCAGCCACAGGACTCATTAAAGGCAGCCGTACACCCTGTGATCTGACTTTTCAGCCCTAACGGGATACACTCTGCGCGGGCAGGAAGGACTTCCACTGTGCCCGGCGTTCATGTTTCTGGTAACAATATTGCTGTTTCCTTCTGAAGCTGTGAGCTAAGGCGAGTCACGTTTCTGTCTTCGGGGGTGGAGCTCTCCGGCCTCAGGAAAAATGACACAAATATGAAAGGAAACAAATGAGTCAAGACCGTCTCATCCTAAACCCGTTGGAGATACCGGTATGAACTCATGGTATATTTTCTCTTCAACGGGGCATTTCCTGGCCCTGACCGCTGGAAAGACCTGGAAAGGTTGGTCCATCATGGGGCAATGAGAGCCAGGAGCGCTCAGATGGTGTTTTCTCCTGGGGGAAGTGGCCGACTTCAGGCCTGGGAACACATGTGCCAGATAAGGCAGGAGCATCTTCCTGGCCAGAAAGCACGGACGTGGTCCGTGACCGCGGGACTCGGGAAGGCCTCGAAAGATGCCTCTCTTGGCCAAAGATGGTGCCAGGTAAGCAGTTAAGAACAAAAACCTACAAAGGATAGAAACACGACCAATGGTAAGAATCCGTGAGCGTGTATTGTTAATCAAATTAAAAAAAACAACCCTTACTGGTCGTCTTCGGCTGGTGATGGGGAAGGGAGTCATCATTCTGGAAACTGGGACGTGTAGGAATGAGGCAGCAGTGACCCAGCCTGCTTACCAAAGTCCACTTCAAAGTAACCGAAGCGTTGAGGACCCAATGTCTTGCTTTGCAGATGTCCTCCAGGGGGTACAGGAGGCGGAACGGTAGGATTACATCATCAGTCTGCCAGCCTCATTGGTGCTAACTAACGTGGTGGGTTCCCACCGCATTGCCAGCCTCCGGACCTGGTGGCCAGTCCCCGGAAACCCTGGGCTCCTGAGACAAGTTAAATGGTGTCACATGGATGCAGTCAGGTCTGACGCTCCTGTTCCCAGAACCCCCAAAGGGCTTGTTTCACTTTTTGTAAAAGCCTGTGGTTGCCGTGATCTGGAAGGCTGATCGGTGTGGCAGTGGTGAGGCCCTGTCACCCTGATTTCCTGTCCTGGGGCTCGGGCTCACTCGAGCCCTGTCCCCACACCGCGCCTGGACCCTTGCAGGAGTCTGCCTGGACCTGTCTGCCCCGCGACGGCCACAAGGCTGGCTTCCTGAGCCTTCAGGTCTGTCTCGTTTCTCTTGTCGCATGACAAACCGCACTCGAACTTGGCAACTGAAATCGCCACCCCTTTCATTTGAGCTGCTGAGTCGCCACCAGACCGCGCCGTGTCCGGCCAGGCGGGTTTTGTCAGCCCTGCCCCGGGGGGGGCCTCGCCGGACACGCTCTCCGCCCCAGATCCGCCTGCGAGGCCGTCAGCTACGCACCTCGACCCGCACACCTGCTGTCCTCCGGGGGCCTCTGCAGCGGGCCGCCTTCCGGGGTCTCACTGCGTCCTCAGGACTCCAGCCACAGTGCTCGCCAGGCTTTGGGGCCATGGGCTTTGCCCCTCTCCCCTGAGCCAACCCAAATCACACGGCCAAGCCCAGATTCAAGAGTTTGACTCTAAAAAGTTGATTGGCAGGCCTGTGTGTGTGTGTTTCTGTGTGTGTGTGTGTGAGAGAGAGAGACCCTGTGCAGGTGTGTGTGTGTGTGTGAGAGAGAGAGAGAGAGACCCTGTGCAGGTGTGTGTGTGTGTGAGAGACAGAGAGAGAGAGAGACCCTGTGCAGGTGTGTGTGTGTGTGAGAGAGAGAGAGAGAGAGAGACCCTGTGCAGGTGTGTGTGTGT
>NC_043702.1:2092681-2103673 GCF_006229205.1 Suricata suricatta
GTGTGTGTGTGTGTGTGTGTAAAGATGAGGCCCTATGTGGGTGTGGGTGTGAGTGTGTGAGGCCCTGTGCAGGTGTGGGGGGTGTGAGTGTGTGAGGCCCTGTGCAGGTGTGTGCAGGTGTGTGTGTCCCTGTGCGGGTGTGCGGGTGTGTGCACGCTGGTCAAGGAGCCTGTCCTCACTTGTGGACTTACTTCAGGATGATCATCTGGGGACCCAGTCACACTGGGGGGGACCCCAGGATTTGTCAGTGTTTCTTGGTGACGGGTGCCATCTCCAGAGAGGCGTTCTGCCCCCTGCCCGGGAGCCTCGGCCTGGGCTCCAGCGTCCTGGTGCGCAGGGACGGGAGAGGCCCAGGCCGAGCGCTGGCCGTCCGGAATGTGGATTTTCACACACTTGCCCCGTTTCCTCTCCCCTCGGCATCGCCTGGCACCCTCGTCCGAGCCCCGTCTGGCTTGCATCCTCCGGGGAGCATCCAGCTCCCTCCGAGGTTGGGGCGAAGGCTTGCACCTGGCCTCTTGGGGTGGGGGAGGGGCCCAGGAGATGCATCTGCTCTTGACATTGGCTGAGAGGTGGGGGTGCTTCTGAACGGAGCTCAGCCAGCCTGCTCTCGGGCCTGCGTCCTCCACCTGCCCTCTGGCCTCCTGGCCTCCGTGGTCCAGCCTCCAGCCTCCTCCCACCTGCCCAGACGTGCTCGCTGTGGACTCCACCTGTTTTCTTTGCGATCTGGGCTCTCGCCTTTTCGGTCCCTTAGCCCGATTTAGAGGGACTGAAGGGAGACCAGAGATGAGGCGGATGCGCGAGCTGGCGGTCATGGTTTCGAAGCTCAAATGCAGCTGCAGAGAGCAGGAGGCAGGCTGGCTCTCCTCCTGCAGGGCCCGGGGGCCTTGGGGGCTGAGCTACCCCGTGCCCCACTCTGTCCACACAGCTCTGATCCCCACGGGGCAGGAGACCCGGCGGCGTGCAGCGGGCTGGTGACCCAGGCTGTGAAAGCTAGTCCCTCCCTCCCCCATTCTGTTCCACCAACAGGCCCCCGTGGGCCCGGGGGTGCTGGGTCCCCCCCAGGCCTGCCTCCAGGTCCTGTCAGAAGCCTTGTGTCTGTGTGGGTTTTGAGGTTATCACCCACTGTTGTTCTAGCAGCGACTGGATTTAATTTCGCTTAACGTTAATTCATGAAGGCATGCTCTGTACCCCCCAGCTCTCCTGCCAGAAACGCAACAAAGCAATGCAAGTCCTGATCATCCAAACAGAACCTCATTTCCATGGTTTGATGGGAACCGAAGTTTGCTCGAGTAGCTTAGTCCTCACCGCCCGCGCGGTTTGTTTCCATCTTCAATCTGTCAGTCACATCTGCTACCTCCCCTGCTCCCTCGCCGCCCCGGCCCCAGCCTCTCCCCCCAGACTTCGCACTCTCCGATGGAGACCCGCAGAGGCTGTTGACTGATGCGTGGAAAGAAAATAGGACTCGGGTGGACGGCCGCCCTCACCCCACGCTCCGGTTACACCCTAGTAAGAACACGCACCTCGCAGTGCCTTCTGGGAAGAAACTAACTGAGGACAAGAGATTATTAATTTTGCGTCTTTCAGTTAAGAATATGGGGGAGTAGGAGCCGCCTTAACAGTCCGGAGCGCAGTCCTGGGAGGGGCACAGAAGAGAAGGAGAAGCCAGGGCGGGTGGGGCTAGGGGTGCGGGGAGCGGGGCAGGACATCCGCAGAGGTGGGGCAAGTTTACCACAAGAGGAGAGGGAAGAGCACCCGGGCAGAGACGAAGATGTGTCAGGACCCAGAGGGGTGAGTGCGGTGGGGCCCCTGCAGTGGGGGGCCCCTGTGGCTGGGAGCTCAGTACTCTCTTGGTCGCAGGTGATAAGAACATACCCCAGACCTGCTAAACAAGAAAGGAATCTGTTGGTTCACTACTTTGGAAGCTCGGGCTCAGGCTGGCTTCAGGCTTGGCTGGATCCAGGAGTTCCAGTGCTGTTGTATCTCTCTTCTCCTCTGTCCTTCAGCTCTGCTTCCCTCTGTGTGAAGCTCACTCTCTTTTGGTACAAGGGGGTCTCGCCTTGTGCCCGAAGACGACAGGCACGTAGGGTCATACACCTCCAGAAACAGCAATGCTTGTTAAATACAGTCTTTCCTCTTGCTCCAGCAGAGGAGCCGGGCATGGGACCCTGACGGGCTGGGCTTCGCCCGTGTGTCCGGGGGCCTGGGCTGTGTGGCTGCTCTCATGATGGGGTGGGACCAGGAGGGCAGGTGGGGGCCCCTGTGGGTGGGTGAGCTCCCAGTGGAAGAGACGTAGGACCCGTGAACAAGGAGTCTCCCCGGTGGTGTGCAGAGGACTCCTGATGAGGGCAGACTCTCCGCGGTCTCACAAGACGAGCTATGGAGTTAGGATTTCCTTGTGGAGGCCGTGGGGACCTAAGGGGGGTCTAAGGAAAGACGTCTTGACCAGGTTTGATTTTGGAAGCAGCTGGAAGATAACAGCCAACTAAGAGGCTGCTGCGAAGCCCAGCCAGCCTACCAATGAACCAACCACAGACACGGGGAGCCCCGGGACGGCAGCCGCCAGCCGGAGTCCCCGGGAACTGTGCGCCCACGGGCTCGGGGAACCACAGAAACTCAGCATCAGGAAACTGAGCACCGAGGGACGTCAGTGCCGAGGTGGGGCAGGGCGGGGTGAAGGAGGGTCTAAGAGGGAGAGACTGCAGATTTGACTTCTGTTAGTGCAACTGTGGATCCCCCAAAGTGAGGTTGTAGGGGGTCCCGCACACCCCTGCTGTCTACAGTTATGCTTCCGCTTTGAGATACACTCATTAGGAATGGGAATCCAAACGCTGCTTTATCCTGCACGGAAGAAAGGGAAGAGTTAGCCACAACTGGGCTGTGCAAACGGGCAGGGCAGAGCAGGGTGGGGAGGAGTCAGGACTCGGTTAGGAGTCCGTCAGTGAGCAGGGGTGCCGCCTCCTCCTCGCCGTGGGACTCAGCTTCCCCTCTCGTGAAGAAAAACGGGTTGGGCGAATGATTCCTAAGGTTTCTCTAACATAGCGGCGTCTGGAAAGTGGTCTGTCCGGGAACCTAAGCTTCCCTCCACACGCCGATGTGCAGCGGTGTTTCAGGAAGAGTGGGGGGTGCGGCCAAGCCGCGGGGAGTGTGATTTCCCTTAATCTGTCTAAATAATGTGCAGGGGGAGCCCTCGGTGACCACACATGCCCTGACCCCTCATAAAGTCCCTGCCCACCGTGGCCTGGTCATAAATTCCCTGAAGAGGTCATGGGGATTTATCGTCCCCAGTACTCTGTCACTAGGAATTACGGTCTCTCTGCCGCACGACACTTTGGAGCTCTAGCAGATCTTAAATTAAGACGATATAAACGTTTTAAAATGTCCTTCAGAAAACTTTAAATTCATTTGTTCAAATTATGACTTAAGTCCTGAATACTTACTAAATAAACATAGGTTTGACCTCCAGTGTTTCAAGGAATAAACTTGCCATCAAACTTGTGTGTTAAAACTCTGAGGATGTCTTGAACGTAAAACCGCATGGAAGAATCCGGCGGGGGGCCGGCTGCGGGCATACGGCAAAGTTCTCTTTTATGGGGGTCACTGGAGCGACGGGGGGGCCGGGATGCGGGGCTCTCCCCAGGGGCCAGGAGAGAGCAACTGGATGACCGTGCTTAAAGAAGAAAACACGTGTGTGCATGCATGGTGTGCATGTGACTGTGTATTCATGAGCATGCCTTCATGTGTGTGCATATAGGAATGTGTATGAGTGTGCACGCATGTGTGTATGTGTGTATATACATGTGGTTGTGTGTTCACACATGAGAATGTGTGTTGTGCATGTATATGTGTGCATGCATGTGACTGTGTTCATGTGTGCAAGAGTGTGTGTGTTTGTGTGTATGTGTGCAAATGCACGCATGTGATTGTTCATGCATGTGCATGTGTGTGTGCACATGACTATATTCATGTGTTGTGAGTATATGTGTACATGTGAGTGTGTTTGTGTGTGTGAGTGTATGTGTGCATATGACGTGTGTTCATGTGTGTGCATGTGTATGCATGTGTGTGATCGTGTGTTCACGTGTGCACAAGCAAGTTGTGTGAGTGTGGTCGTGTGTGCATGTGTGATTGTTCCTGGGTGTGCATGCATGTATCTGTGCATGTGTGTGCAGTGGTTGTGTGTTTGTGTTCGTTTGTGTGTACATATGTGCACATGAATGTGCTTGTCTGTGTGCCTATACATATGTGTGTGCGTTTGTGCGTATGCATGTATACATGTAAGTGTGCGTGTGTGTTCATGTGCTTGTGTGTGCGTGTGTGCACGTGTGTGCGAGTATTCTATGTGTGTGCATGTACGTGTGTGTGTGTTTACCTGGGGATATGGGGTGAGACATAACATCTCTAGGCTACACATTTTTTAAAAGACTTAACTATTTCACTTGACTTCATTTTCTGACTTGATTTCCTTATTTTCTACCAGGAGCCCCATGGAGGGAAGTGGGGGAGGGGGACGCAGGAAGCCAGGCGGGGCTGTGAGACCCGCCTGGTCCAGGCTTCTCTCTCTAATTCTGTCTTCCCTCTCTGGCCCTGATGACTTTTCCTTCCCCCTCTTCAGAAAGGCTCTCTCGCACCTAACCTCCTGGGAGATACTATCTCAACTCTGAAAATAAAGTGAAAGTAGCCAGTTTTGTCTTATTTGTTTGGCCGATTCTGTTTTCCCCGATGAGGAAAAATTAACGAACTCCGGAATCAGAGGATGAAAGTAGCACCTTCATTTCCGTGGCCCAGACGCGAGTCCTCTGTGCGTCCGGCGTGTTGTCTCTTCCCGGTGTGTGGTCGGCGCTGACCCTCTCCCGTGGCCAGCTGCTCGTGACTGAGCGATCCACACGATGACCGCTCCTGTTGTAGAGAGGTTTGCGAGTTCAGGGGAATAAAAGGATTGCACCAATTCTCCGTTTTTGGAATTATTTGTGTAACGAATCTGGGAGATTGTGTGTTCTTCTAGGAAACTTCCACAAGTAATGTTCTAATATCTCATCAATCACAAGGCAAGACGTGAGAATCTTCAAATAACTAGATTTGTTTAATGCTCAGATTTAAGGGAAATGGTCAGCTCCGTGAAAAGGAAGAGGGATCGTGAGGAAGAGAGGAGAGAAGGTGAAGGACTTGGTGACATTTAGTGAAACACGAACAAACAAAACCCACCCCGTTTCCTGCATGATCACTTCCTCCGTCTCCCTTGATGCACGAGTTAAGACAGGGAGACCCTCATCTGGAACGTTCCATGAACCAAATCCGGGGAGAGGACATGTCTCAAGTAGGGGAGGAGGGGCACCTGGGCTCAAGGAGTTAAACATCCGGCTTCGGGTCAGGTCATGATCTCGTGGTTCGTGGGTTTGAGTCCCGCGTCGGGCTCTGCGCTGACAGCTCGGAGCCTGGAGCTGCTTCCGATTCTGTGTGTCCCTCTCTCTCTGTCCCTCCCCTGTTCATGCTCTCTCTGTCTCTCTCTCTCTCTCTGTCTCTCTCTCTGTCTCTTTCTCTCTCCCAAAGAATAAATAAACATTACAAAAAAATTTTTTTAAGGATGGGATACAGAACTGGGTCTCAGGTAATCAACCCATTTTTCAAGGCATAATACATTTACAATAAAATGCACCCATTTTAAGTTTAGAATTTGTTACCTCTGGGCAAATGTAAAACCATCTTCACACTCAAGAGCATTTCTATCATTCCAGAAAGTTCCCTGGTGCCTGGTGCCGTCAACTGCGCCCCTACCCAGCCAATATCAGCCGCTGACCTAATTTATGTCCCTGTGTTTGCTTTTTGCAGAAAGTCATAAAAGTGAAGTCATGCAGGACAAAGTCTTTGGTGTCTGGCTCTTGACACCCAGAATAACGCTTGTAGGACTCGTCCGCGTGGCCGCGCGTCTCCGTCTGTTCCGCTTTGCGGCCGGGCGTCCCGTTAGGTGACGCGCAGTTTGTTCATCCAGTCGTCAGTCGCCGGGACCTCGGTTGTCGCCAGGCTTTGGCCGTCACGTGCAAGGCTGCATCCGGTCAGTGTTTGGACGTGTTTCCTTCCCCCGCAGGTGAATTTCTGGGAGCGGGATCGCAGAGTCCCGGTAAGCGGGTGCCTGACTTTGGCGCCAGACTGTTTCCCCCAGGGGCTGGAGCCCCGGCTGCGTCCCGCCCCCCGGGCACGCGGCTGCTGCGCGGCGGCTCCCGTGGGAGGATAGAAACGAACACGTGTTGGCAAAGATGTGGAGACACTGGACGCTCGTCCGTGCTGGGGGCGCGCAGGCGCAGGAGGTGCGACTGCCAGCTCGGATAGAGACCGACCGGGGGATCCAGCGAACCCTGGAGCACGTCCTCAGGTGTTCGGACAAAACCTTGTCCACAAATGCTCACGGCGGCCAAAGTGTGGAGAGCGCCCAGACGTCCGTGGCCGGCCGGCCGGATGAATACCGTGCGGTGTGACCCTACAATCGAATGGTGCGCAGGTGGATGAAGGAGCGAGGCACCGACTCCCGCGACCTTGAAACCCTTGCCCTAGATGAAGGAAGCCGGGAAAAGAACGGCGACAATCGCATGGTCTCCTCCGCGTGGACCGTCCAGATTCGGAACTGTCAGGGGTGAGGAGAAGAGGTGTTATTAGTCACGTTTCTTATTTCCTGTATGTTATGACGCTTTGGCCTCTGGGGGCCTTGGCGGGGAGGGTCGCCCCTCGGGGAGAGCTAGCTAACTCCTGACGACGGCAGACGACCTGCTGAGAAGGCGCACACCTCCAACCAAACACCCTGAATGCATAACCCTCCCCCCCCCACCCCGTTTCATCAGACTCCGGGTCTGGTGGGTGCGTCTTGCTCCAAGTCACCCCAGGGCCACTTCCTGACAGGCGGGGACCTCCCCCACAGACCTGCTGAAGTATTAAACTCTCCAAGCCTCAGTCTGCCCAACTTGTGGCCCCTGCCTCGCCTTGCCCTTCCTGCAAAAACCATAAGGAAGGCTCTTGCCCACGTTCCCCCCTCAATTCTGCTTCCTGGCTGACCCTGGTGCTCCCCCCGCCCCGGGGCCCTGCGTGGCGCGTCCTGCCCCGTGTCTGTGGATCCGTGGGTGTAGAGACCTCTTCCTTCATGACGGTCACTTCTGTTGATGTGTCCTACTGAGTAAGAGCTCCCAGGTACATTTTAGAGCGGGGGTGGGGGTGGCGGTGGGGGGGCAGATTAGGAGGTGACTGTTTAGTGGGTGTAGAGTTTCCCTTGGGATGACAAAGGGAATTCCTGTATCTGGGAATTCCTAATTCCGCAATTAGCGGGCAGAGACAGCTGCAGAAGACGGCGTGCGGTGATTGTCCGAGGGCAGGTTTTATGTTCCGTGTCTGTATTAGGCCGGCATCGCCAGAGAAACAGGACGTAAGCACACACATGACGACACTCGTGAGGAGAAATCGGCTGGAACACGTAGGTGGGCTGCGAACGGCAAGCTGGAGACCAGGCGGGCCGGCGCAGTCCCGTCGGTCTGGGTGTGACGACCCGAAGCCAAAGGAGTGAGCTCCGCCCTTCCCCCACCGCTCGGGGCCATCCAGACCCTCGGCGGACCAGGCGAGGCCCACCCACACCGGAAGAGCCATCCGCTTCAATGACCCGCCGCTTCGGATGCTAATCTCATCTGAACACACCTGCGCAGACACAGACACGAATCGTCAGCGTGTATTTCACCCAGATAAAAGAATGAGAGAACGAAGTCCGTCCCCCTCCGTCTCCGTCAGCACTTGCCGCTGTCCACCTCCTCCTGAGCCGTCCGACAGGCGCCTCGTGTCTCGCTGTGGGTTTAGTTAATCTTCCATTAATGACTCATCAGGCTGGCGTTTTCTTCCTGCCAAATGTCATTCTTACTTTGAAACAGTTTGGGATCCACGTACGAGTTGCCTTCGATTCCGTTTCCTCTCGTCGCACAAAACCAGGCCGTGGTGTGGAGACCAGGGGCTGGGCATCGGCCCCCTGCCAGCAACTAGCCAACCTGGAGGCCGGCCGCCTGCTTTCCTGCTAAGTTTCCTCTTCTCGTCGGATCGAGTCCTGGCCCCACCTCGCATTTATCCATCAGATTTCCTTGGTTTTCTCTAACCTCTATCAGTTCCTCTTTCTTGGTCTTTCCTGACTTCAACACTTCTGACACGTTCCCGTCAGTTGCTTTAAAGAATGTCTCTCCAAGTGAGCTCTTCCGAAGTCTCCTTACAAACAGACAGCGTTTGGGCCTGTGGGGCCAGAATACCACAGGGGTGACGCATGACGTTGACGTGCCATCCCTCCGTCCGGGGGCCTCTACCACATCTCTCCACTTCAAGTCACTTTTTCCTTTGCAAGCAAATTACTCCTTCCAAATTAGTGACTATCTTGTGGGGAGACACAGGGAGACTAGGCAAAAATCCCGTGTTTCCTCCTGGTTCTCACTCAGTAACTCTAGCATCTATTCAGGCTTCCTGCCGGCAGCAATCACTAGCATGTTGTCTGCGTAACAGTGATTTTCTATTTCCCTCTGTCTTGTACATTTATTAACTCGAATTCCACTGTGAGGAAGGGCCGTGCCTTCCCCCCATTTACTTACTCCATGTTTACATGTACTGGTAGTGACCTCAGGGTGTCTAGTGACCCTGTGGGTTATAATCTAATCCCGCCACCGTCCACTCCACTCCGCCAACTGTCCCCACTCTGTCACCAGGGCCCCTTCACGCTGGCCCCTTGTTCCCTGGCTATGGCCCCGTCACTTTCTCAGCGCCTCGTTAGCCTTCCACATTTTAAGTATTTCCAGACTTGATGGACGTCTTTTAATGTACTTATTTTGTCATTTGTGTGTCTTCTTTGGTGAAGTGTCTGTTCAAATAGTTTGCTCATTTTTGAGTCGGTCATTGAATTATTATCGTAAGAACTTTTTTGCCATCCATTCTGGAGAGAAGGCCTTTATTTAATATGTATTTTGCAAATGTTTTATTCCAGATCTTAGGTTGCCATTCCGTTTTCTTAAGTGTGTTTCAAAGAACCAAAGCTTTCCATTTTGATGAAGTCAAATTTATTCCTTTTTTATGGTTTGTACTTTTTGTATCACATCTAAGAAATCTTTGCCTGATTTTATGCCCATAATGTCTTCTATATATCCTAAAATTTTTATTGCTTTAGTTCCAGCATTCAGGGTTGTGAGTCATGTCTCGTTACTTTATTTTAGAGAGAGAGAGAGAGAGAGAGAGAGAGAGAGACCGGAGGGGAGCAGAGGAAGATAGAATCTTAAGCAGGTTCCACATTTACACAGTGTCCGACTTGGGGTTCCATTCATGACCCCTGGGATCATGATCCGAACCAAAATCAAGAGTCAGACACTCAACCAGCTGAGCCCCCCAGGCGCCCACACTGTGAGGTAATAATTGGGTTTATTTCTACTGCATATTGATGTCCAGTTGTTCCAGGACCCACTACTGAAAAGACGATCCTTTCCCAATTGCATTTTCTTGGCAAATTGGTCAAAAATCAATTGAACGTATGTGTGTGACTATTTCTGGACTCTTTATTTTGTTCCATTAATACATACGCTTGTGTTTACATGATGACACACTGCCTTGATTTCTGTCATTTTAAAAAGTCTTAGAGTAACGTAGTGGGAGTCCCCCCCTTTGTTCTTCGATTTCAAAATCGTCCCAACTATTCTAGGTCCTTCCCATTTCCATGTAGACTTTAGAATCTGAATTTCTACCAAAAAAAAAATGCCTATTGGCATTTTGACTGGGATTACACTGAATCTACCGCTCAGTTTGGAGAGATCTTAACAATATTGAGTCTGTGAATCCATGCGCTTGGCACATGTGCGTTTCTTCATTGCTGTTTTGCACTTCTCGGCAAACAGATCCTGTGCATATATTGGTAGATGTCTATCAACGCATTTATTTCTGTTCTGCGTTGTGGTCTGGGACCATTGCAAATAGAACATCTCAATTTTCTTGATTTTCAACATCAACAATCATGCTGTCTGTAAATAGTTTTCACTCTTTGTTTCTTAGCTATGCGTCTTTTGTTGCGTTTTCATGCTTACGGCACTGAGTAGGACTTTCGGCCCAACGTTGAAAAAAATGGTGAGTGGAAATCCTTGCCCTTGTCCCACGTGGAGGGGGAAACGTCAGTTTTTGCCGTTGAGTATGATGTTAGATACAGGTGTTTCATGGATTGTCTTCATCAGGTTCCTTTAAAGGGAGTGTCCATTTCGTCTGAGTCACACACGTTACTGCCGTGACGTTGCTAATAGACTTCTGTTGTCCTCCCTCTCATTTTCAGTCTGCCTCATTTCTAATATTTTTACTTTGTTTCCTTTCTTTTTTCATCTTCGGTTCGGGTAAGTGATTGCCAATCGATTACCTTCATTGATTTTGTCCTGCTGTTTTCCGACTTCTATTTGGTTTACTTCTGGTGTTATCTTTATTCCCTTCCTTCTGCTTGCTCTGGATTTAATTTGGGCTTTTTCTTTTTCATAGTTCAGTAAGACGGAAACGGAGGCAGCTGATTCCTTTCCTCTTAACTAATGTAAACAGTTGATGATATAAGCTGACATCTGAGCCTTCTTCACCTGCCTACACGTGTTGGTGTGCTGTGTTTTCATTTTCATTTTCTAAATTCAAATTATTTTTCTCGTTTATCTTGTGTTTCTTCTTCTTGTGTCTAACAGCCAAATATTGGGGATTGTTCAAGTCTTATTCTGTTGATTTCTGGGATAACTACATTGTGGTTAGAAAATGTGCTTTGTGATATTTAAACCCTTTTCATCTTGCTGTGCTTTGTTTTATGGCTCAGGACATGTTCCATCTCGATAAACATTCTGTGCGTACTTTCAACAGCGTTGGCTGGAGCGTTCTAAATAACGCCGGGGTAGGTCACACGGGTCGATGTTGCTTTTCAAATCCCTGCAGCCTTGCTGACTCGGTGTGTGTTGTTTTCTGTCAGTTCCTGAGAAAGGGGTTGGG
>NC_043702.1:2103773-2106376 GCF_006229205.1 Suricata suricatta
CCTGCGCATCTCGGGGCTCGTCAGCCGGGCAGGCAGCAGGGCCGGCCCCTTGAAGGGCTGACCAGGGACCGGTCGGAAGCGCTCCTCTCTCTGCGGTCTCCTCACGGGGGTCCTTATCCTGAATTTGAGTCTTTCTGATGTGAATAGAGCCACTTCGGCTTTCTGCCGGCAGTGTTTACATGTTCTGTCTTATTCTATCCCTTTACGTAGAACCCCTCTGTCTTTCTATTTTAAAAAGGTTTGTAAAGCACGTCCTTGGGTCTTGCTTTCTTTCCAATATTAGTTTCTGATGTTATGTGGAGAGTTTACATTCAAGGTAAGCAATGATGCGGTTGAATTCAAACCTATGTCTTGTTTGTTTTCTACCTATTCCACCTGTGCGTTGTTCCTTTGCTTCCTATTTTCTTGCCTCCTTTTGGACTTACTAAGTGTTTTTGTGTATTCAGCTTTACCCTGCACTCGGCTCGTTTCTACAAGTCTCTCCCTTCCTCACGTGTCCTGGACATCTCGGTAGGCACCTTTACCGCCAACCCCAGTACGCTTCCATGTCTGCTTTCTTGTTTTTTAATTTTTTTAATGTTTATTTATTTTGAAGGACAGAGAGCATGGGCAGGAGACGAGCAAAGAGAGAGGGAGGCAGAGGATCTGAAGTGCGCTCCACGCTGACAGCACAGAGCCCGATGCGGGGCTCAAACTCACGAACAGAGAGAACATGCCCTGACCCGAAGCCAGACACTTAATGGACTGAGCCCCCCAGGTACCCCCCATTCCTGCCTTTTTACTTGTTGTGTTTTTCAGTCGTGCACTTTAATTCTATACACGTTTTAAATTTTACCACACGTTGTTACTTGTTTTGTTTTAGACAATTGATTATCTTCAAAAAAGATTAAAATATAATTCTGTGTTCACCCGTTTCTGCCAATTCTGGGTCCTCATCCATTTGTGCAGAATCAAATATGTGCCTGGAACCACTGATCTCTTAGTCTTTCCGCCTGAAGAAATTCTTTTTTTTTTTTTTTAGCATTTATTTATTTATGAGAGAGAGAGACACAGAGCATGAGAGGGGGAGAGTCAGAGAGAGAGGGAGACACAGAATCTGAAGCAGGCTCCAGGCTCTGAGCCATCAGCACAGAGCCCGAGGTGGGGCTTGAACCCACAGACTGTGAGATCATGACCTGAGCCGAAGTTGGAAGCCTCATCAACTAAGCCACCCAGCCACCCCTGAAGAAATTCCTCTAATATTGTTTTGTGGTGCAAGTAGGCAGCGGATTGATTAACTCAGTTTTCGTGGGTCTTAAAAGCGTCGCGTTGCTTTTCCAGGGGAGACGGTGCTGCCTTCTCTCCCTGGCCGGCCGTCTGTCCCTGGGCCTGGGGGCTGGCCCTGCCCCCGCCTGCCCTGCAGGCCACAGCAGAGAAGGCTGGCCCAGCAGGCGGGGGTCCGCGTCCGCACCTCGCTGAGAACATTCTCCCGCCTCCTTCCCTGTCCCTGTGCTCTCTCGAAAGTACTCGGGAAAGGCCCGGAGACAAAAGTTGGTGGCTGAGCACCGACTCCCCCGCGCCTGGAATCACCGGGGATGCTAAGCTGTCACGTCTGTCCATGCGGTGCACTAGCCACGTGCGGCCCTGCCAAATTCCCACACGCTTCGTGCTTCGGAAGGACAGAAACTCATTCTCGCAAAGTCCGGGAGACAGAAGTCCGAGACGGAGGCGGGCCGTGCCCCCCACGGAGGCCCCCCGATTTCGATGCTCCGCCTCTTCCGGCGTCTGGCCGTGGCCGGCGCCCCTGGTTCGCACCCGCACACCTGCGGGCTCTGCTCTGGCCCGGCCCCTCGTCACCTCCGCCTCCGTGACCTCCCCCGGTGCCTCGGAAGGACACTTGTCACTGGGCTCAGGACTCACTAGAACAACGCAGGGTGATCTCCGTCTCAAGATCTTTAACTCTTACATCTGCAAAGTCGCTTTTCCCAAGCAGGACAGCAGAGTCCGGGGAACAGGACTGGGCAGGGCTCCTAGGGGGCCGCCTTTCCACCCGGTACACCGGCGTTCGGCATTTAAGACCCCCCCTGGATGTCTGGGGCGCCTGGTGGCTCGCTCGGTTGAGCATTTGGCTCTTGATTTCGGCTCAGGTCACAATCCCAGGGTGGTGGGCTTGAGCTCCGTATTGGGCTTTGTGCTGAGCACAGAGCCTGCTTGGGATTCTCTTTCCCTCTGCCCTCCCTGGCTCATTCTCTCTCTCTCTCTCTCTCATTAAAAAAAAAAAAATCGCTGGATTTCCGCAGGTTCTTTTCTGCCTGCCTGTGTGGTAACCACACCCTTCGATGCCCTACCCAGCACCAACCTGCCCACGTGCCTCGACTCTCCTCCGGGGCTTGTCACACGCTGGAGTTTAGCTGACCTGTTGCCTTGTGACAGCTGTCGGGGACCAAAGACTAACCCTGATCCTGTCGGCCGTCTGGCCTCTTCTCGTGGTTGGAAGAGAGGACACGTTCCCGCGCAGCCTTTCACAGCGTGAGCAGAAAGAGCTCCCCTCGCCGGATCCGGGGGCCTCGCCGGCGCCGCCTCCCCGCAGCCGCCCTCCGCTGGCACCGTCGCGCACCCGTGGA
>NC_043702.1:2106476-2123692 GCF_006229205.1 Suricata suricatta
GGCACCGTCGCGCACCCGTGGAGCCCCGGCCGGCCGCCTCCCCAGGCCGTGGCGGCGCGTGGCCAGCCGAGGACGGAGGCCATCCCTCAGTCACTTGTTTCCAGAACTTTCTTACAGCTTGCGCCTGATGAGTCTCCTTGCCAGAGTGATGTCACTGGTCTTAGGGGCAGATAAGTTATAAGTTCTTAAAGGTAGGACTCCTGGGGTTTTCCAGGTGCGGAAAATGCCCGATGGCTCGTGGGTCCACACAGAACCCCGCTCAGAGGTAAAAAAATCTAGTATCAGAAAGCGCATCCTATCCCTACACTGTTCCTCCCATCAGGACCCGATGGGGCGAGGCAGGCATATCCGGAGGGGCCCCGTCTCTCCTGGTTTCTCCTCTCCCGCCTCCAGCACCAGCATGGGGCTGGCACTCCCGGGCGGTGTGCATTCTCGTTCACTCTCAAAGGTCTCATTTTTAGATAATACATTAAATAGGCACCCTACTCCGAAGGGATCCTTGGAGCCCTGGCTGTGACACCGCTCTCGGGAGCCGCCCTGGGGAAGTCCCCTGCTGGTCCCTTCCCTCGTGCTGGCTCGTGTGGCCAGGGCCCTCCTGGATCTGGTCACGGGCTGGCTCGGGGTGCGGAGGGGCCGAAGCGTCACGACCGGAGCCTGCACGGAGCAGCCCGGCTAGCCGCGCCTCTGTGGTTCCTCCCGGAGTCTGTATTTGTTTGCGAGCCGGTGTGTAGATGTTGAAGGGCACCTCTGAGCGGGGTTCTGTGTGGACCCACGAGCCATCGGGCATCGTTACTCCTTCCCAGAGGAGGAGGGGAGGGGCCAGGGCCGGTCCCCCGGAAGCGCACGCTTGTTCTCTGCCTCCTTTCTTCTCTTCATTCCAACGTTCCTTATCTTTCCGGATCATGAAAATATTTCATACTGTGTAAATTTTCCTTTGATTTTTCTCCTTTTCTTCAGCGGAGCTTTGTTTCCCCCCCTCTTCTCTGTAGGGAAGGGAACCCCAGAGCCCTGAACGCTGGAAGGACATCCTACCGTATTAGGGCACACACACACCTTTGATCCTTGCACTGACCCACGCACTAATCATCCCTCACACACTCGCATTGTCTGCAGCTTCATCGTGGAGCACGGTCCTGTGAGGGGACCGCATCTAAGGAGCACACGAAATACAGAACGCACGCTGTCAGGTTGATGTAGACTGAGAGGAGTCAGCGGGAAATGTTGGCGTCCAGACCTTTGTACCACAGGCAGAAGGCATTGTTCTGGTATCTGAGGGTCTTGACCTAATGGTCCCTTCTAGTAAGGTCATTCCTCTGCAAAGTGCTAATGAAAAATGCCACCTTTCCACGGATAAAGTATTTTCACGGTCTTCCTAAGACTTTTTCAGGGGCACCTGCGTGGCTCAGTCGGTTGAGCGTCCGACTTCAGCTCAGGTCATGATCTCATGGTTTGTGGGTTCGAGCCCCGTGTCGGGCTCTGTGCTGACAGCTGGGAGCCTGGAGCTGCTTCGGATTCTGTGTCTCCCTCTCTCTCTGACCTTCCCCTGCTCACGCTTTTCTCTCTCAAAAATAAATAAAACATTAAATAAATTCTTAAAAGCTCTTTTTTAGAGCAGTTGTTGGAGGAGATGAGATGCCCAGACATCCCTGCACCACACTGGCACAGGCACGCCCATTACCACCGTCTCCTACCCGAGTGGGACACTTGTGACAACTGGGAAACCCACATTGACACATCATCATCACCCAAAGTCCGTAGTGCACGTGAGGGGTCATTCTCAGTGTTGTGCATTTTATGGGATTGGACAAATGTGCAGTGAAATGTGTCCACCATGCAGTGTCACACAGGATTTCCACTGCCCTCTGCTTCCTTACCCCCCTCCCAGCCCTGCTAACCATTGATCTTTTTACTGTCTCGACAGTTTAGCTTTTTCCAGAATTATATAAGTCATAATCATACAGCATGTAGTCTTTTCAGATTGGCTACTTTTATTTAGCCATATGCATTTCAGTTTCCCCCAGGTATTTTTATGGCTTGCTGGCTCATCTCTGGGGAGTACTGGAGAATGTCCTACTGTCTGGATGTACCCCAGTTTATTTATCCACTCACTCGTTAAAGGCTTCTTGATCGTTCTGTTTTTGCGATTATGAATGAAGCTGCTATAAACATTCATGTACAGGTTTTCGGGTAAACATGAGTTTTAAACTCTTTTTGGTAAACACCAAGGAGCATGCTTACTGGGCCTTTATAAGAAATCAGAAAACCACCTTCTAAAGTAGCTCTGCCACTCTGCATCCCCACCAGCAAAGATGAGAGTATTGCTTCCACATCCTCGCCAGCGTTTGGCGGTGTTAGTGCTCTTGACGGTGGCCATTGTGACAGGTGGGTAGTGGCATCTCTGTGTTGTCATTTGCATTTCCCTGATGACCTGCGACATAGAGCATCTTTACTTACTCACCATCAGTATATCTTCCTTAATGAGGTGTCTGTTAAAGTCTTTGGCCCATTTTTAAAAATTAGGTTTTCTTTTTTCTTATTGTTGAGTTTTAAGAGTTATTTGTTTATTTTGGATAACGGTTCTTTATCAGCTGTTTCTTGTGTGGGGGTACCTGGGTGGCTTACTTGCTTGAGTGTCTGGCTCTTGGTTTTAGCTCAGGCCATGAGCTCACAACTGGAGACACTGAGGTCTTCATTTTCTCTCTCTCTCTGCCCTTCTGTTCTCAAAGATGCACTCTCTGCCTCACTCTCTCTCTCAAAATAAATAAATAAGCATTACAAAGGCGACGCCTCTCCTGCAAACATGTCCTTCCAGCCTGGGGCCACCTTCTCACTCCCTTGATATGGTCTCTTGCAGAGCTAAAGGTTTTCATTTCAATGAAGTCCAGCTTATCAATTCTTTCTTTCAGATACCATGCATTTTGTTTTGTACCTAAAAAGTCATCGCCAAACCGAAGTCATGTATGTGCTCTCCTACATTATTTTCTAGGAGGTTAATAATTAGTTTTGCCCTTTGCTTGAGGTGTATGATCCACTTCAAGGTCATTTTATGAAGTGTATAAGGTTTGTGTCTAGACTGATATTTTCACATATTAATGTCAATTTTTTTCCAGTGGCCATTTGTTGAAAAAACTATTTTGATCCATTGTATTTCCTTTGTTCTTTTGTCAAAAATCAGTTTATGTTTTGTGGTTCTATTTGTGGGCTTGCTCTTTTGTTTCATTAATCTATTTGTCTACTTTTTCACTAATACACCACTATCTTGATTACTGTAGACTTAGAGTGAGTCTCGACATTGGGTAGTGTCAGGTCTCCAGCTTTGTTCTGTTTTACTATTACCTTGGTTATTCAGGGTCCTTTACCCTTGTCTAAAGACTTCAGAAACCATTTGTTGATATCATAAAATGACTTTCTGAGGTTTAATTAGGATTGAATCTATAGATCAAGTTGGGAAGAACTGCCATCTTGACAATATTGAGTCTTCCTATCTATGAACATAGAATATCTTTATTACTTAGTCCTTTGATTTCTTTCATTGGAGTTTTGTAATTTTCTTCATAGAGATCTTATACATATTTTATTAGATTTACATCTGAATGTATTTTTGGAGTGCTAGTGTAAATGGTATTGTGTCTTAAATTTCAAATTCCATTCGTTCATTGCTAGTATATTCGGTTAAGCGTCCAACCCTTGATTTCGGCTCAGGTCATGATCTCACGGTCATGAGATGAGTCCTGCACTGAGCTTTGCGCTGACAGCATGGAGGCTGCTTGGGCTCCTCTTTCTCCCTCTCTATCTCTGCCCCCTCCCCCATACTTGCTCATTCTCTCTCTCTCTCTCTCTGTCTCTCTCTCTCTCTGTCTCTCTCTTTCTCTCTGTCAAAATAAATAAAACATTAAAAAAAGAAAGTGACTGACTTTTGTATTTTATTCTTGTATCCTGCAACCCTGTTGTAATTGCTTACTAGTCCCAGGGGGGATTTAATGATCGATTCCTGTGCAGTTTCTGCATCGACATTCGTGTCATCTGCAAAAAAAGACAGATTTCTTCCTTCCAATATAAATACCTTTTATTTTATTTTCTTGTTCTTTCTTTCCATCCTCTGGGACTTCTTCTTCCGTGATGCTAAAGTATTTAAACTCACCATAAAAGACAAAGATTCACATTTAGTCATCAATTTATATTCAGGCCCTACCACTTCTGACAGATGCAATCTTGGGCAAGTAACTTAGACTTTCACAGACTCTGTATCTTTTTCTATAAGTTGGGATGATAATGGTATACACCCCAATATGCTGAAGTAATGAATAAGACAAGGAGTACAGGGGAGTGAAACGAATGTGGGTAATAGTGTTCTCATTCTCATTCTCACGTGAACTGCCGAGAGCATGACAGGCCATTCCCTTAGGGACCCGGTCCCCTCCCCACCGCCCGCCCCGCCGTGGGCCCTGGAGGACAGGACTTCACGCGCCGTGGTTCTTCTCCCAGAAAGAGCACAACCGTCCTTGAAGTTCAAACACTCTTCATATGGAAGTAGAATAATGACCCCCTAAGGTGTCCACACCCTACTCCCCAGAACGGAATATGCCACCTGACACGGAAAAGCCCCTTTGCAGATGTGATTAAGTTAAGGGTCTTGTGATGGGGACAGGATCCTAGATCACTGTGGTGAGTTTGGTTTAATCGCAGGGAGGGAGGACAGGCTGAGTCAGAGACATGGCAAAGGAGCAGCCGAAGCAGAAGTCAGATGATGTGATGTGGCCACGGGCCAAGGAATGCAGGCGCCACTAGGAGCTGGAAGAGCCGGGAAATGGATTCTTCCCAGGAGCCTCCAGAAGAAACACAACCCTCTGACCCCCTTGATTTCAGTCCCGGGGGACCCATTTCAGCCTTCTTACCTCAGAGCTGTAGGAGAACACGTTTGTGTTGTTTCCAACCACTAAGCCTGTGGTAATTTGTTACAACAGTGATGGAGAACTAACACAGTTCCCTTCTGGGCCACTTTCATAGAGTCAGCGCAGGCGCCGGGACAGGGTGTTTCAGCCTTGGCCTCAGCCATGCCGCTTGCTTTTCTGGTGAAGATTTGGGACTTGCTGGGGACACGTGGCAAGTCTCCGTCCAAATATCACACCACTTTTGACGGATGTGTATGAAGCCTCATTAAGATCAATAATTACTCCTTCACTATCAAAATCTATTTTTAAAAATGCTGAAAACGAACCAAGGGCTGAACAGGGAGGGGGAGAGGGGGAGGAGGTGATGGTCATGGAGGGGGCACTTGTGGGGAGAAGCACTGGGTGTTATATGGAAACCAATCTGACAGTAAACTATTATAAAAAAATAAAAAATAAAAAATGAAAAGGTGTCGGCCTTGCTGGGTGTGAGAGTGTGGAGAAACCCAACTGCACATCTTTCAAATGCTGTTTCCGTAATTACCACAGAGCGAGTCCTAAATACCTCAACCTCCAGGCACAGTAGTGGAATAGTTTCGGAAATGATCACTGGCACATTTTAGAACCTGGGGTAAAGGAAGCGGTGACATTTCTTGACCCCAGTAAATCCAGCTTGCTCATTGTTGGTTTAAAAACCGCTTTGGATTGCTCTAGCTTTGACATTCAGGGTAGCCATCTGAGGTGTAAAATTGAGAAATCTGCAGGAAAAACCCTTGCTAACTTTCGGGGTTGACGCTTCCATTCAGATAATAATGGAGACCAACTGGACATGAGAACCTGCCAGCGGGGTCCTGGTGCCAGCGGGCGGGTCTTGTCAGGATCTGATGCGTCTCTGTGAAGGCACGACTGTGAGTTTCCCGGTGGTCATGTGATCTGCACCCACCTTAGAGGCTGTGTGCCCCCCCCCACCCCAGCTCCGGGCCAGCCTGGCAAGACGAGGCTGAAGCCAAACTTTTGTGCAGATTGGGAAGAGGGATCGGCTTCGGAGCGTTCTGGGGTCGCTTCCACTCTAAGGAGTTAAAGTGTCCGGGGTCATAAAGCTCGTGTTGGACAAGGGCACTGAGGCAGCCTCAGGCCCAGGGTGAGCGCCGGCTCTTCCCCTTCCCAGGGCTCGGATGATATTTGAGGTCTTTTCAGTCAATAGTTAAATTAGGGCCGGTCCCTTGCAAGGACACCGAGTGAGAGCACAGTGGGACGGAAAGGCGGCTAGCGTGTCCTGCCCGCGTGTGCCCAGCCGCCTCACGAGTCCTGGAAGTGCCCGAAAGAGCGGAGTGCGGAGCCAGTGCCCCAAGTGTTAACTACTGCTGTGATTCGGACCACGAGGACCCCAGACGGTGCAGTGCGAGGCAGGCTTGTCTTCGCCGCAGCGCCGTGTGCCCCCTAAAGGGGAAACCTCATACGCACATGGACACACGTGCCCCCGCAGAAGGTACCGAAACACTCACCATACCTCGTGCTAATTAAACTCCTCTTGAATTGAAACGGGGTCAAATGTACGTTGCTTTATGAAAGTCTCCAATGTGGACCAGAAAGTGTTTATTCAGAATTCAGTGTCAGTGGTTCTGCCAATGTCCACTCGGTGCTCGTGAACGTGTGTGTTTAATGGGCTTTGTTACCAAGGAGCTGGTTTATCCTTCCCGCTGAAACTAAAGTGAAATCACAGCTCTGGGGCTAATGAGATCATTCTTTCCATTTTGGGCAAATAAAGATGTTTTTTTAAAAAAAAGTGTTCTCTTCAAAGTCTTCTTTGAAGAGCCAGTGAAGGAGGTTGATAGCAGAGGAGAATGGAGGCAGAAGGAAGTTGCGACTTCCCACCTTGCTTCCGAAAGCTCTCGGCAAGCCCCCCTTTCCCGTGGGAGGTCTTGGCGACCGACCTGACACCTTGTAGACAGAAAGGCTGGATTCCTGGAAATCAGGAGTGTGTGGAGGCCAGGGTGGCATGCAGCCGGGCACCCCCCTCTCCCACCATCGCTCCCCCACATCACCAGTCTGCATCTCAGCATTTTAGAGCAGATGGGTGGGGGGAGAGCTCCGCTTCCCTCCGCCCGCAGGCCAGTCCCAGCTGGGATCCGTGTGAGCCAGCACCTCCAACCACTCAGCTTCCTCCACAGTGAAAAAACAATGCATATACCTGGATCAGTCTTTTGAAGTTTTGACTTAGTGAATGCTTGTGCTGAAGTTACAAGTCCCCCACCCCGGTCCCCGGGGCAGACCCCCGTCCTCTGCTTTTCTCTCTGGGGTCGCACATTTCTCCTGCACGAGGCTAGAACATAGTCTCATGCCCTTGAACACGATGGACTCGCCATAGGAAAGGTGCAGGGCTGCCTGGGTGGCTCCAACTTCTGCTCCAGTTGTGATCTCACAGTTCATGGGTTTGAGCCCCATAAAGGGCTCTGTGCTGACAGCTCAGAGCCTGGAGCCTGCTTTGGACTCTGTGTCTCCCTCCCTCTCTGCTCCTCCCCTGTGTGTACTCTTTTTCCCTTTCTCTCAAAAATAAATAAACATTAAAAAACTTTCTTAAAGAGGACAAGGTGCCCGTGCACATAACGTGTCTCCCAGCAGGTGCATCTGGGGGAGGGGGGCTTTGCTGTGAATCAGGGGCGTTGGGATGTGAGTGCATGTTGGTGGGCGTTCTTGCACGAACCTCTACTTAATATGAACAGAACCACACCAGAGCATGAATTGTGTTCAGTGCAATTAATCCTCAATTAGCATTTTACTATCGGCCACAAGAACCCAATTCAGTTTATCATTTAAGCCTAGATCAGCTACATACAGACTGGAAATAAGTCAATTCTGAATGGTATAGACCAGTACTTTTTTTTTTACTAGATACACTTGCATAAAGAATACAAAAATAACTAAGACCCAGTCTAGACATTAAATATAGACTTTTTCTCTGGAAGTTTATGAAATGAAATAGAGGAGAAGGGGTGTAAAATGCCAAGCTGCGTGTGTGCTCCAAGGCATTACTACTAGGAGAAATGGAAATAATTTAGGGACTGAAAATATTTTAATGAATAACTTCTGTCTTCAGAGTGAAAAGATATTTTCATCTTTGAAACAAGAACAAGATGACTTGAAAAAGGAACAGAGAATGACATGAGATCTTAGGAAACAAAAAAGTAACCCAGTAACAATACATGATTCCTGAAATAAGCATCTGAACAGTGTTTGGAAGGCAAAATCAATAGTGTCTCTGAGAAAATAGAACAACGTGACAAAGAAACAGATGCAGCAGCAAATGAGAGCTAGGATCCCCTGGTTGTTTTGGGTTAGCTCCTCCCCCCGGGGCGCCTGGCGTGCTGTCCCCGAGCGCTTCTCCCTTGTAGCCCCACAGCCCCGCTTGTCCCTTCAACCCCAAACTGAACCAAGTCATCCTTCTTCTTAGCGATTGGTTTTCTAGGCCAGTTTATCTCAAGCCCAAATCTTGAGCTTTATTCCCACGAAGCACCTACTGTTAGACTCAGTTCTGCCCACATCTCCCTCTACTTAACAGGTACAGCTTTACCTGGGCTTCCGTCATCAGATTCCCAGCGGTCCCTGGTGCCAAGGGCTTGTGGGCTCTCTCTGGCTCACCTTGTCAAAGGAGAAACCTACGTCTGGGTGGATTAGGGGGTGCAGACCATGGCGAAGCTGCAGCCGGGAAGAGCAGCCCAGAGAGAGCCCCCCAGCGCCCCCACCGCCGCAGGTCCCAGCAGGGCGTCTGAACTCACTGCCCCTGGTGCTGTTGGGGGTGGGGGCCTAATGCCTGGGGCTGCCGGGGCTCCCGTGGGGGTGCCCTCGCCCGGACTGCACAGCGCTGGGCACGGAGGAAGCACCAGTGATCACTCACGGGGCTTCCCCGAGGTCTGCCGCTGCTACACGCCGGCGGCAGGAGGGGATGGTCGTGAGTCCACGGGGACTGAGGACACATCCACGGAGACTGAGGACACATCACCGCGGGGCCCATCGAGGAGGAAACGACGCTGACTTGGCCGCAGCTGGCTCGGAACTCCTGCCAAGGACGAGCCGTAACCTCAAAGAGACTGTGAACTCCATGCGTAGGAGGGACGCAAAGCCAAGGTCAGCGTCCGCAGCCCTGTCCACCCCACGGAGAAGCGCCAGCTCCGTGTGCACAGACCCCTTCTATCCCCACGGGGCCCTTCGGGGGGGTGCTGTTCTCCCCGGTGTGCAGGTGGGGGAGGGGACCGCAGCGGGGTGCACGCGCTCCCCTGGGGCCCCTGGAGAGAAAGCCCAGAGCAACTGCTCCATCCGGGAGCAGGTGAGGCTTCCTGCTCGGGCTGCAGGGGAGGGGAAGGGCGAGGCCCAGACCCCCATCAGCTGGGCCCCACCCCGCCGGCTCAGGGGACACCTCCAGCACAGAAGCTCTGCAAGCAGAATTCAGTCTTCCTAGGATAGAAGGAGCGAGCGACGAGGGTCCCGGCCGGGCGCCCTGTACCTCGGGGAGGGCCTCGCAAGGGGAGCAGCACCCACCTGCCCTGCCAAGGCCCCGATGGAGGGTGGTCCGAGGAGGCTCAGTCCTGTAAAGGACCAGGAGGTCGGTGCTGGGGAGACGGAGAGAGGACGCGGGTCTGGACCGCAGCGAGTGCTCAGACTGGTGGGCGCAATCAGTGGGGGCCTCGGGAGACACCAAGGCCATGTGAGTGGGTGCTGGGGACCGCTCCTGGGGGGCCTGCCCTGGCTCCCGAGGGGGCAGGATGTGAGCAGGAGAGGGTGTGCAGGGGAGTCCTCCAGGGACGGGCGGCCTGTGGCCTCTCCTGTGCCACCAGGCGGGCGCTGGAGGAAGGAGGCGCGGGGCGGGGAGCTGGAGGGAAGTGGGCAGGATGTGGGCAGGGGTCAGACCCGAGAGGGGTGCGGGCCCGGCCAAGGCTTTGAGCTTGATTGCTTAAAGATTTTGAGATGGAATTGCTTCTGGTGATGAGGGATGGAGGATTTGGACCAGGAAATTCTGGAAACTGATGTATAGGCTGAAGGGGCTCTGAGCGCCGGGCAGGGGGAGCAAGGGCATGTGAGCCCCGCCGAGGCCAGGACGCAGGGGCCGAGGCAAGGGGCAGAAGCGGGGCGGAAGACGGAGAAGCGGGAAGACCTAGTCTCGGCCCTTGTCCCTGCCTGCTTCCACACAGTGACCCGGCTGCCACGCACCCCGGTGCTCGGGTCTCCTCTGCCTCTGCCCTCCTGCCCCTCCTCCGCTTCCCCTTCCCCCTCCCCCCCCCCCCCCCCCCCTCCCCCTCCTCCCCCTCTCCCTCCTCCCCCTCCCCCTCCTCCTGCGCAGAGGGTCTCACACTCCACGAGAAGCTGTAGGAGGAGAGGGAACCACAGTGGCTGACATGTCGCAGTGAAAGCAGTGGCAGCGATGACCCATGACCCCTGTGATGTGGACTCGGAGGCCTCAACAGGACCTGTGACACACTGGCTGGGAGGTTGAAAAGGGGGTCAGGTGGGTGCACACGAGCCATGTTTACTGGGCCTGAGGGAGGGACACGGACAAGCCCAGGATGAACACGAGGGACGTGTGATTTCCTCTGCCACCTGAAGGCGAGAGAGAGTCTGCGGAGCCCCAGACATGGGCGAGCCCCGTCTCCCAAACCCCCGGCCGTCCCCATGGCTCCCGCCCTCCCGATGGGGAGCCGGCCAACCATGCCTGAGGCCGCGGCCCCTCGGGAGGTTTCTTATTCAGGCTTCCAGACCGAGGACCAAGTTACCAGAAGGAACCATCGTCCAGGGCTCCTTCCTCCGCCGCCTGGCTTCCAGAAAGGTGGCTCCTTGGACAGAAGCCACGTGAGATGTTCCAGCAGAGCAGAGACCCTGCGCTCCGCCCAGGTCTGGGGTAGTTTCTATCTGCACTTGGACAGGCATGATTAAGATCAAGACGCAAGAAATGAGTCCGGAAGGGCACTGGTGTCTCAGCTGACAGGCGGCGGGAAGGAAAAGCTGAGAAGTACGTTTGTTGGCTGCGTTGGCAAAGTGGGGTCAACAATGGCATCGTTTGAATGAAAGACCTTTAAAAACCCGTATTCAGCAAGAGCTTTTAAGTGTTCAGGCTTCAGCTCCCGTAACAACACGGATCTGCGGTGTGCCCATCTGGTGCCCTTCCTTTCTGACCCTCGAGGATTCCAGTGGACTCGGCCTTGTTTGAGTTGAACATTGACATTGAGGATGGAGAGAAGGAAGGAGGAAGGGGTGCGCAGAGCACTTCAGTCCCGTCGTGAAGGAGGAAAAACGCCCAGGTCCCTTGCACTTGAGGTTGGAGAGTAAAGGCTTAATTGCAGCAGAAATAGAAACACATTCGTTCATTTGGCTCCAACCATCTGCCAGTCAGCACATCGACGTTTCCTCAGTGTCTGTGCGTCATGCGCTTGGTGTGTCATGTTTTCCCTCCGCCCCTGTTCAGAAATATTTGAGAAGATTCAACAGATGTGGTTCTATCTCTGTTTCCCTTTGTTATTCAAATTAGGCAGGAAAGCAAACTTTTAGGGAAATGGTTTTAATTAGCAAATAAAATAACAACATCTTATACTTGCAGACCAGCCGATCTGAAATTGATTTGCAAATAGGAGTTTCGTTAATCCTTCCAGTGTTTCCTAAGATATGGTTGTGGAAAATGTTAATTCTGCTTTTAAAAGGAGAAGCCGGGCTCTGGGAGAAGCAAGTGGCCTTATATTAAAGAGGACTTGGAGAGGCCACCACTTAAACTCCTGCAAACATCACTTGAAATGAGAACCAGAACGAGGCTGCGTCTTCATGAATCCCCAGCACCCAGATGTGGCAAAGTTAACCGGAGCGCTTCGTGGTCTGATTTCCAGATGACTAGAAAGAAAGAGAAAGAAAGAAAGAGAGAGAGAAAGAAAGAAAGGAAGAAAGAAAGGGAGGAAACGTTCCCATCATGGGAGGGCGTCCCGTCAGCAGGTGGGCGGGGCCTGCCGCGTGGAGCCGGTGACGTCAGAGCAGAGCAGGCTTCCGGTTTCAGAACACGCAGCTGAAGGTCAATCTCACGCCAGTATCTAAAATGTGGGTGTCTGAGCACTAAAGGCAGGATGCATCCGCCATTTTTAAACATGGCTGACTGAACAAAGTTTGTCTCATGACGAGGTCTGCTCATTTGGTGGGGAGGCACCTGGGCCCCAAAAGAGGTCCCACCCAGAACTCCAGGTTCCTCCTTGGGACCTTTAAATTGAGACCGACACTAGCCGTAGCAGGGAAGGCCTCACAGACCTCGCCATCCCGCCAGCCCAAGGGAAGGCTTGTGGACTTTAGCAGAAGCCGCCAAAAGCTCACGGTGCGGGGGTGATGGATCAGGGTTCTCTGGACCTGGAGGGTGGAGCCCACCCGTTCTGAATGCACAGTGTTTTTGTGGCTTTAAAAGTGCACTATTGGGGCGCCTGGGTGGCTCAGTCAGTTAAGTGTCTGACTTGGGCTCAGGTCATGATCTCACAGTTCGTGGGTTCGAGCCCCACATGGGGCTCTGTGCTGACAGCTCAGTGCCTGGAGCCTGCTTTGGATTCTGTGTCTCCCTCTCTCTCTGTCCCTCCCCCCTCTCATGCTCTGGCTTTCTCTCTCAAAAATAAATAAACATTGCAAAAACAAAAACTAAAAAGGTGCACAATGATCGCCGAAGGGCATTTTCCGCCTCAGGAAGCAAGGTAGATGGGCACGGTGAGAACACGCAGTGTAAAGTTATGTGTCACCTATGTAAATAAAGATCCGACCCAAGCCCGCTGATGCTTGGAACAAGCAGTCACTGACGGACTTGGAGCCACAGGCAGCGCGCAGAAGAGCCAGCAAACCCGAGAAAAGGAAACTAGATGTTGTTCGGTCTGTCGGAACCACGGAGAGAAAGTCAGCCCGTGAGGCCCCCCACGGAGCCTCGGGGACCCTGTGGGTGCCACCAGGACCCAACGCTGGGCTCGGTGGGGAGGGGGGGAGCCTAAAAAGCATTCAAAGAAATAATGGCTGAGCATTTCCCAAATTAGGCAAAATACATAAACCCACAGATTTCATGAAGCTGAACAAACCCCAACCAGGAAACATTCAAAGAGCCCCCTGCCAAAATGTGTCACAACCAAACTTCAGAAAACTAAGGACAAAGCAACAGTCTTGAAATCGGTGCAGGGGTGGGGGGTGGGTCCTTAGGCAGGGGGAACAGTTGGGACAACTGAGGGCATCTTGATGAACATCACGGAAGCCAGCAGGGAGGGGCCAAGCCTCTCTCAAGAGCTGTCCACCCTGAATTCCATCTCGGGCAAAGTTACCCTTAGGAATGGGGGGGGAGCAGAGACATGCTCAGGGAGAAAGACTCGGGGGGCTGCCGCCAGGACGCTCTCTGCGCACAAGAGCGCGGAAGACGTGGAACGTCAGGACAGAGGCACCAGGAGAAGGGCTAGTGTGGGGCCACGCTGCTCGGGGGGCCCAAGTGGGGATCCTGCTACGCCGACACTGCCGTGCCGGACACAGACGGGGGCACGGGGAGCCACGCTGGGGCGCCCTGGGGTCCTCCTGAGGATGGGTCACACCTGTCCAAAGTGTGATAATCCTGGACGGGCCTGACCCGATGGGGTGGGCCTGGGAGCGAGTGGTCAGAGGTCAGAGACGCTCCTGCAAACGCCGTTCGGCAAACCGCCGCTTCTAGACACTGAGAACCTCGGTCCTTCCACTGCGAGGAACGGAGCCCCGCCATCCCAAGAGGAGGCGCGGAGAGGACCCGGACGCCCGCCAGGACGCGGCCCAGCTGAGAGCACCCCGGGGGCCTCACCACCCGTCTGCGCCCCGTCAGCGCTGCAGGTTGCAAAGCGGGAGAAAGAGGGAAGCCGGGGCCGAGAGATGGACATGGAGCCCCCACCCCTGAGGCTGGCGTGACCCCGTATCTGACATCGGGGCGCTTGCTCTGCGTCAGCATAAGGGCACCACACTCAGGGTCCTGGAAGTACTTTCCTGGGGTGTGGGGCTGGGATGGCCGTGTCTCTGCCGATGCATATAAGGCTCCCAGCTGTGGCCTCTCCCGGGATCATGTCCGTCATGGGCCAAGAGGAGAGCTCAGAGCTCAAGTGCAGCCCAGCACGTGTTGCCCGGTCCTCACCGACACCCCCGGCCCCCTCTGCCACCGAGCGGCTCCCTGCCCTGGGCCCCCCGAGGAAGTCCGCGCTCAAGGGCCCTGAGGGCCATGCTCTGCAGGTCTGCGGAATCCTCCAGGCGGAGGTTAGGACGCCCGGGCAGGCCGGCCCTCCTGAGCACCTGCCTCCCGGAAGAGTAACAGGTGCTCAAGGTGATTCTTCGTCCCCTGGACAAACGGAGAACCGAGGTGGGGGGCGGGGATTGCTTCCAGGGGAGACGACTCTTCTTCACAAAACATTCATGACTACATTTTCAAGTAGCTCTTTCTTTTTTAAAAAAAGAAAATATTTAAATGTCTATTTTTGAGAGAGAGAGAGAGAGATTGAGACAGAGTGCAAGTGGGGAAGGGGCAGAGAGAGAGGGAGACACAGAATCGGAAGCAGGCTCCAGGCCCCGAGCTGTCAGCACAGAACTTGACGCGGGGCTCAAACTCACGAACCACGAGATCATGACCTGAGCCGAAGTTGGACGCTCAATGGACTGAGCCACCAGGTGCCCCTCAAATAACTCATTCTAGCATTTCGCTCATCTTTTTCAGATAAAGTTTTGCATATCACAATGACCCTCACAAAATGAGTAGCAACTGTTCAGAGATGCGGCTCACACAGTGAGCTCTACATCCACGCGCAGTTTGGAAAAGTAGAAGCTAAACGGTCCCTCGTCCCTCCGTGGATTATGTGGCTTGGGGGTGACAATGTCCTCGTACAAGTAGGGATGATCCTTTTTCAGTCGCCTAAAGTATCTGACGGGTCTGGCATTCCCTGGCCGGCCAGCTTTGCTCATCCTTCCAGAAGTGTGGATTTTCCTTGCCTGTTTTAAACAGCAGGGCCGCTATATGTTTGAAGCCCCTTTTATTTCATTTTAAAAAAATTTTTTAATGCAACAAAGCTAACACAAACCAGCTCTTAGGGCTTATAGGAAAATTACCATATTTATTTTCTCAAGTCACTGGATCTGATCCATGCCCTGACACAGGCAGCAGGTGTCATCAGCATTAAAGGACCTCATGGCGGCACTGATTCACAGAGTGTGTTTGAATTAACTAATCATTTTGTGTTCTGCTGAATATGTTTTAACTGAATAAGGTAATACAATGGGAACAAGTGGCCTTCCAAAAACTTCTAGAAGAAGCTGATTTATGGTCACTGGAGCAGGAAAAACATCCTTCTAAATTCTTAAAATAACAAAGTTAACTTTAAATCTCAAAACATATTAGGGAATCAATTTCTTTCTCTGGACTCCAACTTCACGTTTGAAAAGGCGGGAGTTGTATCTGAGGGGACAAAACAGGCCAGTCTGTCCCCAGTTAGCTGGAAAACGCTTGGAGTTGACAGGGACCGTTGCCATCAGCTACCGTAAACCCGCTGGCTTTCAGAATCTGAGCTTTTCTGGATCATTTTTACCCTGATGCTGGTAACAGTGGGTTCAAAGGCAGGTGAGGCAATTTTGTGAAAACCGCCAGAGAAATCTTCAGCCTCCCAGTGTCCCCGCCCCGTCTGTCCGCGAGCAGGTCTGCATCAGGAAGGCCCACGGGTTTTCTGGAAAGATCACCCGCACGGCCGGGGAGGTGGCTCCTCCTTCTTCATTTCTAATTGTCTCTGGCACTGCCACGTCCAGGCCGGCACTTGGCGACAAAGTGTGCTGGGCTGCAGGGCCGGGGACACGGGACAGCCAGGGAGAGTGACGACCACAGCGTCCCCGAGCTCATGACAGGAAAGCACATCACGTCTGCCTCATTTTTTCCTCTCTAAAGGGCCTCCCAGGAATGCTGGGACCCTGTAAACACCCCCTGGGCAGAGGCGTCGGAGGAAGAGCGGCCGTGAGCGGGTCGGGGGAGTCCGTGGGGAGCGCAATCCTGGGCCCTCGTTCAGAGCCGGGCGCCCTGAAAGCCTGCTGCAGGACGGTCCCCGCGCCCAGGGCCAAGCTCCCTATCTCTGCTCTTTATCTGCGGACGGAAATGGGAGCAATGCCCGCGATCCTAGCTCCATAAATAAATGTCGGGTCTAATTGCCGAGTGGGCACCGGCCCAGGAGGCTGTGGGACACTCTTGTCTCCGTCACCTCCGGTGCCGCTGGCCCAGGGCGCGCGCGAAACCCCGGGCTCTCTGCCTCTGGTGGCCTCCGTCCACTTTCCTGTTGGAGAAATATTTACTTTGTCCTAATTGGCCTCCCTCTTGACAGCCTTGGTGCAGTGGCCACAATTTCTGACTTGAGACTGAGTCCTGTGGGAAGAAGAGAAGGTGACAGTCAGCATAGTTCAAGGGCAGAGACTTAAGGGATAAGGGCGCTTAATGTTCTAGAACCTTCTCACCACATGTCACCGGGTCCCAGAACAAAGAGTGTCCTCAAAGCCTCTCACGAGTGTGCTGCCCACCATCCCTTTTCCCCAGAGAAAGGTTTCTGACACCTTCTGACACAAGATTCTTGGGCAATATTTCTTGCCATTTGTTAAATCACCATGCACCTGGAAGTCAAAGGATTCTTTTCCTTCAGGGGTTTTGATTTTTTAAACATCCGTGATTCTGTGGTGCTTGTGAAGCAGTACTTGTGGGAGAAGACTTGGAAGCTACACACAGTGTGAAGAGGGGGCTTGAAGTCTTCCACAACGTGCCACCAAGATAAACACCAAAAACATCGCCGGCCGTGTGCTCTTTATTTAAAAAAAAATTTTTAATGGTTATTTTTATTTTTGAGAGACACACAGCATGAACAGGGGAGGGGCAGACAGAGAGGGAGCCACAGAATCCGACGCGGGCTCCAGGCTCTGAGCTGTCAGCACAGAGCCTGACTCGGGGCTTGAACTCACGAACGGTGAGATCATGACCTGAGCCAAAGCCGGACGCTCAACGGACTGAGCCCCCCAGGTGTGTGCTCTTTAAAGGAACCTGTGAGAATCGTCCATCTACAGCAACCTAATCTTTTTTTTTTTCGTACTTACCATTACCTGGTGTACATTTTCTTTTACTGAAAACTCTAGGAAAACAGTTTAAATGGACTGTATCATGTTTCATTGCTTCATTGTCCTTTATTTATTTAAAGACGTACCTCTGATGATGGCTCTTGCGGTTATTCCCAGATTTCACTACTGTAAGTGAGGTGGTGATGAACATCGTCATGCCTAAATAGTTGTCTCCATTTTTTACTATTTCTTTTTTTT
>NC_043702.1:2123792-2142397 GCF_006229205.1 Suricata suricatta
CACAGTTTGTATTATTGTTACTTAAAACATGGAGTCTTTAATCTATGGTAGATAGTTGGTGCGTTTTCCTACAGCTAAACAACTGTATGAACACCGCTGAATGCCTCATCTCCCCAGTCTTGATGCTTCGTGGTGCCTCCTTTTGTCAAATGCCCACTTCTCTGTCCCTGGAGCTATCTGTCCTGCTCCTTTCTTCTGTCTGTCCTGGATCAGAGCTGACCAGTGTGATGCCTATAGGTCTTTGCTGTGTTCTGACATCTGGTCTACCCTTGAGATTCGCACAGCCGCAAACTGCTGTTCCCTCATTGTGTGTCTGCCCTTTGATCCAGGTACCGTGAAGATTTTCTTCTTGTCCTTGACATTTGGCAGCTTGCCATGCCCTATCTTTATGTGAATTTGCTTTATTTAGCCTGTCTAGGATTTCAGGCTGTTTCTGAATCACAGCACTTATACCTTGCTTCCATTCCAGAAAATGTCCAGGAGTTATCTGTGCAAACACTGCATGTTCTGAAACCCCACGTTGGCTTTCTGGAGCCCTACTGGGTGGATATTTAAACTTCTTTATTTTCTGTGTCTTGGAATTTCTTATTTGTACCCCCATGCCTTTATCTCTCTGTGTTGCTTGCCACTGAGTGACCAGATTTTTTCCACTTGGCTATTTCTCTCTTTAGCTACATCATGTCTATTACTGGAATTTATTTTCTTTCTACTTCACTAACCCCGGGTTTCTATTTGATTATTTTTCAGGGTTTATATTCGTTTCATGATTCCTGTTCTTAGTTTGCTTTCCCTTGGGTGTTGGGGTATTTAAAGCATCTCTACTTTGGAGTTTCATCCGGATCATTCCGGCGCGTCGGGTCCTGGGTGTGAGCTCTCCAGCTCCGGGGAGTGAGGTCTGCGGCCTGCCTCAGTCGGCGCTGGACTCAGCTGCAGCAGATTCCCATCCCTGAGCTTGGCTTTCAGCATGGCGTCTCCACACTCCAAGAGAATTGTGAATTTGGGCCTCACACATGCCCCAAGCACAGCTTTATGGAAGTTTTCCTCTCGACCATGACGTGGGGCCAGGAACACAGATTTTTCTGTTCTGTTCTTTCTAATTTCTCATCTGCTCAATTCAAATAAGAGCATTTCCAGATCCTCTCTGTTCATGGTCGCCTGTGGCCTCTCCTACCACGAAGGCGCCACACCCCCGGGGGAAGACGCAGCCCCAAGCCCTGCTCAGTGGTGTGGCTGCCAATTTTCATCTTATTTCTGGGAGCTGGAGACTTTCCTTTCTTGCTTTCTGGCTTGGCTCAATATTTTAAGCCTAACTCAGCAGTTCTAAATGTTTGGAGCAGACATGGACAAATCTCATGACTGCTGCGTCCTTTGGAATGACCAGAAATTTACTCAGTTATTGTGGATTGAAGCATTGTCATATTTACATGGCAGACCCTCTCCTCTTCCCTGTCTGCCTTCCCGTCGTCTCTTCTTTTCCGCATCTGTTCAACTCATGTCCACTTCTACCGGATGCACCTATTTTTGTGAAGTGAGAGAAATCCTGTAGGACTTTCTACCTGAATTACTTTAGGAGGAGTTTATGTTTTTCTGGTATGAAGTCTTCCTATCTAGAAACTCGGTTCCAAGTAGCATGTTTCCCCTTCTGTCCTTTACTCTGTGCCTCCTTTCTTTCATTCTTTCCTCTCTTCCCCTCTCCCTTCCTTCTTATTCTGCTTCCCTCTCTTTCTTTCTTTCTTTCTTTCTTTCTTCCTTTCTTCCTTTCTTTCTTTCGTTTTCTTTCTCTCTCTCGCTCTCTCCCTCCCTGCCTCCTTTCTCTTTTTCCTTCCTTTTCCACAACAGTCACTAGATGTGAAAGCCACTCGGAGCAGTGAGAGACAGGTCCTCTTGACTTGCACACACAGGTCTTTGCAAACTGCCCTGGAACATTTTCTTCTATCATAACCCTGATTGGTCTTTTCCAGTTCCTCTTTGTACCATGGGTTGGATCTTTATCCTCTGTCTTCTTTGTCTATCATTTTCTCGCTCATAATTTTCTTATTTGCATTTTGAGATAACTTTGAGAATCTGATTTTCTTCACGACAGACAGTCTTCTGTAGGTGAGTGGTCCTCACTGCCTTCCTGCTGGCTCCCTTTTCCTGGGCGCTGCAGACCCCGGACTGGGGGGTAAGTGAGGACCCGAAGGTGTCGGTGACTTCCCTCTACCTCGCAGACGTCAGTCCTCACTTCTGTTTCTCTGTCCACCTGTCCCGGCCCCACAGCTGGCAGCAGCTCCTCCCGACTCCCGTGTGTCCTCACCTCCACCCCTGAACTGCCCACAGCAGTCTCCAAAGGACGCCGGGATCAACCCACAGCCTCATGGAAACAACCTGTCTTAGGGTGAGTCTCTCTCAAATGCCCAGCGTCCAGAAGAGGGGGCAAAGCATTTCTTTATTCTCTTGTTGAAGTATCTTTGAGTTCTTGGAATTGCCCACCTGAGCCTCCATGAGTTTCCATCCCCCAACCTGCTCGTCTGCCCCTGCCTACCTCCCCCTTCCTAAAGATCACACAGGGTTAGAACTAATGAGTTGGTTCAGCAAGATTGCAGGGCATAAGATCAACACAAAAAATCAGGCATATTTCTATACACTAACAATGAAAGTCCATAAATGACATTAAGGAAACAAGTCTGGGGATAACAGCATTGGAAAGAATCAAAGACTTGGGAAGAGAAAGACTTGCACACTGAAAGCTACAAAATGTTGCCACCAAACTACACTTAGAAATGGTGAAGACAGTGTATTTACAAACTCGACTGGTCTCCCTAGTAATTGATATTAATCAAATTTGTAAGCCTGCCATTCCACGAGCCTGATCCTGGCCCTTCCTCACTTAATGAGACTGTCCTCTGGAGGAGCCCGCCAGGACCCTGTGTCCAGGGAGTGGCCAGCCTCAGGGCGGCTGCACTCTCCCCTCCCTGATGGGCCCACGGCCTCGGGAAGGAGTCCAACTGGGCTTCCATGACTGCAGGTCAAATCTTGGGCAAGCTTCTTAGTCATGCTGGCCCTGATTGCCTCCTCTCTCTGTTGGGATTTTTAGAAAAGAGGATAATGGCTTATATTTTGATTTATTCCTCTGTAGTTATAAATTTGTTATTTCCACTTAATGCAGGGGCGCCTGGGTGGCTTAGTGGGTTAAGCATCTGACTTCAGCTCAGGTCATGATCTCACAGTTCGTGGGTTCAAACCCCGCGTTGGGCTCTGTGCTGACAGCTCAGAGCCTGGAGCCTGATTCAGATTCTGTGTCTCCCTCTCTCTCTGCGCCCCCCTAGCTCACACTCTATCTGTGTCTCTCTCAAAAAATAAATAAACATGAAAATGTTAAAAAAGACCAGAAACTATTCAATGCAAAAGCAATGCATGTTGACTGTTGAAAAATACATAAAATATAGATTTTTTTTTAAAAAAAAGAATGACTCTTCCAGAGTCCCGCTTCCAGAAATACGGATGGTCGGCTTCTCGAGGACACCTCCCCTTCCCTCCCTCGTATTTCATTTTTATGCAACAGAAAGGTGGTCGTGATTTTTAAAAGCTTGTTTCTGAAATGCAAAGTCACACTGTTGCCATTTTTCTGTCATCAAGCCCCTCCTGATGTCCACACAGGCCCCTCCGGAGGGTGTACGGTGTCTCGCTTCCACACGCTGGGGGCTACGCCCGCCCCGTGGCCTGAGGCCAGGTCGCTCTGACGCTCGCGCTCAGGTCACTCCTAACGTTTCGCTACCATAAGCAGAACTGCCATGGACACCCTCCCAGACTCCTCGGGCCATGACGGGTTCCTTGGGGAAAGGCTTTTGAAGGGAATGGCCGGATTGAAGCACGTGTATAATTGTACAGCCTTCTTTTCTTGAAGGTCAAATTGGAAGGAGCATTTTAAAAAGTTGGTTCCGTTTTCAAACAGAGAAGACAAGCTCCTGACTCAGGACACCAGGGGTCAGGGGCTGTGAGGCCACAGAGGGTGGTCCTGTGTGAGGACCCAGGCACAGAGCACGGCCGGGACTCTCTCTTGTCCCTGCTTCTCTTGGTCCATGAGCTGCATCTTCCTCACCCGCATTGTGTCTTCTTTTACCCAGTTGACCTTGGCCACCTTGAGCTTGGCCACCAACAGCATCCCGACTCACCTGTGCCTACACCTGCCGGAAGACCCGCCCCTCCTTCGTAGACACATTCAGCCTGGCTCTGCTGGGGGTGAGTCCCCACGGCCCGAGGTCAGGCCGCTCTGACATCAGCCCCTCTGGACCGCCGGTTCACGGAGAGGAGGACGAGTTCCCAGCCAAGGGAGGAGGGCCGAGAAGGCAGAAAGACAGACTCCCACAGCTGGTCCACATTTAGAACTGGACACTGTTTCTTCCAGAGGTTTCAGAATCACCACTGAGCCTGTGCATTGTGTGAGAAAAGTTTACTGACGGCCTGTCGGTGTCATGTGTGGGGTCCACCGACGTCTTTATTCACAACCTGCCGTTTCTCTAGTTCTGATTAAGGCGTAGTTTACGTTTGGTAAAATGCACCCGATAAAGGGCAAATTTGACATTTGATATCTAGCTCTATAACCACCAGCACAATCAAGATAGAAAACAAGTCCATCATCTATTTTTGAATCAAGAAGACATAGCCAGTGGTTCATCAGGAAGTGAGATTTCGGGGCCCCTGGGGGCTCAGTAGGTTAAGTGTCCAACTCTTGATTTCAGCTCAGGTCACCATCTCACAGTTGGTGGGTTCAAGCCCCGAGTCAGGTTTCTGCACTGACAGGTGGCTCCTGCTTGGGATTCTGTCTCTCCCTCTCTCTCTGCCCCTCCCCACTCTCTCAAAATAAATAAATACACTTAAAAATAGAAAGTGAGATTTTGTTTTAAAACATTCAATATGGTTCGTTTTCAGTATAGACTGAATGGGAGGGGGAGGGAGGGGGTGATGGTCATGGTGGGGATCACTTGTGGGGAGAAACATTGGGTGTTATATGGAAACCAATTTGACAATAAACTATTATAAATAAATAAATAAATAAAAACATTTAATATGTAGAAACATTTAAAATACAGTTACCCATCATTACATTTACACTGAATTTGTTAAAACGTGAGGGTAGCAGAAAGTGTGTGTGTATGTGTGTGCATGGATGTGTGCAGACACATGTGTAATGTCAGCAAGACTAGTTTAATCAAATTGCCTTCAAAAGCCACCCAAGTATTCTGTCTCCTGCCCATGTGTTTGTCACAGTCCATGTCCTTGAAATGCCCACCCAGGTTGAGCTGAAAGTACAGTACAGTAGGGAGGGGCGGGAATTCGGCCGGACATCAGAAAGGTAAGAGCGCGGGGAGAGACGTCACAGAGGGGTGGGGGGGCTTGGGGAGGAGGGACTAGGGCAGACCAGAAGGGGTCCAGGCGGACAGAGGGAGAGTGGGCGGTGTGGAGGGGCAAGCAGCCTGGGGCCGGGCACTGGGGAGCCCCTTTCCACCCTGGTTTTGTCTCTCTCCAAGGCACACGTGTGATCACGCCTCTTCCCCAGAAAGCAAAGTGAAGTTGCAAATGCTTCCAGAACCTACCTGCAGCATCAGCGACCCCTCAGGGTGAGGTGCACTGAACTGAGCCAGAGTCCGATGATAATTTTGTGAGCTCAAAGAAGGGTAGTGCTCGGAGCTGGAAGGGAAGGGAACCAAGCCTCGGAGTCAGCACTAGAATCAAGGTGGGCAGCTGGCGGCCTCCTAGCTCCCTGGCAGGTGCTTGTTCCAAGGAACACTTGTCGACGTGGCTCAGTGGACCCAGGACAGCCCAGCCTGGTACCTTTGCCACCAGCATGCTGAATCCCCAACAGGCTCCCACCATCCCAGAAAAGGTGACACTCTTTGGGTGAATGCTAAGGGTTCTGTATCCATAAGGTGAGGGTCTCTTATCTAATGGACAGCACAACAAATGTCACTAAAATGCACAAAATATGTCCATGGGACATGTCAGGGAGCTGGCATGGCCTATTGTGTCCCATGTTTAGTTCTGTAGGCATAGTCTGCGTTCGGTAAAGCTCACCGTTTCTACTGCTGACAACTGCCTACTGTCGTGTAGCCCCCACCCGTCATGACGCAGACTTGGGTCCGTCACAATTCAGGTTCAGGACAAGCCATTAGCCCCGCGCGGCTGGCGAAGGGCATGGCTCTGCGATCGGAAGGCTCGGTTGACGTCCTGGCCGCGCCTCCCGCCGCTGAGTAACTTTGGAAAAGTGACCTGGTCTTTCCAAGGTGTCCGTTTTCCCAGCTGCATGACCACCACTGACCCCTCCTGTGGCTGGGGAAAATGGACACCTTGGAAAGACCGGGAGACGAACTGGTAAGGGGAGCGGGGCCAGCTCTGGGCACCGGCCGCCTCCGTGGCACCAGCTCTGTCAGCGGTCAGCATTCCCAGGAGCCCTTGCTCCCTGTGGCTGTTTTCCCTTGGACTCATGTCCAGACTCGCCGTGTGGAATGCAGGACAATGGCAACAAATTACACAGCTAAGTCCTCTGTGTATTTCCTGTGTTCCCGTAGGATTCTGAGTATTTTACATAGATGGACTCATGTAATCCACACCACGTATGTGGCCAGCATTAGTAAACATCCATTCCACAGACGAGAAAATGTATTTAAAGAGGAGGCCACCTGCCCAGAACTTCATAGCTGGTAAAGCATGTAGCTGGCGTCTGAGCCAGAGTCTGCGTTTCTAACCACTCCCTGACCCCTCTTCCAAGAGCAAGAGCACAGTGGGGAGACAGAAAAATGGGTTGGAAACCATGAATGTAGACATTCATTTATCGCCAAGGAAAGATGTTTCCCATTTAGAAGGTGAGAAGAACACTTCATACATCTATATATAAACAACAACAACAACAAAAACAAGACATCCAATTCCAAAATGGGCAAAAGACGCAAACAGGCATTTCTCCAACAAAATTATCCAATGGCCGATAAGCACAGGAAAAGACGCTCAACCTCACTACCCATTAGGGAACCACAACCCCAAACCATGTTGGGATGCTGTATCTCATGCATTGGGATGACTATTAAAAAAAATAAAAACAAGAACCAAAAATAAGAAGTGTCGGCAAGGAAGTGTGAATGTGAAATGGTGCCGCCGCTGTGGGGAACAGCGTGGCGCTTCTGGGTGTGCAGCCCAAAGAACGGTAAGCAGGGACCCAGAGAGATGTTTGTCCGGCCAAGGGGAGGAGGCAACGCAGGCGTCCGTCAGTAGATAAACGGACAGACAAAATGTGGCACAGGATGGCGCCGCGTAGTAGCCTTAAAAAGGAAGGGAGTCGGGACACAGGCCATAATGAAGACATACGCGGCATGTATGACACGTCAGTCACACTTGGAAAAATGCTGGATGACACCACTTCTGTGAGGCACAGGGAGTAACCACACTCAGAGGGTCAGGTGAAGGAGGGGCTCCAGCAGCCGGGGGAGGGTGGGCAGTCCGTGCTTCATGGCAACCGAGCTTCTGTTTGGGAAGATGAGAAAGTTCTGGAGACGGATGTGCTGATGGCAGCACCGTTTTACACGAATGTACCCAATGCCCTTGAACTGTGTACTTTGAAGTGGTTAAGTGGTAAATTCTATATGTAATGTGTATTTTATCACAATAAAAGCTCTATAAAATCATGAGCCCATTTGCAAGTGGCGGAGGGGAGGAAAGGAGAGGTCCTTGCTGACTCTGTTGGAAATGGCCTTCTTCATCTCCTCTTTCTGTCCACCCGCAAGGACTTTTATGACAACCTGGGTCCATGTCACAACAGGAAGGCAGCGAACGTCACTTCCGGACATCCCTTGCTTCCCGTTTCTGTCCCTCCCTCATCCCATTGGCCCCTGCTTTTGTCCTTCTTGATCGCTTGTCCCGGGAGGTGGCAAAGATATTACCTGACCCATTTTTCAGACAAGAAAATAAAGATTCTGAGAAGCAAAGTGAATCACACAAGATCACCAGCTAGGTGGAAAAGCCGGGAAGCCCTCGAGGCTCCACAGGGGACATCAGACGCCCCCCACCCCCCTCCCCTACCTTCCCCCTAGAGGCTGGGACCACCGGCCCCCAGGCTCTTGCACCATCTCTTCTATCCACCGCCAATATGTTTGTCTCAAATAGCTAGAACCCATGCCCCCAGGGCCACTGTGAAATAAAGCTGGTGGCCCTAACGTCTGGGGTGTGGCTGTGGCCTGCGCCAGGCTCGCCGCTGCCGGGGACCCCGGGCTGCACCAGCCTGGCCACAAAGACCCAGAACAGAAACCCTCTTCTGACTGGGAGGTGGGGCGCCAGCCGCCTGCCCCTGGGGCCCGTGGTCCCCCTGTGATTTCCCCGGAGACCTTGGGTGCGTTCTGAATCCATGCTGTCCCCACGCCTCCGCCTCGGCCCGGGAGCCCTACAGAGACTCAGGCCACTTGTCATCTCCTGTCCCAACCACGTGGACACTGCTGCCGGCACCTGCTGACTCGCTTGACCGGCGACCCCTGGGCCCTCGCTCTGCACTTTCAGAATGGTCTGTTTTGGGGAAACGGCACGGGGGTGGGGAGCTAGAAAAATGATCTGTTTTGAGATTGCATTAGCCCCATTTACCAATCTGTTATCTTTCCTCAGTTCCGTCTTGTACGTGCCACAGGTCACAGTTCTTTACGGTCATTTTGATACCCCACCACTTACGCTTTGGCCTGCCTCGTTCGAGACTTCCGTGCCAGCCGAAGCGCTTTCTGCACACCAGACCTGGCACCGTGGCGGCTGGCTGACCTGCCAGGCTCTGCCTGGCTCTGAGCCGCGCGCTGGGCCGGGCCGCCGGGGTCCGTGGGCCGCCGGCCGCCGTCCTGCGCTTCCCAGCAGGGAGAGACGGAGTCTGGGTGGTCGGGAGCCCCCAGGCGGGGCGGCCCCCACCCAGGCACGCTTGTTGGCAGGCCACTGGCCTCTTTCCCAAACTTTGCTCCTTCCCGGATGTTAGCAGTGACAACATCTCCCTCTTCAACAGAAAAAAACAGGACCTATCTTTTTTCTTTTTTTTTTTTTTTTTTTTACTAAAACCAACTGTCCTTTCCAGCTCCTAGCGTCCAGGCTTGAGCTGGGTTCATTCGAATCTTTATGAAGATATCTAACCATATCCCATTTCTGTAGACACCGTTGGCAGAGTTAACGGAGTTTTCCTCTTCCTCTTTTTTAAGTTGCAAATGCTTAAAATTCTGTTGGCCTTTGAGCTCCCAAGGGGATCCCCATCTCCAGCCCCCATGTGCCGTTGCCATGGCGATCTCGCCTTCCCTTTAAAGTCTGGAATGCCACATTCCATAAGATTCGCACAGAAAGTTGCCTGATCGTACGCAAAGGCCTGTCTGTCAGTCTGGAACATTCTGTATCAATAAACACGCTCCGAGACCCTCTCTCCGCCTTGCTGTAAAACTTCAGGCTTTGAGACTCATTGGGAGGTTTGGGGGAGTCCGGAAAAATAGAGCCCCCACCGGGTAGTGTGCGGATTGCCTCCTGATTCCTGCCCGTGGCGTGCTGGCGTTTTAAGCCATTATTCCAAGCACGAGAGCCTGTGTTACAGGGCAAAGTGATGTATGTAGTTGACCCCAACGCCGGGCTCCAAACACTGAGTTTTACACGGACACTGAGGCCATTTAACATTTAAAATATTAAAGCACATTTAAACCCTCAAATGAATAAGTGGCTTTAATTACATAAAGAACCAGATTTCGAGGAAATTATGGTTATTTGCTAGAGGAAAATAGCCTCTAAGTCGCCTTTATGACTTAATGGTTGGTAATTTTTGCAGGAATATTCTCTGCTCTGAGCCTGTGTCCAAACATTTTTCTGAAACAGGAATACGGCTAATTGCTCCCAGTAAAAGATCCTTCCCTATTTTGTGTTCCCTGTTTCGAGGGATGAAAATAAACACACGATACAATGTTTCTTTGTACAGAGAACCGGCTTTGTCAAAAAAAAAGAATTCCCGCAATCAAAATAAAGCACCAGGAATAGAACCGACGCTTTGTTACAGTAAAACAAAATTCCTCTGCGTTGAATAATGATGGATTTTCTGTTTGTTACTAAGCAGAGATTTTTTTTTTTAAATTTCAGAGTCTGTCCTTCATTGTTTGCGGACTCGCTCCTGGTGATATTGAACAGGGAGGCATCAGCAGCTGAGTAAAGGGAGCAAGGGAGCCGGGCTGATGACACGGGGCCCTCGGACGCGGCCCGGCCGGATGGACGGGAGCCGACACACCTGCGGGTGCACGGGCGGGAGCAGCGCCGGCCTCACCCGGGCCCAACGCTCTGTGAGGAGTCCAGAAGTACACAAGCCCGTCTTCCCTCAAAGACGGAGGCAACGTGGCGAGGCTTCCAGAGGTGGGGGTGGCGGGAGGGGTCCCCGCAGGTGCTCCAGTGCCTCCGATCCCCTGGGAGCACTTGCACCATAAAATCAGGGGCCGTGGACCCGCTTCAGGGAGCCCAGGCCGGCAGACCGTGTGGACACAGCTGATGCCTGCGGGTGAGCGGGGCCGGCACCCAGACGGCCCGGGACCAGTTCAGGGCAGAGTCTCCGTGGTTGTGCTTGCTTTGTGTGTCACCGCTAGACAGTGGTGCCACGCTGTTTGCTCCTTATGAGCCGCACGCCCCGTGAGGAGGATCGGGAAAGAAGCAACGGCCCCAGACCTGAGGTCATATCAAGCCATTGTTCTATAATAAGCCGATGGGCCCGGTACATTCATCCTAAAACCCCGGGGGCACTTGCCTTAGAAAAAACGCTGTAGTCTGCAATGATCATGTTTGCGTGTCCGTGTGCGAGCAAGGACGTGGGTGCTGAGGCAGAACCCCGCACACCCCAGAATTAGAGAAAAGAAGTAATCTCACTTCTACAAACGTTTAGAAGCAGAGAACACGGTTTCTGTTGCTAATTTAATGCAGGGCTTTGGGGTTGGTTTTTTTTTTTTTGTCTTCTACCTTTAAAAAAATGACAGATGGAAAATATCTTTGTCCTTCCCTTTTAGGTAGACAAACTCAGGAAGACCCAGAGGCTTGGTATAGAAGACGTTGTCATCAAAAATATCACTGGGTTGTGTCAGAAGTGCAGCCGAAACACTCGGAAAATAGGGTTCTCCTTTCTTCTCCTAGAAAGCCCTTTTGGGAAGGTACACTCACGATTACCAGTATTTTTAACCAAAATATGAAGTGTGAAGAGAGCCTCCAATAAAGCCAGAGACTTAAAAAAGAAAAAACAAGACAATGAAATAAAATTATGCCTAGGCTGACATGGGATTTGCTGATACTTTACTCGGAGGTTTGCTGCTGTTTCATGGCTGCTCTCCAGGGTTCGGGGAACTCAGACGTCGCCCAGCTCCGGCTGAAAAGAAAGCCGTGTCATCTCAGTGAGATCTTTTCCTGCACAATTTAAAACTGCTCTTTATTTGTAATTCAGGGCAAAGCTGTTTGGTCAGGATTCCGTACCTTCTTCCCTGCTAATAAAGAAGAAATTCACCTCAGCTTCAGTTTTGTGACTGCAGTTTCTAAGAGCTCAAGTAAGTGCAAATTAAAAAGTAATTTGAAAAAAACAATTCCATTCACTACGAAATGGTCTCCAATAATTTCATGACAAGTGAAGGAATCGCTATGAGAACACATTTTCAGTTTTAAAGATTAGTTTTTAAAAGACTTGAATGGAAGACCATTTCGGTAGAAAAGCTAGAAGTTTGTTTTTAAAAAATGCTGCCAGGCTTAGCCACGGCCGCAGCTTGAAACCCATTCAGAACTTGAGTGTCACGGCAGCAGCTTCCCCCTCAGACCGCTGAGTGCCCGGAGCACGCAGGACGTTCCCCGGGTCCCCCTGGAAATAGTCCTTTGATGGCACTTTCATTCTCCAAAGCCACTTGCTAGAGTTCATAACCAGAGAATAACAGCTTTAGGGTTCGTGCTGAAGGTTTCCTTAGCGTGACTTAGCTTTTTCTCACCGCACTTCCTCGCACTTGGAGGAGGCTGCCTGAACTTGGGGTAGCCCTCCAGCATCGGGGGGCCTGAGCCTGCCTGGTGAGCGGGGCTCCCGTCCTGGGGGCCGCTGTCCCCAGCCCGAGCACGAGCCCTCCCCGCGGGCGCCCCGCTCCCTGGGGCTTCTGCTCCTGTTTGGACAAAGCACGTTCAGCGAAACGGAAGGAAAGGCGACATGTGCCTGTGCTGCCTGGGCTGGCAGGGCCGGGAAGGCCTCGTGAGCCCACCTGCACAGAGGAAGGTCACCGAGAGCAGGGAGACGTGGACGAGTGACAGCCAGGGCCATCTCTATCTGATTGGGCCTCACAGTGGCTGGGGCCGGGGGACATGGACAGGCCTGTGGGGGGGTGGGAAGAGCCCTCGGTGCCAGCGAGGCCCGGAGAGCAGTGGGGGCAGACGCAGACCGAGAGCAGAGTCCCGCAGAGTCCCTCCCTGCACCTCGAGGGCCAGGGAGACGGCAGGCGGGAGGGAGCAGCCCCGGGTGCGGACAGATCTGGTTTTGCTTTCAAGAGAAGAGCGTGCAGAGACGGTGGCCTGGAACACGCACGTCCCGCGGCCCGCCGTGATTTCTCCAGCCCCGCGGCAACAAAATCATCAGGACCCGCGCGCTCCACAGACACTCCCGTCTGGTGGGGGGGGGGTCTGCTCTTTGAGAACCACCTTTTAGGAGAACCGAGGCGTCTTCTGTGTTCTCAGATCAGCTGGAGGACATTTCTTTTCAGGTTCTGGGTCCTTCTGAATCCCGTTCCAAACTTCAAACAGACAGATTCCCAGCTGCAGCCTGGGCTGGAGGGAAGGAGCCCGGGTTGTCGGGGAGGGGGGGGCCCAGTCAGGGTCTCCTGGACACCTGGCCCCCCCGGGGGACACGGGTCCCCTCGCGGAGAGGGACATGACCGCTCCGCTGTGGAGACAACACGGGCGTCCACCCACAGAGGAATGGGGGACCAAACGGGGTCCGTCCACACAGGGGAGTACGACTCAGCCTTAAAAAGGAAGGAAATTCGGACATGTGCTCTGACACGGATGGACCTGGAGGACATTGTGCTCAGGGAAGTGAGCCAGTCACGGAGGGACAGATACTCCTTGACCCCCTTACACTTGGGGCCAGAGATAGATCCACAGAGACGGGGAGAGGGAGGGTGGGAGCCACGGGCGGGGAGAGGGGACAGGGAGCCAGTGTTCCACAGGGAAGATGAGAAAGTTCTGGAGACGGATGGCGGTAGTGGCTGCACAACGGTGTGAACGCACTTACTGTCCGTAAACTGTGCATTCCGTGGGGCGCCTGGGGGGCTCAGTCGGCGGAGCGTCCGGCTTCAGCTCAGGTCACGATCTCCCGGTTCATGAGTTCAAGCCCCGCATCGGGCTCTGTGCTGACAGCTCAGAGCCTGGAGCTGCTTCGGATTCTGTGTCTCCCTCTCTCTCTGCCCCTCCCTTGCTCATGCTCTGTCTCTCTTTCAAAAAAATAAATGAAACCTAAAAAATTTTAAAAATAAATGTAAACTGGGCACTTAGAAATGTTTAAGATATATAATTTATCTTACGTATATTTAACCACTACAGGAAAAAAAAGAAAATAACAGTTTCATTTATACACCACAGAAAAAATAAAAACCCACCAAAACTAACGTGCCCCGTGAGGCCTTGAGGCAGCCACTGGTGGCCCCACGTGACCAGGAAGGACGTGGCAGGAAGCGGAGAGCACACAGACCCAGAGAAAGACCCGGCTCTGCGTCCGGCCGGTGCCTCATGCGTGTGGCCGCACCAGCCTGTCTGTCTGGTCCTGGCACTGGGGCCCCGAGCCAAGCAGGGGCAAGGGATGGTCCCAGGCTGGGAAGAGGGCTCGCCAGGGGAAGAAGTGACCCGCCTGCCCACAGGACCCCCGAGCTCCTCCCCGCGGCCCCCGGGTCTCCCTGGCCTCCCCCCTGTGGGGGCCTTCACGAAGGAACCCAGCTCTGGTGGCAGGAGTCACGCTGGGCCGTGACTGCCCCGGAAACAGTCCAAAGTTCACTGCGTGACCCCCGCCACTCAGCCCTCTGGACCCACGTCGCCACTAATTTTCACGAAGGGGGTTTGAACAAGATCCTCCTGGGCATTCAGTCCAGCCTGGACGTTCTGTGGCTTTGGACACCACCACGATGATCTCCGCTTCTGACATTTATTCTGAAACTCGAATGTCTGCGTTATTCTTTCACGACGGAGGAGAGCGGCCCTGATGTAGCGCCTCGCTCGCTCACAGGTGTGTGTGCACGACACGGACAGGAGGAGGAGCAGCCACGGTGCTCCCGACGGGACGTGCTCCCGCTGTGCCCACGCCGTCCCCACGCCGTCCCCACGCCGTCCCCACGCCGTCCCCACCCGTCCCCACGCCGTCCCCACCCGTCCCATAACCGGGCCTGGAAGTGTCTCATCCGCGGCGTGACCACTAGAGGGCGGTGCCGGCAGCAGATTCCTGAGCGCACAGCAAGCCGGGTTTGCCGGTGGCCTTTCCCAGGGCGGTTCACGGTCTCTCTCTGGGGGCTCAGTGCCCCCTTGGAGAAGCCGAGAATGGGGGGGGGGGCGGTGCTGAAGAACTGACACCGCTCAGAGCCAGGACACTTGCAACCACCGATGGAATCGGCCCAACGCTGAAACTGGCTATGAAGGATTCAGGGTCAGGCATTGATCACACTGCTCCAGGCTGTGCAAACCAAACGCCGCGTCCCCGGGCTCACCGGCGCTGGGGAGGGGCCGTCCAGGGGGCCGGAGCTGCCGGGAGCCGGCTTTCCTCCCAGGGTGGCCTACGGACTATCCGGACTGCTGGGCAGGAGAGCCGGGCCCGGATGGGAAGCAGGAAAGCTGGTCTGGCGGGGAGAGAAGTCAAGGGCTCCTTCCCTGTGCCTTCCACCCTCCGGTCCGATCCAGCCGCAGGGCTCTTAGGTCCTGTGCCCCCTGCCCGAACGGGATCGCCACCCCTGCAGCGGGGAATGTGTCCCGAGAGCAGGGTATGACCTCCCCCTTCAGGGGTGACACCTGTTCCCTGACACAAGCCACTCCGTCACCGGCCTGTCCGCGCGTCCGTCTGCCACGTCTGCTGACCTGACCGCCCCGGGGGCGAGCCTCCTCTCGAGCTGTGCCCGTCGCAGCTGACGGCCCGCTGAGCCGGGTGCCAGGCGCAGGGAGGAGCCGCCGCCCCCGGGCACTGTCCTCGGCTCCACGTGGGCGACACTTCTGTTTGCCAACCGACGCCCGCTGTCATTCCGTCACCCGTTTCCACGGCACCTAACATTTCTGCCAGTGTTTCCGTCCCTCAGTCTTCCAATCCGACGATCTGAAAACCCTGACGCGACGCAGGGGTGAGGTGAGAACTGAGGCCGCGCCCCGGGGCACCCTCCGTGGGGCCGCAGGGCGGGGGGCGCCAGGGCGGGCAGGAAGGGCGTCGTGGGGCCGTCTCAGCTCAGGTTTGCTCACGCCCTCATGTCAACGCCTCCCACTCACTTGTTCATCACACAGTATTTGTTAGAAGCCTAAAGCCTAAAGCAAGACCGAGTTGTTAAGTCCTAAAGGGTCACAAGAATAAGCCTTACGGGGCGTCGGGGGGCTCCGTCGGTTAAGCATCCGACTCTTGACCTCAGCTCAGGTCTTGATCTCAGGGTCGTGAGTTCAAGCCCCACCTTGGGCTCCACGCTGGGTGTGAACCCTTCTTAAAAATAATAAGTAAATAAACAAGCAAACTCTGTAGAGTGTCAGAGTACCTTCCAGAACATCCTCAAGAGGAAACGAGGTTCAAATATAGACACGTGTACAAGATGGTGGCCGCGCGCCTTGCGATTGTGGAAACCCTCCTGCTTTTTACTCGTTTATTCCCGTAAAATCCATGTACGTGTTTAATCGTGTCGTCAACACGTCTTCACAGCCGCTGCGCGGCCAGCACCGACGCAGGCTCTGGGGTGTGACAGAGGAGCAAGACAGATCCAGTGGGAAGGAGCCGCCAGAATACAGTGGAGACCTTGCCACGTCCCTCTGGTCACGACAGAGTAAGAGGGACCAAACTGACCCTTCCGTCTGAAAAAAAAAAAAAACAACCAACAAAAACCAGACCAAATAAGTGAAACCACCAAAATCCAGACGCTGCGCCTAGGCAGTGAGGGATAGTGATCCCTGTGGGCTCGTGAGAAATGGGGGCCCCCGCACAGGAAGGGGGGCCCAGGGGGGCCCAACCGACTTCTCTGCACTGGGAAGATGTTGTTGAGAGCGTGGGGAGACGGAGGCAGCCCCATTTTGCAGGGCGGAGTGCCAGCTTCGCTCCCGGGGAGCACGCCTCGGGTCCAGAGAGGCTCACCCTACGCTATTAAGCTGGCTGATCAGCAGATGCGTGTGAGGAACACGACCCAAGACCAGAAGAAAGATCGCCCCCAAGGCTCCAGGGCCGGTGCCTGGCACGCACGTGTAGGGGCAGCGGCTGGACCTCGTGGGCGCTGGTGGGGCCCCAGCACCCGTCTCCATTACGGAGAGTAAGCTCTCTGATTAAACAAGGCTCGGGTCCCACTTAACAGCAGGACTTAAGGGGAGTAAACCGTTTTCAAGAACTTCAGTCACAGCCCAGAACGGACCTCAAGGACACGTACAGGAGTACGAAATGCCCAGCCCCCAACGAGAAGACACGCCCACTGCGGCATTCGGTGACAGGCCCCGGGCGGCCGGACAAAGCAGGCAAACCGGGCCTATGACAAGGAGGAAAGCCAATACATTGAAGTAGACCCCAGAAGTAGATTCAGATATTAGAGTTAACAGGAAAACACCAAAGCAGTTATCATAACAATATTTCATGTGTCCAAAAAGTTACATCAAGATAGGGAAGAGATATAAATATTTTAAGAAAAATGGACATAATGGTAAAAAAAAATTTTTTTTTGACCCAAGAAGCTCCACAAAGTTTAATCATGAGGAAACCACACAAAGCAGACACCAAGTCACACTGTGGGCAAACTGTTGGGAACCAGTGATGGAGAGGAAAATCTTTAAATTGGCTGGAGAAAAATGGCATTTTCTGTACTGAGAAGCAAAGACAATATGAGAATAAATGTCTCACCAGAAATGATGTGAGCAAGAAGATGGTGCAGCTCTGTGCTTAAATTACAAAAACAGAAAGGGAGGTCAACCTAAAATTCTAACCCAACTACAGTATCTTCCGAAAATGAAGATAAAAACAAAGCCTTTTTTCCCTTAGAAAACAAAAGGTAAAAACAATGTATCAAAAAGAGAGAAAAGAAGAAAGAAGGAAGGGAGGAAGGGAGGGAGGGAGGAAGGGAGGAAGGGAGGAAGGGAGGAAGGGAGGAAGGGAGGGAGGGAGGAAGGAAGGAAGAAAGAGAAAATTTGTCAACACCGGATCTATAACACAAGAAATGTTCAAGAAAGTCCTTCGGAAGGAAAATGACACCTAATGGAAACGAGAGTTGACACAAAGGCATGGGGACACCAGAGGTGGTAACTACATGACTCAAGAGATTAACATTGTTTTTAGGAGACAAGTCTGTTTAAAATAAAGTTGACTGTAAGCAATAGCGACAGGCCTCGAGGTTTACACGTGTGTGTGAATCAGCGGTTGGACGGGGGCCCCCACAGTCCGGTCCTTAGACTCCACCTGGCGTGGGGTGACCCCCTGGAGGGTAGGCTCTGAGGTCTCAAAAATGTGTCATTTACCCCGAAGTTGACCATGAACATAACATAACGAGGAATTATAGTGAATGAGCTTTATAAGGGGATAAGATTAAATCATAAATAATCTAGAAATTGGAGAATAAAGACTAGATGGACCAATAGACAACAAAGGGGACAGACTGGACCTGAGCCATCTCCAAAATCACGTTAAATATAAGTTGTCTAACTGCCTCCATTAAAGGCAGGTGCTGCCACCTTGGATAAAAAGTAAGACCCAAACTATGCTGTTTACCAAAAAACCCACTTCAAATATAAAGACAGAAGTGTGTAAAAAGTAGAAGGTGGAAGAAAGATGAACCATGTCGTGCTGACACGGATTTACACTGATTTATCCCCAGATGGGTGACGTTGGTCTCTGACAACGTAGATGCAACGCAAAGAACATCACCCGGGGGGCGGAGGGTGATTTCATCGTGACAAAGGAGTCAATTCATCAAGATGTTAAAGATATTAAGAGAATAAAGGAATATTATTTTTTGAGTTTATTTATTGTGAGGCAGAGAGCGCGAGTTGGGGAGCAGCCGGGAGGGAGGGAGGGAGGGGGTCCCAGGCAGAGCCCGAGTGGGGCTTGGTCTCGCCAACGGGAGATCACGACCTGAGCGGAAATCAAGAGTCGGGTTAACTGACGGAGCCCCGGGGCGCCCCGAGAGAAGGAAGGACTGATGCGGACAACTCTATGCGGGTCAGTCCCGGGGCTCGGTGCGTCCCAGACGGAGTGAAGGCCGGGCGGCTGGGGCCTCGCCTCCGCTCGGCGGCCGTGCTTTGAGGGGACGTCCCCGTGGGCACCGGTATCTGCAGAAGGGGCTGTGCCCCGCCCTCCGGCCCGCAGACCCCAGATCCCGGATGACTTATTGCTGGAAAACCTCCGGGGTTTTGAGTCAAGGGGGTTCAGAAGGATCCGC
>NC_043702.1:2142497-2143776 GCF_006229205.1 Suricata suricatta
AGGGGCCCGGCACCCCCGCCCTGGGCGCAGGTGTCTCCCCAGGGGCCCGGCACCCCCGCCCTGGGCGCAGGTGTCTCCCAAGGGGCCCCGCGTCCCCACACTGGGTACAGGTGTCTCCCCAGGGGCCCGGCACCCCCGCCCTGGGCGCAGGAGCACAGGCCCACAGCTCAGGGAGCCCGCCCGGTGCAGAGACACTCTGTGGTCCAAGTGGGTCAGTTCAGCACCTCGCCTGCCACTCCTGCTCTCTGCAGCTGTGGTGGTCCCCAGGTCCCCACACAAGCCTGACAGGGTCATGTGACACCCTCGGCCCACCCCCACCACCCACATCAGGTTCAGAATCCTGCTTCCTCCTGGGGAGTGTCCTGGAGGGAGTCTCAAGGTGCCCTCAGGCCAGGACCGGGTTTGGGGTGGCCTCTTTCACGGAGAGGATGTGGCCCAGGAACCAGGTGGGGCTTCTGTGCAGACCCAGCCCGGGGCCAGACCCACCCACGGTCTGCGACCCAAGGTCACCCCCCGGAAAGCGTGGCACTCAAGGCCCTCCTCCATGGCCTCGCTTCCCCTCCTCCCTGGTGCCTGGCACACCCCTGGGCTCCTCAGACCCACTCCTCCCTCTGCTCCCCGGTGCCCCTGCCTACAGCCCCTGGCCCCCCGCTCAGACCCGCCCCCGCGCTCCTAGGCCCTCGTCCTGCCCTCCCCTCCCCTCTCAGCCTTGCAGGACAGTTCCACTGTCCTGGAGGCGGCAGGGCTCCGTCCTTGGTCAGCAGCCCCAGAGCCTCTGTCCCTGAGGGCCTCAGAGCTCTGGGTCACTGCCAGCTCCGTGTGGGGCAGGACGCACCCAGGCTCCGGCTCGTCACAAGGCACCGGATCTAAGGGGCCAGAAGGCTCTTCTTTATTACGAGATCTCCCTCTCTCCTCTCCCCCCACCTCTGTCCCTCTCTCTCCGTCTCCCCTGTCAATTCTGCGAGGATGTAACACAGCCCGTTGGAGCGCTGGCTTCCCTCACCCACCGCGCCCCCTCCCCAGGTCTCCTCTGCTCCCCCGCGGGTCCCTCTCCCACCCAGCATGGCCCCTGGCCTCGCTCCCCTGTGGGCCAGCACCCCTTCACAGTGGACACCCCGGCTCCCAACCTCTGAGCGAGGTCAAAGCACCTGGAGGAGCTGCCTGTCTCACTGTCCCCCTTCCGCCCCCACGCGTGTGCTTCTCCATGGCAACACGCACCCCTGCGGCTTCAGATGCAACCCTAGTGGACGAGGACCCAGGAGCGTTTCTCCCCAGATCC
>NC_043702.1:2143876-2162159 GCF_006229205.1 Suricata suricatta
GGGGGGACCACAGAGGCCAAGGAGGGACCGCAGAGGCCAAGAGGGGCCCGCAGAGGCCAATGAGGGGACCACAGAGGCCAAGAGGGGACCACAGAGGCCAAGGGGGGCCCGCAGAGGCCAATGGGGGACCGCAGAGGCCAAGGGGGAACCGCAGAGGCCAAGGCTGAGGGAAACGTCCCACAAGCTGGGTGCTAGGGCCACGTTCCTCAGTTCCCGTGGGGCAGAACATCCCTCGTACGCACCCCGGCAGGGGAAAAGCAGAGGTGCGTCCTCACTCACCGGGAGCAAAGAGCCTGGGCCCGAGGGAGTTTGCAAAAGAGGCAAGGATGACGCCTTGCCAGTGAACTTGGTGACGGACTCAGGGACAGACAGCAAGTCATCGTCTTCTTAATCGTGTTGTCTTAAAATTTAAGAAAATTTTAATTGTAGTAAAATACACGTAAAACTTACCACCCTGACCATTGTAACCACCAGAGCATTAAATACAGTCCCGTTGTTGTGCATCCTCACCACCATCCATCCAGAACTTTCTCACCTTCCCGAACTGAAGCTCTGTCCCCAGAGCACTGCCTCCCTAGCGCCTCCCCCGGTGCCTGGCGCCCCCCCTTCCGCTCCCTGTCCCCTGAGTGTGACTTCCAGACTGGGGTCCGTGGTGGCTGCACCATTTCATCACTGCCTTGATGTTTTATTTACGCCTCAATCTTACCATCACTCTGCTAGGTTATTAATATTAAGCAATTCATATGAACATTTTTTCTCAGTACTTTTTTTTAAGATTTTGTATTTTAGAACCTTTTTAAGTTAACAAATAAAATTGAGAGGAAGGTACTGAACTGTCCCCATACTCCTGCCCCCCATGGCCTCTCTCATAATGGATGCACAACCGGTGAACCCACACTGACACGCCATTATCCCAGAATTCCATCGCTTACATCAGAGGTCACTCCTGGGGTAGGACATTCTATGGGTTTGCACAAATGCATAATGACATATGTCCCTCGTTATGCTGTCACTGCCCTAAAACTCCTCTGTGCTTTTCTGTGCACCCCTCCCCCGTCCCCGGCCCCTGGTGACCACCGACCTTTCTACTGTCCCCTCAGTTCTTCCTCTTCCAGAATCTCCTACCGTCGGAATCGTAGGGTATCTAGCCTTTTCAGATTGGCTTCCTTCACTTAGTAATGTATATTCATGTTTCCTCCATGTCTTTTCATTTGCTAGCTCATTTCTTCTTAGTATTGAAAAATATTGTCCAGATGGACCATTCATCTAAAAGACATCTTGATTGCTTCCAATTCGGGGCATTGATAAATGGAGCTGCTATAAATGTCTGTGTGTGTAGGTTTCTTGTGGACGTAAGTTTTCAGCTCGTGTGGGTAAGAACCAAGAAGCATGATTGCTGGAGCACCTGGTGAGAGGGTGTTAGAAACCACCAAAACCACCGAGCCGTCTTCCCGGGGGCCCTTCTGCGCCATTCTCCATCCCCACCGGCGCTGAGAGTTCCTGTCGCTCCACTTGCTCTCCAGCATTTGATGGTGTCGGTGTTCCAGGTTTTGACCATCCTAGTGGGTGTGGCGGAATCTCACTGTTCTAGTTTGCATTCCCTGGTGACATATGATGTGGTGTACTTTTCATATGCTCTTTGCCACCAAAGGGCTCATTTTTAAATCAGTTGCTTGTTTGCTTCTTGCCGAGTTTTAAGAGTATTTTGTGCATATGAACAAAGTCCTTTAAGAAGTGTGATTTCAGGCAGAGGACAGGTACCGTATGTTTTCACTCGTAAGTGCAACAGGAGAAACTCAGCAGAGGACCGTGGGGGAGGGGAGGGGAGAAATAGTTGGGGAGAGGGAGGGAGGCAAACCATGAGAGACTCTTGAATATTGACAGCAAACAGAGGGCTGATAGCACTGGGGGAGGGGGAAGGGGGTGATGGGCGTGGAGGGGGCACTTGTGGGGATGAGCACTGGCTGTTACACGGAAACCAACTTGACAATAAACTATAAAAGAAAAAAGAGAAGTGTGATGTGTTGAGGTGCCGGGGTGCCTCTGTCCATTGAGTGTCCAACTCTTGATTTCAGCTCAGGTTCATGAGATTGAGCCCTGAATCGGGCTCTGCACTGACAGTATGGAGCTGGCTTGGGGTTCCCTCCATCCCTCTCTCTCTACCTCTCACCCACTCTCACTCTCTCTGTCAAATAAATGAACTTTAAAAAGGGTAATGTCTGTATATGACCCATTTTTGTGAAATTGCTAATTTTTTGTAAATATTAATATTCTGGCACAAAATAATTATTTCTGAACAATGTGGACTACACATTGACTTAGAGTTTATTTTTCCTGACCAGTTTTAATCTAAATTTTAAAAATGTGTCCCAGATTTTCCTAACCCCAAATTATATTTATAGCCTGTATTTATATATCAAGCTTCATTTACTATAAGAAATTTCATTTATTTGCATCACAATAAATACCATCTAACTACTATATTGTTACTACTTTCTTAAACTGATTCATTTTATAACTTGAATTGCTCACTTTCATAAGTTTTTATAAATTATCTTATCTCCTTATGAGTTCCTGTGTGGTTTTCGGCAGCAAAGTATTTAAGGTTAAATCCACAGAAATTACAGCAGTTGGTCAGCCTTCTGCCTCCAGCCAAGATGGGTTACTAAGAACTAAATTTATTTCCTGTCTGAAACAACTTTATCCCAGGTGAAGTACATAAAGAAATAGCTTTCAAGACATTAAATATCAGTCAATGAAAGATAGGAACCCCTGAGAGGTGGTAAATAAATGAGGGAAGTCCCACAGTTGCCCAGTTTATGACCCAGAGAGGATTTACAGACCACAGTGTGAGGAGAAGGAGCCCAGGGGTCTGTCTGAGTTGAGAGACGGAACTGGACGTCTGCAAAGTCCAAAATGTGTGCGCACGGCAGAAAACTGTAGAGGGAAGAGCTCAGAGAAAGGGAGGGAGAGAGAGGGGGAGGGAGGCAGGGAGAAGAATGGGGACATGGAGGGGGAGAGGAAGGGGGAGAAGGAGGGAGAGAGAGGAAGGAAGGGGGAGGCGAGAGATGAGGGAGGGAGAGGAAAAGGCAGAACAGGGGGTGAAAGGTGGAGGTGGAAGGAGAGGGAGAGAGACGGAGGGAGGGGAGAACGAGAGCTCCAGGATCTGTGGTGGGTTCTCCCTCTGAGTCTTGAGCTGAGTCCTGGTTGGGCATGCATGTGAGGAAACTTCCGGAAGACAGGAAAACCCATGAGCCAGGTTTAGAGCAGACAACACAGGGAGCTTGGCCAATCCAGGAATCCTTCCTGTTATGACCAGCCAGTGGGAAACCCTCCAAATTCATGAAGAACTGGGGAGAGTTCTCAGAAGGGCTTGGCCTTGGTGGTGCAAAATTAGCCCAGACTCAGGGCTGATCTGGTCCTGCCTAAGAAAGCTTAAAAACAAAGCTCAGATGAAAAAACTGCTCACATATAATTTAAATGTGTGTCGGAACAAAGCTCAGTAATGTTGACAAGAGCTCCCAACAGGCACAAGCCACCGTCTGTGGCCTCCAGTCCAAGACCGCACACATGCAAAGAAGCAGGAACACACAGCCCGTGAAAAGAAGAAAAATCAATCAAAACTGAATTAGAAACTGTGCAGATCATATAATCAGTAGGCAAGGCCATGAAGAGTTGTTGTAACTGTAGCCCATACACTCGAGAAGCTACAGGAAAGACTGGACACAGAAGTGGAAACAAGGAAAGCATAAAAAAGATAAAATTGAACCTCTAGATATAAAACCTGTGGTATTAGAGATGAATAATACATTGTCTGGACAGATTGGATATTGCAGAAGGAAAGATCAGTGAAACATGAAGACATAGCGGCAGAAACTACTCAGTGTGAATCAAGGGTGGAAGACTGAAAACAGGAGCAGAGCATCAGCGGGCTGGGGGGAAACGTCAAGCAGCCCAATAAACACTTAGTAGGAGGATTCCAAAAGGGAAGAGAGAGAGCGGGGGGTAGAAAAAGCATCTGAAGGAATGTGGCCAAAATTTTTCCAAATTTGATGAAAACTAAAAACCCATGGTTCCAAGAAACTCCATGAACTACAAGCCCAAAAAACACGAGGAAACAATAAACTGCATAAAACCAATGAAAAGAGGAAGTCAAACTGGAGAGAGAAGACACACTGCATACCGAGAAAGAAGGAACAGAGTGCAAGCCAGAGGAGAGAGGAACAGCGTATGATTATACAGTATCAGTCGAGCGCTGGAAGAAACGCCCTCACACTGGAGCTTAGCTTCTAGGGGCTTCGCCAGACAATCACACGCTGATGGTGAAAGGGGGTGAAGGGCAGAGAGGCCCCCTCCTCGCTGCTGCCAGTGGTGTGCGGAGGCCGGGAAGGGGACTCCTGGGGCTCCCCGGCCGTCTGGCCCCGGCGGTGGAGAGCATGGGGTGGAAGGTGTAGTGACCTCCGAGAGACCAGGAGGCGTCGGTGCATGAGTCCTCGCTCGGGGGGAGGGAGGGACTGGAGGAATGGCAGAGCATAGCGGGCACCCCTGGCATGGGTGGGGTGACTGTGGACGGGCTGGGCGGCCTGCCTTGGGTCTCCCTGCACACACGTCTCTGAGCTGGACCAGGGGAGGGGTGGCGGCATTGGTTTTGTGAGTGAGGACAGTGACAGGTGTGCAGGCAAGAGAGGAAAGCAAGGCAGGGATGGTGGAGATGGGCTGTGACATCAAGGCTGGGGAGGGTGGCAGGGAGGGCGGGGACAGCAAGGACCCAGGACGGTGCGGGAGGGAAGGAAGTCAGTGCCCGATGGAGCAAGCTGGAAGCGGCAGGTGGGGGTGGCACCTGGGGTCCTCGTGGCTGGGACCCGCGGGGCTGCTAGCATGGGAATGACCAGGGTGGCTAACGGACATGAGAACCCAGGCGTGGTGGCATCGCTGGAAGACCAGAGACTGCGGAAAGGTGATCCATGAAAGGGGAGGGTCTGTGCATAATGACCCCCACAGGCATAAAGAGCCAAAGAAAAAGGCCGACAAGCTCAGCTTGGCAAGAAATGGCTTATTTGGGGGGAATTAGGGACAGAGGCATGTCTTGGGGCCACAAGACGAGTGGGTCTCCAGAACCCCACCTCCCACAGCCACCCCACCCAGGCCCACACGGGAACAAGTGGGTCCCAGTTAGATCCGGAGAGCCGGTCAAGGACATTTCTCCCCGAGAGGGTATGTAGGGGTGTGGCGAAACAAGGAAAAGAGAAGAATGTAGGGGGGCTTGGGGGAGCTGGGCTCAGGGAAGCTTCCGAGCACGGAGCGGCCATCACGGTAGATCTGTCCAGGCCGACACCAGCCGGGCCACGGAAGGGAGCCCGAGTCTCAGGCGGGAGCACATATAAAGGTCCGGAAAACAGGAGACTTAAGAGAGAAGCTCTCTGGCAAGAGCAGCAGTGAGCCAGGAGCTGGAGCATGAGGCTCGGGGAGGAAGCTCTGGGGGCGGGGGGCGGAGGGGTGCAGGGATGCGGGGAGGAGGGTGAGCTCCTTCTGCAGGGGGCATGCTGGGAGAATTCGGCAGCAGCGGGAGGACCCCCACCGCGCCTCCCCCTCCCGCAGCCGGCACAGCTGCAGGAAAGGAGACAGCACCCACCTGAGATGCCTGCAGTGCCTGCGTCCTGAAGGGTCACGGGCACCGTGAGGTCGACGCGGCCTGCAGGCCAGGTGGCGGTGCTGAGACAGGAGGGCTGGGCAAGGGGCTCGGGGACCCTGCTGGGCACCCGGAGCTCCGAGGCTCCTCCTCATTCCTGCTCTGGGGTCGGGGCTCTGCAGCCAGGAGCATGCAGAAGTCCCAACCAGGAGACCACGGCGTCATCTCCTCTGTGCACACACAGCAGAGCAGAGATGTGTGTCCCTTATGAGCAGATACCCTGAGTCATAATGACGCCGGTGTCCTATCAGCAGACAGCAGGTGCCACACGCCAGGCCCAGGGCCAGGGGTGGGCACGCATCGGCGCCTTGGATGTCCACAGCAACCCCACGAAGTCGGGATGCCCCTCGTTTCGTAGATGAGGGACCCCACCTCCAGCGTTTAGGCAACTTGCCCCGGCGACCGTACCTGCACCCCAGACTCAGCCCCTCCTCCCTGTGGCCTCCGGCTCCGGGTCCCCCCACCCCCGGGAGGCCATCGGTCGTCAGAAACCCGGGCCCGGTCATATTCCACACTGAGCCCCTGAGCATGTGAGCCGCGCGCACGGAAGGTAAATCCAGCCTCGGCTCAGAGAACCTCATCCAAGAGCCCCCGTGGTCCGGGGGGAGAGCCGGAATCCATCTTCCCAAGCTCTGCTCGAACAAGGCTTCATTATCTCCGTCTCAGGAGAGCCACGAGGAAGCTCAAATTTAAGACCGGCAGCAAGAGTAGCTTCCGGAACGGGAGAAGGAAACAAACACAAGAGAAGACAGGGCCCTGGGAGCCGGTGCAGATGAGGGCCTCGGGGGAGCAGGGCGGGAAGGGCAACGAAGGACGAAGAAGCGGACACACCAGGGAGTGGGGTGCCCTCCCCCCTCCCCGCGGCCGCACCGAGCCACGCCCGGGTCACGCCTGAGCCAGCCCGGGGACAGGAGGACAGCAGCGCTTGGTCACACGCCCTGCCTCTTGCCTTTCCTCAACCCCATTTCCTCCAGGACAGGGAGCTCATCAGATCTGCATCCACCAAGAGGTTTTGGGGTGGATGGTGGTGGAAGGAAGGTGGTGACACGGGGCAAAGACGAGACGGCTTCATCCCAGTGCTTTCTGTAATATTTGAGCAAGTCAGCCGGGGGCTCCTGTGAGCGCCCGGAGATGTGAATGCGTCACGTCAGTCCCCACGCACACTGACCGCAAGCAGCCGTTTACCGTCGTCTGGCTAGAAGGAGATTTCAGGTCCCATTTTTGTTGCTCTGAAAACCATTTTATTCAAAACTCCATGGGTACAGGCAGCCGGGACCTTAGACCGTGGAGCGGCCCGCACGCTCAAGCCTCTGTCGTGTGCGGCCAGGCCCTGGTCCCGCTGACACACCTGGGCAGCCGTGAACTCACGCTCTTCTTACTTCTCCGAGAGCAGCCTGCTGCCTCACCTGGTGGGGGACCCACGGCCCCCGGGCCCGGGCCTGCTCCTGGGCCCTTCTTTCTTTCTCCCCTTTGGTGATCAAAGTAACTCAACGAGTGAATCAGGACCTTGTGCGGCTCCACCGAGAGCATTTCAGACGAATAAGCAACCACCAGATGCTTCTCCTATAATTAGAAGCTTGGTCTGTGCACAGCTCACATGTTGCAACGCCTCTCCTCCGACATTTCCGGCAGGAGAGTGTGATTCATATTAAAAGATTTTGGGACCATTAGAACGGATGGAATTCAAAGAATTAAACCTCCAGACCATCTATGCCAAAATAGATACTGTGAATTTTGTGTTTCAGTTTAGAATTAAGTTCACGAAGCCCATAAAAGAGCAGAGATAAACACTAGCTATATTGCACAGCCCACAAGTTAGTAACTTAACGTTGTTCTCTCATAATGTAAAAAATGCACTGATTTGTACTTCCATTGAATACAATTAACAGCCCTCCACGGGATACTATTTTGAAATAGCATTTAAATTGTTTCCATTGTGAAATCTCGGTGGTTGAATTTCTGTATATAGCAGGGTCTGTAATCATGGCTTTGGCTGACATTTACGAACGGATATCAGAACCCCGATCAGTTCTGAAATCCCCGCACACTCACCACTCGTGCTCCAGACGGCACTCCTCTGACACTTGACGCAGACATTCCTCTATACCTGATCTTGGGTCACAGCCCGAGCCGAGGAGCTGGGCCACGTACACTGTCACCGAGCAGACGGCCGACCTCAGAGACCGTGTTTCATCTGGGAAGTTGAACGGGGCATCTCCGTGCATCGGAGGCAGTGAATGCCCAGCCCTGCCCCGCCCCCCAGATCGACTGCTCTCTTCTGCCCCTTGGAGGGACCAAGACACCAAGATCCCGTGCTTTGGCTTGCCCTCTGGCAGGGAGCCCACCGGAACTGTCCTGGTCAGCATGACTCCCACAGCAAGACCTGAGCAGCCCAGCCTGAGAACACGACCTGCCTTCAGGGGTGGGGGAGGACAGAGGTGTGCGGACCAGGGATGCCGAGGACCCACCCCAGACGGGCCGCCGAGGGAGAGCCGTGCTACTGATGCGGCTGCTGTGGGGGCAGGGAGGGTGCAAATTTATCCGGCCCCAGGAATCAAAATCAAATAAGACGCCTGGTTCAAAATCATGGGCGAGAGCCTCCACAGTGTGTTACTCAAGGCCCGCCCAGAGCACCCCCTGACTGAATAACGTGTCTACCGTGTTGGGGGCGCTGTCTCTGGGGTCGGCACGCAAGACCGCATCCGCCAGAGCCACCCGCAAAACCAGGAGGCGCGCAGGTGCAGAGAGTGTGGGGCTGCTCCACAGCAGGTGCTCCCTGTGACCGTGGGCCCTCGGGCGTAGCCAGGACGCCTGATCCGAGGCTCGGTCAGCCTTCAGTCAGGAGTCGGATGTGTGGCCTCCTTATCAGTGTCATCTCAGGAGGAGACTCATGAAGACGTTCGCAGCCTGAGGGTTTGTGGGGAGCGGGTGGAAGGGAGTCGGCTGATGTTCTGCACGCCGCGGGGTGAACTAGGAAGCGCCACACGGTTAGCAGCCGTCAGGGCCACACAGGCACAGGGAGGCCGTTCCTTGTCCCGCTCCCCCGGAAACCAGGTGTGGCTGCAAAACAACACACCAAGTGCCCGTGGCACATAATGTCCCAGAGGCCCAGGGCAGGCGCTGGAGCAGGGATTCTAGCAAGTTCTCCAAACCATTTCCCATATGGGACAGGGGCCTGGGTCCTACGAGAGGACCATTTGGAACCACCTCCAACTTCTCTCTCCCCTGCTACTTGGTCTTAATCTCAGAAAAGGAACTGAGAACTTCACAGTATTTCAAGAAGTGTCAGTACAGCTCTGTTCAAACCGCTTAGGGCACTGCGGTCTGGGACCTCGTGGGATTTGTCCCGTTTCCCAGTTCCCAGCGGCCTGGCTCAGATTCTTCCCTAAGACTAAGACTTCCTCCTGAGTGCGGGGTCTCAGGCTTGGCCCAGAGTCACCCGGCAGGTGTGAGCGTGCACCCCCACACGCACGCACATGCATGCACACTCGGGCCAGAACGATCCCTTCACAACCTAAGTCGGACCCTGTCCCTTCTCTGTTCCAGACGGTCTTCTCAGAGTTAAGCTGAGATCCGAGCAGCGGCCTCCCTGGTCCCGCCCGTGCTGGGCCCTCGGGGTCTCTCCGCCTCGCCCTCGGCGGCGCCACAGCCCCCTGCGGGTCCCACGCACAGTCTGTTCCTGCAAAGCCCCCAACCTTCCTGTTTTTTCTGGAATGTCTTGGCTTGGCGATCCGTTTGGCTTGGTCTCTCCCCTCCTTCAAGCCTCTGTTCGATGTTTGCACAATGCTCCTGATAATCCCATTTAAAAATCTCCCTGTAAGTAACTACTCGTGTCCCTTCCCTGCCTTGTTTTACTCCTAGAACTTCCACCTACCTGAAGTATGCGATTTATTTATTGTGTTTTCTGTCTGTTTACCTTGCCTTGAGGACAAGTTCCGGGAGGGCGTGGTTTGGTTATACACACGCGCACATGCACACACGCACACGTATGCACACACATGTCTTACACATGCACACACCTGCACACACATATACACGTGCTACACATGTAACACCACACACGCATATACATGTGTCACACATGCACACACCCACACGTGCATACATGCACACACACATACACTTGTTACACACACACACCCCACACACGCATAGACACATGTTACACATGTGCACCTGTGCGTGCATCTGCACATGCACGCATGCCCCCATGCATGCACATGCACATACACGGAGACGTACACACAGACACGCAGTTAACTCCTGCAAGAGGGATGCTTATCAATAATGTTCACAAATGAACGTCTGTTGAATGAGTGAATGAAAGGACATCATTTGTAACAAAGAGCAGGATCATATGCATATAAAGTTGTGTCTGTTCCTATCTTTGTTCAACACCGTATCAGGAGAATTTCCTCCTGTCCTTACGAATTCTTCAAAAATAAAACCTTCCGTGTCCGTGACCTGTTCCGTCACCCAGGTGAACTTCATTCAACCACTTCCCTACTTCGAGAAGCTTGGATTCCTTCCCACGTACAAATCACGCTGCAAACAAGACATCCATCGCTTTACTGTGTATTTGTGGAGTGTCTGCCAGGTGCTGTGCACAGTGCTGGGGACACAAGCGCAGCTGAGACCCAGCCTTGCCGTGGGGCACGCGGGCCGCGGGAGGGAGAGAGGCAGGAACCGAAGCGTGCGTGACGGAAACGAAGACAGCATGCACGCCCCAGCACACAGTCAGGATTGTTACGTCCGCAGTCCCTGAGCTCTGCTCATCCTTTTGCTTTCTTCTCTTTACTGCTCAGAGAGAATCTTTCCTTGTGACCCAGCTTGAGGTTCACCAACCTTTATTCGGCCAACTCCAGTCTGCCGTTAAGCACCGCCAGTGCAATGTTTATTCAGATTCTGTACTTTTCAGTTCTCGGTGTTCTGTTGTTTTCTGTCCTCTCTTGCAGATTGGATAAAGTGCAGCCACCGCTGTCCTGAAAATCTAAACAGGTTGCTGATTTGCAGTAGATTCCTTGGCTGGTGCGGCAGGCGTGAGAAGCAGGAGAGGAGAGTCATACTGGCTGGAGAGGCACCTCCCTTGTCCACTGACGTGAGAACGAGGCTGGGGGAGACGGGTCCCTCCTGAAGACCGCGTTGGTGCTGCTGTCACTTGGCACAGTCATCTGTCCTAGAACATGCTCCTTTCATGCTCTCTGACAGGAAAACAGGCAGGGAAAACAATGAAGTCGACTGACACATGGATTGTAATCTATGGACCGAGTGAGGGTCACCGCCTGGTAAATGTCCCGCTCAACCGGTCACGAGTGAGGCTTCCACCATCAGTGCATCTCAGTCCCGTGCGAGGGCGCCATCCTGGGGCTGTGCCGACAACAGGCCTCAGATGTTAGCGCTTCTTGTGACGATGATGCTGACGGCATTTCTCACACGTAAGATGGGACCTGCGTTGTGCACATTTCTGTATGAACCAATATCCTAGGCAAGAGAATGCATTGATAATGGCTTAGCTTGTGATGTGGACGTGCAGACAAACATTTCTAGAAACCATAAAGACAACGAAGCGGGGATAAGAAGACAGGAAGCACACAGAAACTTGCAACGTGAAAGGCAAGAGAGGGTGTGTTACTGCCCGTCAAGCCATGACTTAATGATATTGAAGCCGGCCACAACTCTTCAGCCATTCTCTGGGCTTCCCGTTCAAAACTCGCTTTCTGATTCAGGAAGGCTGTGGTCATTCTTGTGACACTAATGCAGCCCCGTGCCGACGGCTTCAGCCCACACTCGGGGACCTCAGGACGGACTTAGGAGGAACTTCTTACCCAGAGCCCAAGCGGAACAACACCTCTGGGCCGCACACCGCCCACACCCACCGCGGCCACCCAGGCACCGGGACACCAGAAGGTTCTACAGTTCTGGGTCGGACCGTCCCGGCCCAGACGAGCAGGCTCCCCAGACTACTTGTTCTCTCCTTCCAGATAATTCTCCACGGAGCGACCTCAACACTCTGCCTCTGTCCACCGGGATCCTTAAACGTCGTAAATGGCATCTCTGTCTTTATTAAGATAAAACCAAAACAGAGTGGGTGGTTTTTGCAGCACAGGAAGGGAGACACGTGCGGTCTCCAAGGGGCTGATGCCCGCTGGCCCTCCTGCCTTCCCACAAAGAGCAAAAATGCCTTTCAGGATATGAGTGCTTTCGAATTCCCCAAAAAGCAAAGGCTGGTTAAGAGGATCGTTTCCCTTTTCTATTGTTTAAAGAACAGAATATGTTTCTTTTTATCCTAATATGACAGTTAATGCAATAGTGTAATAAAAAGCAGATATGGAATTTCTTCTGGAAGAGAATTTCAAAGGGACACAATCTCCTTTTGAAAAGCTGTGACGACTTGAGGTGGAACCCGCTCGATGCGCGGGGCGAGCTGGCGGTTAAACCCGCGACGCGGCCACGGCCCCGTCGCAGGGAGCTCAGCGGCCGTCACCGGCGGGACTCGCCGCGTGGGACTCGGGGCCGCCTCTGTCACCGGAAAGCGGCGAGCAAAGTCACCTGGGAAGGTTTGCGGTTGCTCGGCCAGGGCCGCCCCCGTGACCTCTTTCGGGGCTCCGTAAATTAGTTCCAGTCCTTCCCGGGGGTGCAGGAAATTTCTCTGATAAAAATTCATTGATGTTTTCAGTTTTCATCATCTTTTTAAGAAACTGCCCTGCAACATTTATGAAGCCCTAATGTAACGGAATGCCATGTTCTTCATTTCGCAGCCTTGGTCCTTTGATAATAAAAGGCAGAGTTTTAAACATTGAAGAAAATTAGCAAAAAGCACATTGGGATGGTATATTAGTGTTAATGGTATAGAGAAGCAATTACTTTTTGCAAGAAAAATAAAATGACCAGTGATTCTCAGACTTGAAGAATATGTGGATTCCTTTAAGGAAAAGCAGTTTTTATGGTGCCCTGCATTTCCTGAAATTCCTGAAATGGTTTGTATGGCAACGCCACGCGGATGTGCGCAAACATTCACCAACGCGCTGGCCCTTCGTGATGGCTCTTGCGTGACAAAAAGGGAAAGGAAACATGTGTAATAAGAATGAATAAGGCCCCACCTGGAGCATCAACTTAATGAGCAGGAGGTTATCGGGCTGAAAGCCACCCGCCTCCTCCAATGCGTGGCCGTCCTCGTGGGTCTGCACCCCCACGTGTCCGTGTGCTCCTGGAAACCCGCTTCTCTCCACGGGGCTCACCGAACCCTGGGGTCCGGGCCCCCCGCCCCCGCACGAAGGCACTGCTCCCTCAAGGGCCGCCTTTGTTTTCCTCTCTGTCTTCAGCCATCAAATAACGAGTCCCTCACCAGGACGACGAGTGCCAGTTGGTGCTGAAACCTGTAGCTCTCTCGTTTGTAAGTCGGCCATCGGTTGATTCAGAATATGAAGGGAGTGGTTTTTATTATTTTTTAATGTTTATTCATTTTTGAGAGACAGAGAACGAGCAGGGGAGGGGCAGAGAGAGAGGGAGACACAGGATCCAAAGCAGGCTCCAGGCTCCGAGCTGTCAGCACAGAGCCCGATGCGGGGGCTCGAACTCACGAATCGCGAGATCATGACCTGAGCCAAAGTCAGATGCTCAACCGCCTGAGCCCCCCAGCCCCCTGAAGGCAGTGTCTAAAGCCTGTAAGAGGACACCGCTGCAGACCCCGCTTGGTCAACACGGAGCCACTGCTGGGACATCACGACTGCAGGACCTGCTCGAATGTGACTGTGACCTCGAAGTCTAACACACACACACACACACTGCGTGTGGTCCGCCTGTATCTGTCTCCCCCAGCCCTCGCTCTGTGAGCTCCAGCTCTCCCTAACCTCAAGGCAAAGAGCCCTGTTTGCCCACCTTCCTCTTCTAGGGCAGGAATGGACAGGCCACCGTGTGGCAGTCAGTCTTCTGCATCCGCTTGGCTAGAAGACGCCCAGAGAGTGGACAGAGCACTCCGGGAGTGTCTGTGAGTGTGCTTCTGGAGGAGAGTGATAGTTGACTCAGAGACCAGGTCAAGAAGACCTGCCCTCATCGTGCAGGCAGGCATCATCCCAAACAGGGCAAGATGGGCCCTCCATCTTCTGCCACGGACAGGGAGCTCCTGGTCCAGCCTTCAGATGCTGGGATCCACACCAGCACCCGCCCCGCCCCCCACCAGTTCCCAGGCCTCTGCCCTTGGCCGGGATCGCACACCAGCTTTCTTGTTCTCTGGCCATAGACAGCATATCAGGGGTCTTCGGGGACTTTGGGATCACATGATACCAGTTCCCACAGTAAATCTCTAACGTATCTGTGTACCTACTGGCCCTGCTCCTGGAGAGAACCCTGACTGGCACATGTCAGAACACATCGGTGCTTCCATATTTGAAATGTAACCAGTGAATGAATCCGAATGCAGTGGAACAAGGGGATCGATTCTGGGCGTACACGAGCCTTCTCCTTCCCGCCCATGGGGGGAAGATGTGGTCTATCACCCTGGCAGACGGTGGGGCAACATCTTCTTTTGTTTCCACAGATGCTGCAGGCTGGCCCCTTGCAGTCATGCACTTCGCTGACGGGCAGAATTTAACTCCACGGTCTCGAATGAATCTGCTTACAAACTGTCGTTTGGGAGGAGGAAGTCTTGCCCCCGAGTCATCTAACCGGAGAAGACTCAGGGCCGGGGATGCAGACCGGATGGGGCGGTTTCCTGAGGGGGCGTGTGGCAGGAGCCTGTGAGGGACTCTTTAGAGGCACCTCACAGATGCCCTGGGACAGGCTGCCCAGCCCTACAGCCTGGGGTGCCTGCAGGGAAGCAGTGACATGGTGGGTTCCCCTGACCCCAGGGGTTGGGGTGCCTCACACACCTAACACTCGTGCCCAGGAGCCCCACCTGCAAACCATAAAAGAGCAAGAAGATGACCTGGGAGAATTTGTAACGTCAGAAACTTTGGTAGATGTTTGAACAAATGTGTGACGTGGAGACCTCCCTCCGCAGGATGACAGTGAGCACGGGGCTGGAATAGCGAGAAGTCTGGAGAACAAACCCACTAGACTGGAGGCAAAGCTTGTCTCTCGTCCACCAAGGAAATGATGGCGTGGAAGCCGGTCTCCGTGGTGCTAACTTGGTCTATCAGCAAGTCTGGGCTAGAATTTATGACAGGGTCACACACGCATTGTCTTTTTGTTGCTGATTTACAGCTTAATTGCAGCATGGTTAAATAGCACAGTCCACATGGTAGGAATTCTCTGAACTCGGTTGAGACTCGCTTTGGGCTTAATATGTGGTCAATGTTTGGAAATGTCCCATGGGTTCTAGAAAGAGCAAGCGCGTCCACTCATTGGGAGTGATGCCATATGTTGGCCGGTGGCACCCACTCCTCTAGTAACGTTGGTTCAGTCCCGCCCACCTCCCCTTCCTGAGAGCTCTACTCTCCGCGCATCGATTCCTAGGGGGGTGGGTGAAAATAGCCATTTAAGTTGGTGATTCTTGTCTCTTTCTCTTAGTTTTTCATTTTTTTTAATACATTTTAAAGCTATATTATCAGATCACACAAGACTAAAATTATTATATTTCCCTGCTAAATTGAACATTTTACCAATATTGATTGACCCTCTTCTAGTAAATATCTTTTCTTCAGCTTTTATATGGTTTAATATTCATATAGCTTAAGACAATATCTTTACCTTTCTTTCTTAAAAAAGGACTCTAGAATGTTTTAACTCTGATCATCTCCTTCCCAGTGTGAGTGCTGTTGGTTTCATTAATATACTGCTGTTCTGTTTCCTTTCATCCCACAGCCTACAGATTGTTGTGGTTGTGGTTGTGGTTGTGGTTGTTGTTATGGTCAGCGTTCAGGCTTACCCATATGCTTGCGATTCCTTGGTGAATCCCAAACCTTCTCGAGCTATTCTCCTTCCTGAAGCATATCCTTTAGAATTACTCTCATAAAACTCCAGTAATTGAATGATCTCCATTTTTTTAGTCTAAGGAAACTTTAGCACAACTCATTCTTGGAATGTATCTTGGAAGATACTCTAGCCACAGAACTGTTTTTAGGTAGACTTCATGTCATGAAGCTCAACATGGCCATGAACTCGTGAACTTGAGATCAAGACCTGAGCTGAGGTCAAGAGTCAGATGCTCAACCAACTGAGCCACCCAGGCGTCCCAAAGACACAGAATTTTAGATTGGGGATTACTTTCATTAAATATACTGAAAGTGTTATTTCAGTGTCTTCGGGCTTCTTCTCTTGTTGAAATGTCCGCATTTCAACAAGTGGGGAACACAAACTGTTGCTCTTGAGGTGATCTGTTGTCTGTCCATCTTGAGATGCTCCCTTTGTCTCTGGTGTCCCTCAGTTCACCATGATGCTGCCAGAGTGGCTTGATGATCACACCCGAGAATTAGCCCTTCACCGGTTATGGAAAAATCTCAGCAGCTATCTCTCCAGTGCGGCCCTTCCTCTCTTGTCTCCATATTGTCTTTTGCTTTCATAATTTTCACCCCTTTCAGAATTTGCATTCTATGAGAATTATTCAGATTGATCTTCTAATTCACTTAGTCTCTCTATGGCAGTATCTAATCTGGTGTTTACCCTATCTATTGAGTTTGATTTCAATTTTATTTACAATATTTACTAATTTTATTGGTTTTATTTTATATCAACTTGTTTACTGCTTTGATAGTTTCTTGCCATAGCACTTTCAACATTTTCTTTACTTCTTGAAATAGATAAAATAAATGTATTTTATGGTCGAGCATCTGATAATTGCAACAGCTTTCATCTTTGTGGGTTATATTCTGCAATATGTAGTTTCTGCTAACTCTAACTCATGGTGGCTAGTTCCTTTGTGTGAACTGTGCTATTTGAAAGTGAATTCATGCTCCATAGGACTTTACTGTTGAGGCCTGGGTATAAAGGTCATTCCCCTAAATTTGCATACTCTAGGTGCCCAGGGAATTGACCCGAGACTTGTTTAAACTAAATGTTTAGCTCTCTTTCTCCACACAAGAAGTATCATAGTGCAAACTCCATCCCAAACTCTTGTGAGTATTGGCTGTAACTCAGAAATTCTTGGAGAAGGCTTTTCCTTCACTTAGATCAACCCAAAGACCATCTCTTCAGTGGGCCAAGCTGTTTTACCACTGAAGCAGCACTCTTCAGGGGTTCTGACTTTGAGGTTCTCTCATTTGACTTCCAGCCTGGCTCAGTCCCCTGGGTGTGTGCTCCCACCCTAGGCAGGTGCCTTATCAAATGGAGGCAGTGAGCCATCAGGGATGGAAGAAATCCCCAGCAAAGGATCATCTCCAGCAACTGGTCTACCCCAGTTCTACACTTGTCTCAAGCTTGGACAATATCCTCTCTGTCTCCACTAGCCCAGCCATGCATACAAAAAGTGGTTTTCTTTTCATGCTTTACCCAGTGCATTGGGCACTCCATGGTGGGGTCTCTCCAGACATGGTAATAGAATGAAGAGCCACTGCTTCTGTGTTTAAGCCTGACTCCACGGCAGAGACCGGCCCTGCAGGCCATTTTTCCATTTTGAACGTTTCTCTCTTTGGTTTCTCTTTCCTCATTTTTCCTTCTCATTAAGAAATATTGCCCCATTTAGACACCTTGTTAACCGAGCTGGAAACCTGGGGGTCGCCCGACTTCTCCAGTCCCACTGAAGCTGGAACCACATGGAGCTCTCCTCCTGTCTGTCTGCCCCCACCCCTCCTCCATCCCTGCTGCCACAGCCTCATCTTCTGTTGCTGGATGAGCTCCAACAGCATCCTAACTGTGCCCTCACTTCCGGCTCGGGGGAAGCGTTTGCTGCACCTCTTCTGCCAGTACCGCCTCTTTTGCAGGACAATAATGTCCAAATGTCGGGCGTCAGAGAATGGCCGCCCCCTGTGAGCCAGTAGGTGAGCCCCGGCTTCTGGGGTGCTGGGGGCCGCTGAGCCCCACTGTCCTCATTAGCTCTGACGGTTGGTGGCGGTCCTTGATTTCATGAATTAATTCATTTCTTTATTTTGTTTTTTTTTTTAATTTTATTTATTTTTAAGAGACAGAAAGAGAGTGAGCAAGTGGGGGGAGGGGTTGCAGAGAGAGAGGGAGACACAGAATCCCAAGCAGGCTCCAGGCTCTGGGCTGTCAGCACAGAGCTCCACTGGGGCTCAAACTCATGAACGGGGAGATCATGACCTGAGCCGCAGTCAGAGATTTAACCACTGAGCCACCCAGGTGTCCCGAATTAATTCATTTCTACATGACCTTCAGTTCAACGAGCGTGCATCCCTTTGTCCAAAAAACATCATTTTGCTCACTATGTCTTCATCTCCTCTTTGACAAACGAGCATGTGCTGAGCTCATGAGGGGCTTGATGAGGCTCCTGAGCCAGAAGCTCCCCGGTTTCAAGGCTAAAACTGTAGAACTGAAGAAGCGAAGCCGACGGCATGAAGGAACGGCACCTCCGAGTAGGGTTACACATAGCCCGGGGACGATTTTACGGAACGCAGTTTCAGACATAATTCACGTCCTTAGTGCGCACCGATTACGTTTTGAAGGGATTAGTTGGGCTTGCGGCCATATTTCACTGTCAGTTTA
>NC_043702.1:2162259-2213767 GCF_006229205.1 Suricata suricatta
GGGGGGCAGGAGCTCTGGTACACAGTAGGTGCTCAATAAATGTCACTGCCTCCCATTTTTCTCTGCCTTCTTGTTATGGACAGTAGCTGATACACCTTTTTTCTAACTGCGTCCATTCAAGGTCCAAATATAATATAAAATTCCAAGATGGAGGAAAAATCCCATACCCCGTAGGCATCTAATCCCTGAAGAGGCAAACATCCCCATTACCAGTGTTTTCCCATTATTTCTATTACACTGCAGCCTGGGGTACAAGCCGGCCACGAAGCGCATTCAGGGGCACCTGGGGGGCTCAGTCGGTTAAGCGTCCGACTTTGGCTCAGGTCATGATCTCATGGTCTGGGGGTTTGAGCCTTATGTTGGGCTCTGTGCTGACAACTCAGAGCCTGGAGCTGCTTCCAATTCTGTGTCTCCCTCTCTCTCTGACCCTCCCTTTCTAGCACTGTCTCTCTCTCTCAGACACACAAAAATGAATAAAACATTTAAAAAAATTTTTTTAAATGCATTCGGTGTCCCTGGCATCATCAGGCAAAGCCCAGGATCCTGTGTGTGTGCGAGCGAGCACCCACGTGTGCGTGAGTGCCGGCCCTCGCCCAGGCGTTTGCCCTCTCGTCCTCCCCCACCCCGCTCCCTCCGGCCCAGCCCCGGCCCCATTAATCACAGCGATGTCACCTCGTAAAGCTGCCGGCCCCTCCCGATGTGCCGAGCTGCTGTGCAGATTTACAGAGTGACGTCTGGGTGACGGGCGGCCACGGCCGCTTTGCGGGGCCCGCAGATGTCCGCCTGGCACCAGCGCAGCGCCTGGCGGGGTCTGCGACAGAGCTCAGGCTGCCGCCGCCGTGTGGAGCCGCTCACCCCCCGGAGGACCGCGGGGCAGGGGCTTCGTGCCTCACCTCCTGGGTCGTTGGCCTTCTTACTTTGTTCGCAACATCATTTTCTAAGATTTGACCGAAAGACAATCCAGGGAAGAGGCATATATTTAAAAGGTAAAAGGAATGACAGTCACACCTGGGGAGTTCATGGACAGGGACAGCATCACAGGGAGGTCTCCGAAGGACCCAGGTTACCCCCGGGGTCAAGGTCGCCGAACTCCAGGGCTACCCGGGGCCTGTGCCCGCCCCTCGGCCACTCCGGCCTGGGCCCTGGGCTGCTCCTGACCTGGTCGACCCCAGGAAGCTGCTTCTCAGCCGTTTCCCACGTCGGGGACCCCGGAACTGCCTAGAGGGGCAGACCCTGGATTGCCATCCCGATCTGCCGATGGGGAGACTGAGGCAGCGAGCAGCAGAGCGTGAACACTGGGGTGGGGTCTGGCTTAGAGGCGCCCCCGAAGACAAAGGTCTTCACACGCAGATTCGCCACCCGCCTCGCCCCGCAGACGAGCACCGCGGAGCCCGGCCTTTGAGGTGCTCAGGGAAGGTGGCAAGTTCAGAGCACCCTGCGGACGTCAAGCGGGGTGGCCCCGTCATCATGACCCCAACCCCTCGCTCAGGGGGCCCTTGCGGTGCGCACAGGCCACGGCTCCGAGCACAGCACCCACCTGGCAGGTGTCACATGGGGGCTGCACCAGAAAGGCTGGCGGGGTGGGGGGGAGCACGGGGGTCCCCGGACTGGGTCCTCACCCTGGAGGCAGGCAGGGCACAAGCTGCCTCCAGGCCCTGTTTGCAGAGACGCCCTCACAGATAGGCAGGTCTGGCCCCCCGGGAGCTAGGGGCCAGGGGCAGCCGTGCGGCCGTGCGGGTCACACCTGCAGGTGAGCGCGGCCAGGTCCTGGGGCTGTCAGGACACAAGCAGACAGTGTCCCCAGTCTCTGGGCGTGAGGGAGAAGCCCTAGGGGGAGAGACGGCCAAGCCGCGGTCTGAGTGTGGGAAGAGCTGTCCACACAGGAGGGAGCAGAGCCGGGTGGGGGTGTTGTCAGAGCCCGAGTGCTGGGCCAGCTCCGTGCGGGAGGAAGTCGAGGAATTCAGCCTGGCTGGGAGCAGAACCAAGGGGGCAGGGGTGGGCAGTGGGAGAGGGGGCCGTCCTGTCATCCCAGGGGCACTGGGGAAGGGGGTGAGGGGGACAGGAGGGGACCCACCCTGCGTTTGGGGGAGGCAGTGGCCCACAGGCTGGGGCGCAGGCGGGAGGCCCGGCCGGGGTCGGGGGCCACGAGGACACAGCCGGGGCAGCACGGCCGGATACATGGGAGGTAGGGGCGTGAGTGCTTTCTTAGAAACTAGGAAGAGCCTGGGCAGCGCTCGGATGCGGGGAGGCTTGGAGAGTGGGGGAGGGCCAGGACCACAGGGCGGGGGTGGGGGGGCAGCGGTGTGAGCGGCTCCCCAGCCACAGGGCACCGCCTGCCGGTCCCCTCGGCACACCTGCGCCTCCCGACTCCGTGTGACGGCTCTGAGCGCGACCCCGTGCCAGCCACTTGACCTCACAGGTCAGCTGCGACCCCGGGCACCGGGTCATCCTGAGGACAGGGACGAGGCCGGGGATGCGGGAAGGGCCTGTCATGGTCACTGACTTAGCTCAGGAAGTCCTGCCTTCCTCCCCTCGGGAAGACGGCTGCAGAGCTGAATCCCTCCGCCAAGCGAGCCCCCAACCGCATCTGTGGGGCCAGGCGAACCAGCTGGGGGCTGCCGGCTCCGGTCCCCCCTCTGGCTCCCAGGGGCCGCTAGCCCAGGGCTCCTGTGGCTTCTGTGACCCTCGCTTAACCTCGGCTGTGCCGGGATTTCCGCTGTGAGCCTCCGACGTGCCCGAGGGACGGTCCCTTGAACAGAACCCCGGAGAAGGTCCGTGGGTGGGGTGACCCCAGAAGCCAGTGAGCTCGGTCCGTGCGGGAGGGTGGAGGGGGGGCGGGACTCCGAGGCGGGGGACCAGGGAGCCCCAGAGTGCTACCGCTGAGCGGGGCTGAGCAGCGCTGGGCCCGGGGAAGTGTCGGGAGGCAGGGAGGCCGAGGGAGAGGCTGTTTCCTTGTGGAGGGAGGAGACCGGAGCCCCAGCAGGTGGGGGCAGAGGGGGAGGAGGACGGGAGTCCCCAGACTGCAGAAGGAGAGAGACAGAGGCCGTGGTGGCCAGGCAGGCTGCGGGCGCTGGCTTGGGACGTCCAAGAGGCCCCGAGGTCAGGGCCCCGGTCCCGGAGGGCGTGGACTGAGAGCCCAGAGCATCTGCTGGAGACTCGGAGGACGCTCCCACCATTATCAGGACCCTGGGGACACGCGTGGACAGGAACGTGGAGTCTTTCCTGTGGGTCGTGCTGGTCTCTGAAATTCCCGACTTCGAGAAAAGCCTTTGTCATGACAAGGCAGGTTTTCCCCACCGATCTCAGCCCTGAGCTCAGCGGCGTGTGATCTTCTGGAACTGCCGGACCCCGCCTGCGCCTTCCTGCCCATCTCCCGGGAGACCGTGTGTCGTGGGCCCTCGTGAGCCCCTCGGACGAGTCAATGATGAGTCGTCGCCTCGTAGCCAGACCGGAGCGGGGACTTTCACGAGCCGGACTTCCCTCCTGCTTGTCACTTAATTTCTCCGTGTCCATTGTTGCGTTCGCGGCCCCCAACCTGCCAGCGGCCGCCTGCACATTTCATTAGCCCGCCTTGACCGCCTCGCTAGCCTCCAGCCCGTAATCAGCCTGTTAAATACAGGACTTAACACCACGCGGAGCCATTTACCTGCGAGGCCGGCCTTCAGGCCCCGCCGCGCCCCCCAGGGCAGTTGAGGAAACCATTAACACCTCAGTGGCGCACAGCCCGGCCCCGCCCCCAGGGCCCCGCACCTTCCCCAGTCCCCCCTCCTGCTTGCACCTGAGCCCAGCTGCTTGGGCCCGGCCCCGCCCCCAGGGCCCCGCCCCCAGGGCCCCGCACCTTCCCCAGTCCCCCCTCCTGCTTGCACGTGAGCTCAGCCGCTTGGGCCCCGCCCCCAGGGCCCCCCCGCACCTTCACCTGGCTCTCCGGCTCCGCCAACGTGAGGCTCTGAAGGCTGGTCTTCTCTTGGTCATTAGCAGAGCGTGGGAAGTGCTCCACACGCTTCCTCATCCCCTCCCTCAACTTTGTGGCCTGGCGGGTACCTCGGAGGGCTGTTCAGAGCTGGTAGCCGTGTCTGCGTGAGCCGCTGGGACTCACTGCGGGTCCCCAGAGGGTCCCCAGGCGCTCCTTTCTTCAGATGAGAACCTGAGGCCCCGAGAGAGTCAGTGGCTGCAAGCATCACGACTCCCCGCTGGTCCCTGGGCCCCAGATCTAGACCTTTCCCCGGCACCACACCAGCTACCGGCCCGGCTGGGCAAGGGCACGGCTTGTCCCCTCCTGGGCTGCTGCTGGCTTCTCAGTTCTCTCCAAAGGGTCCAGACACACGGCTTGCCGGGTCTGGTCCGCCATGACCAAGGCGACAGATTGTATGTTTCTGAAGACGCCCATGGCGGTGTCCCTGCTGCATCGGCTCTTTGGCCGTTGACCCTGTCCCTCTTCCATCTAAATGTAAAACAGATCTTCCCACTTGGGGCCTGGACTGGCCCTGGGGCTGCTTTAGACTCTCCGTCTGCGTGAGGTCATCTGTTCGTAGCACCTGGTAGAGCCCAGGCTGGTGACATAGTTTTGACGCTGGCTGACTAATTCTGCTCTGTTCTGTGGCCTCGCGGTGTTCTCGGTCTGGCTCAGCTGAACAGCCAGCAGCGAGAGCCACCGCCCGGGGCGGAGGAGTCCGTGTTGACCCACACCTGGCGAGCCCTGACGCTGGGCCACCCCAGGGTTCCCCGCGGGGGCTCTGTCTCTGGACGTCTCCGGACGTCTTCCCCTTGAGTTCAGACTCCACCTCATCCTTCTTCTGTTTTGTGTGCAGTCGAGGGTCGCGATGACGCATGTCCACCCTCGGGGCTCCTGGGGACCCAGCGCCTACTATAGCATGTAGCATATAGTACGGTACGTTGTGTGATGGCTGGAGGCCCATTCCCCCCGCTTCCGGCCCCCGCGGCCGCAGCCCTTCCTGGCCAGGCAGAACTCTGTCCTTGGAGAGACAACAGAGGGGAGAGAAAGGCAGGAAAGCACTGGGGAAGCTAGGGGTCAGGAGATGAGGAGGTTTCTTTCTGGCTCTGTCACCAGGACCTGCGGGACCTTTATCTATAAGGTTTAGGGGTCATGGGGGCCTCGAAGGATCAGGGATTCTCCATGGACTCGTTAGTTTATCCACTCAGCAAATATTTACTAAACGCTGAGTTTGTAGACGCTGGGATTTCGGTGATAGAAGACACCATCCCTGCCCACACTGAGCTTCCAGTCTGGAGGAGGACCAGCGTTAGAGAACATAGTGGGTGTGTGATCGAGCTGCAGCGGAAAACGACCGAGACTAAGGAGGCAGCAGAGAGAGACTGTCCCGGCCTCTGGCTGGGCCGCTGATAGCAGAACACAAGGGTGACCTGCAGAACGGACATTCTGGGCTCGTTCTGCAGAATAGGGCAGGAAAGGTAATCCACGGAGGAGAGGCAGCAGGTGCAAAGGCCGCAGGTCTGGAGTTCGTGGAGAGTAGGAGAGAGATGCAGATCAGGTAGGCGAGCAGAGTCCCGTCGGTCAGGATTTTGGATTTCACCCCACGAGCGACTGAAGCTCTGCGGGTTGTTGCCAGAGGAGACCGGATCAGCACTCTCTGGGCGTGGGCCACAGATCGGAGGGCGTGCGAGGGGCGTCCGTAGAGCAGTTCGGGGCCCTCCCAGAGGTCAGGAGGAGCGGCGATGTGACCAGTGTACCTAAGAGAAGGATAGGGGGCAAAGGAGACCGGGATTTCCACCCCCCGCCCGCCCACCGCATGACCCTGGAGAGACCTTACCTGTCGCAGGCCCCTCCTTGGTACCATGGCAACACCCACTGTCCGTTTAGCTCCATGGAGCAGTGGTGAGAGCAGACAGAGCAAGAGGGCTCTGCACCGGTGACCGCAGACACGGAGGACGTGCAGGGGCAGGATCCACGGCGTGTGAGGGGGACACTCATGGAGCCGGAGGAGCTGGATGGGGACGGAGCTCAGCTGTAGGCGCTGGATGGGGACGGAGCTCCCATGGGCCCCCAGCAGGACGTGGGCGGGTCGGGCTCTGACTAGTCAGGCAGGACCCCTCCTGAGGGGCGGTGAGGACGGTTGCTGCCGTGACAGCAGCACGCCCCACGCAGGTGTCTGCACCCTCTGCTCACGCAAACCCGCTCTGCTCCTAGAGGGCCCGTCAGCTGCGAAAACCGGGCAGCAGTTCGTGGAGATCACAACGTCGACGTGGTTGTGAGCCTGACCGGTGTCAGCGGACGCTGCTTGGCCGAGAGACATGGGAACCGTGGGCTCTCTCCAGGCCTCGCTCCGGGAGCAGGTACGGCGGGACCTTTTCTCTGTGGAGGAAAGACGGCATCTGGTGTCACTGTATTTGTTCTGGGTCGTGGGCAGAATCGGCGGCACACTGGCATGAAGGAGCACAGGGGAGGACCTGCACTTCCCTGCGGGGGGAGATAACTCTCCTCGCTTCTTCCTCAGACAAGGTCACTTAACCAGCCTTTGAGCGGCTCACAGACGCGATCTGGTCCACAAGCACTGGGAGCTCTCCCAGCTCCTCCTCTGGGCCCACCAGCCCGAGATGGCGCCCACGGGGCTGCTCGCCCAACTCCAGGAAGGCATCTGCTCTGTCGCCAAAGAAGCTTTTCCAACTGTGTAAAAGTAGAGTGTGGAGTTGGGAGCAGGGAGACCGAGGGCCCCACCCCCAGTCTACCCAGAACCCAGCGGGCGGGCTTGGACCCAGCCTCTGCAGCTTGGCTCCACAGGATAGAAGGACGATGCCCTTGGGCCTCCCGGGAGGGGAAGAGCGCTGGAGGAAGGGCTGGGGTCGTGCTCTGGGGTGCCACACAGACTTCTTGATTCCTACGTGTTTCTAATTCCTTTGACACCACGACTGAATCTTCTTTTAGATATATATTTTAATATTTTTAATTAACTTACAGTAAAATTCGCTGGTTGTGGCACACAGTTCTGTGGGTTTTGATGAGTGCAGTCACATAGCCACAACCACCGTCCAGACAGAACAACAGTCCCATCACCCAGAAAGCTGCTACCTGACGCTGCTGAACACTCACTTGTTCTCTGCCCCTATAATCCTTCCACCTTCCGAACGTCATACAAATGGCATCGCACAACGGACAGCCTCTGGGTCTGGCTCCTGCCACCCAGCAGAGTGCACCGGAGAGACACGCAGGTTTTTGTGTGTATCCGTCGTTTGCCCATTTTCATGGCTGAGTAGTCGCCCACCGTTTGGATGGACCGTGGTTTGCTCCTCCATTCACCAGCTGAAGGACGCTCGGGTTGTATCCAGTTTTTCGCTCTCACGATGAAAGCTGCCAGGCATATTCACATTCAGGCTTTTGTGGGCTTGTGATTTTTCATTTTCCTTGGATAAACATCTAGGCGTGGATTGCTAGGTCATATAGCAAGTGTGCATTTAACTTCCTTAGACTTTGCCACTGATTCCCAGAGCCGCTGTGCCATTTCGTGTCCCTACGAGCTGTGTGAGTGTCTCAGCTGCTTCATGTCCTTGAAGTTGTGTGTGGGTGTGTGTTTTTTTAATTTTTGCCATTCTCGTGGATGGGGTGGTGGTGTCCACACACACACACACACACACACACACACACACACACGCTCCAGCCCCTCAGGATGGAAGTAAGGAATGGGGTGAGCAGGACAAGAGGCAGACTCAGGCCTCCATGCCGACAAGAAGAGATCATTGTCAAGGAGGGACAAAAGTGAGAGAAAGGGGCCTGTTCTAGTGGCGCACTTGCCTGATTCCAAGAACCGAGACGTGAGAGCATCTACTCGAACACTTGCCCCAGGCCCCCAACATGATCTGATTTTTACTTCAAGGAAAAGTTAATGCAGACTTGGTTGGTTTTGAGAAGACAGAAATCCGGAGAGCGGAAGGGACTGTTTGGTGTTACTCTGGCTTCGTTCTGCCCGTCCTGAAATGCAGCGGCAACATCGTGTCCTGCTCTTCGCCCGTCGCGGGGACCCTGGCGGATCTCACTCACCGTCAACACGGAGAAGACCTCCTTGCCTTTTAGGAAGCTCCCTCATCCTGTTCCCGGGGCCTTCAGAGCACTCTTGGAATCAAAGTGAAACAAATTAGAATTTCCAAATACACTATTGGCTGCCAGAGTCTGGGTCTAATCAGACCAAGAGGGGCTGATGTAGAAAGACCTGATCTCCCTCCAGTCTCCAGAGCACTGTCTCCAGAACGACTCTTAACATTTGGCTTAACTGGGATCCACCAAAGAGACTGCAGAGGTGGGTCACCCAGCCCAATGCATGTGCCCAACACGGTCCGGTCCGTTCTTGACGCCCTCACAGGAGCCCAGACAACCTTGTGTATTTAAGAGAAGATAGGTCTGCGAGCAGGACAATGGCAACTCTTGCTCATTCAGATTTCGAACAAAGGTTCCTTTCATGGTTGTCACGCTGTCCTCTGAATCACCCCTGCTCCCACCAAGAAGCCGACACCTCAGTTAATCTCCAACAAAACGGCAAGGGTTGCAAAACAAGGGGTCCAATTCTCAGTTGCCCCTGACTGCTGAGTGATATTTGAGCAGGTCTGGTCTGCAGGGGAGGAGACCAGGAGCAGGTCCTTGCAGACTGGGGCCCCCTCCTCCCCTGGACGGCGGCGAGCTGGAGATGGGCTGTGGGGTGCTGGCTCCAGCAGGATCCGCATCCTGAGAGGGCGTGCCCCGACAGAAGGGGTCCCGCGCAAACACCGCTTGACCAGAAGAAGGATCTCAGAGGCACAGGCGGTGTTCAGCTGTGCTTCCGATCCTTCGGTTCCAAGGATAACAAGGCTCAGCCACGGAAGCCAGGAAGGAGCCCTGCTCTTCAAAATGCCAGCGCGTCGGCGCGTCCAGTAGCCGTTTCCCAGGAACTCTGCAGAGCTGCCCACACATCTGCCGCTTCGTGTGATTCCCTGCCGTTCGGGTCATGTTCTTTAGGAAAACCGTGAACAAATACACAATGAGAAAGGACCCCTGGAGGAGCTCGGAGAAAGACGGTAACTGAAAGTCTTGTCGTTAAGTCCAAAGCAATCAGAAGAAAAGAACTTAAAACAATGACAGCAGAAGTCAAGAAAGTGAACGCAGGACGTCAATAGACAAAATCAACAAAACTGAAATCTGACTCTTCGGAAAGACCGGTAAATCTGGCAAGTCCTTAGGTTAACAAAGAAAAAGGAAAGAAAACACAATCCCCGACCTCAGACGTGGAAAAGGCTCATCTCTAATGATCTCACGCACATCAAAAGGACAGAGAATTATCGTGAGCAACTCTACCACAAACTTGATGCCAGGATGAAACGGACCACTTCCTGGAAAACTACCAAAATCCACACAAGAAGAAATAGACAGCGTGGATAGACCTGTAACTACTAACAAAAATTAATCAATCAATAATAATCACATAACACAGCACCAGACCCAGACAATTACACTGGTGAATTCTACCAAACATTTAAGGAAGAAATATTGCCAATTTCCTGCGAATTCTCCCTGAAAGCAGCAGAGGGAACAATTCCAATGCATTCTATGAGGCCAATATTACCCTCATCCCAAAAGCAGATGAAGAATTAAAGCAAAGAAAAACAACAGAAGAGTAGTTCTTATGCACACATGCAAAAAGTCTTAACAAAATGCTCGCAAATCAAATTCCACAACATATCAAAGGGACTACACACCACAATGAAGTAGCATTGACTCCGTGTACGCAGATTGGCTCAGCATTCAGAATTCAGTTCCAGTAACGCCCCACACAGTAGAATGAAAAGACCAATGACAGATCGGGGAAAAAATGTTTACAGAACTCTGGTCTGAGCTGACCTCCAGACGCCTCAGCCCTCTCCTGGGCCGGGCTGTGCATCAGGAGTGAAGCCCAACGTGAACCGGGGACCCTGCGGGTTCATCCATTGCAACAACCGTGCCCGCTGCGGTTCAGGGCACTGACAATGAGGGGACTGTGCGGGGGCAGCGAATCTATGAGAAATCTCTGTGCCCTCCTCTCAGCTTTGCTGTGAACCTTAGACCGCCCTAACAGATAAAATAAAAATTAAGGCTAATAAACTATAAATTAAATTTTTAAAAGAAAAGAAGGAGGAAGGCAGGAGAAAGGGAGGGAGGGAGGAAGGAAAGAGAAGGAAAGGAGGGAATGAGCATATGTCAAAATGACAAAGGAGCCACTGAAAGTGTGCCCAGTGGCCACAGCAGGAACAACATGAACAAAAAAATAAAGTAAATTGGATTATAACCCAAAGTATAAAATAAATATCCATGAATCTATAATAAGTAACCATTAAAATGAAAGAGTAAGAAGAGACAAATGTGCATCACAGTGACTTCAATGATAGCAGGAAAGGGAAAAAGGAGAAACTTCACAGTGGAGAAACAGACAAAACACTATTTCAGTCACATGAGCAAGGCCGTCACTGCTGGACATGAATCATGTTGGTAGCCGGGCGCCCGGGGGGCTCAGTTGGTGAAGCTTCCGACTGCAGCTCAGGCCATGATCTCACAGTTCATGGGTTCGAGCCCCGCATCAGGCTCTGTGCTGACAGCTGGGAGCCTGGAGCTGCTTCCGGTTCTGTCTCCCTCTGTCTTGCCCCTCCCCCGCTCACGCTCTGCCTCTCTGTCTCTGTGTCTCTCTCTCAAAGATAAATAAACATTTAAAAACAATTTTTAAAATCATGCTGGCAGCATGCACTCTTGATGGAAATGGCACTTTTTTCCTGTGGCCTTGTTTCCAAAACCCCATAACCCCAATCTAGTCATAAGGAAAAACATCAGGCAAATCCCTCTGGAGAAGCCGACTGCGTCGCACCTGGCCTGTGGCCCCCCCACCGTCAGGGCCGCCCAAGACAAGGAAGGCCAGAAACTGTCCCAGCCAAGATGATCGACACGATGGCCACGGGCAGGGTGGCACCCGGGATGAGGTCCCGGGACAGAAAAAGGAGGTTAGGCAAAAACTAAGAAAATCGGAATAGAGCGAATAAACTTTAGTTGAAGACAATGTATCAAAAGTAAAGAATAAAGGTATAAAAAACCCAGAGTATCCATATTGGCTCACGCATTGTAACAAATGTAGCGTCGTGGTGTAGCCGGAAGCGGCGTAACTGCCTGGAGGTGTACGCACTCTGTTAGGAGTTGAATTTTTCTGTAAATCTGAACTTCTAAAAATCATGTCTATTGGTTGTTTTTTGTTTTTTGTTTTTTGGGTTTTTTTTTTTTTTTTTTAGTTTAAGCAAGAAGTGGGGAGAAAGATAAACTTCATCAGGAGATTATGGACTTTCTGAGAAGACCGTGGATGTCCCAGGGCTTGGACGGGCATTTCCAGAGATATTCGGTCCCTGGTAACGTCGGATCCACGCCGCAAACCGCCGCACCCGGGCGCTGCTCCAACGCCCCAGCGATAAAGAAAAGTCCAGTTCTCTCTCCCCACCGGCGCGGCCCTGGTTGCCAGCCTCCCCTGCTCCCACCCCGCGATCACACTCACCAGCCGCTCGCGGGCTGTGGGGTCTTCCCGCCTTTCGTCTGAAGGTCGCCGCCGGCGCTCCCGGCTTCCAGTGCGCTGCGCACCTGCGGGGACACCTGCGGGGACACCTGTGGGGACACCTGCGGAGACACCTGCGGGGACACCTTCAGGGACACCTGCGGAGACACCTGCGGGGACACCTGCGGGGACACCTGCGGAGACACCTGTGGAGACACCTGCGGAGACACCTGCAGGGACACCTGCGGGGACACCTGCGGGGACACCTTCAGGGACACCTGCGGAGACACCTGCGGGGACACCTGTGGAGACACCTGCAGGGACACCTGCGGGGACACCTGCGGGGACACCTTCAGGGACACCTGTGGAGACACCTGAGGGGACACCTGCGGGGACACCTGCGGGGACACCTGTGGAGACACCTCCGGGGACACCTAAGAGCCGGTGCGTCCTTGCTGCTTCATCAAAGATTCACTTCTCAGCTGCGTGTTTTGAAACTTGCTGAACTTTGAAGTGTAACATACTTCCTGCAAAGGACACGCATATTCTTGTCAAGTTCACGGAAACATAGAGACATAATTTACGCTCAGCAAAGTGCAGGAATCTCAGGTCATTCCTTCGTCTCAATGAATCTTACAAATGAATGAACTCCTGTCACTGGTACCAGGCTCCAGAGACGCAGCACTGCCAGCCTTGTGCGTGTGTGCATGGGTGCGCGTGCGCATACATGTGCGTGCATGGGTGTGCGTGCTCATACGTGTGCGTGTGTGTGCCTGAGTGCGTGTGAGCATACGTGTGCAGGTGCGTGCATGGGTGCGCATGCTCATACGTGTGCGTGCATGGGTGTGTGTGCTCATATGTGTGCATGTACGTGCATGGGTGTGCGTGAGCATACGTGTGCGTGTGAGACCCGCCAGCTGGAGGCGGAGGGCAGGCTCCTCACCCCCTCTGCTCTGAGCCGCGGGCACATTTCTGCTGTGCCTCCAGCTGCGCACCACCCTCTCCAGCTCGTCTGTGTCCTGCCCAGGGGAGCCCATCCTGAGCCCCTCCTGGCGACGCCTACATTGATTCAACACCACTGTTTCCTCAGACACAGAACCAGCTTCCTGAACTTACGTTCTTCCAGCAAGGAGGCTGGTCACGATTGCCGGATCATCTTAAAAAACAATCCTATGTCTTGTAGTGGGACCTACTGACCCTGGTCTCGTCTTCCAGGGAGCGGTTCCCATGGTGGCCGGGGAAGGGGAGAGGATTATCACAACACAGACTACAGGCTCCCAGGTGATACTGGGGCTGCCTTGGGGGGACCACTCTCAGAGCCTCCGTGTCCGGGGAGGCCTGGCTCCCGCCTGCTGGGGGTGTCACACCAGGAGCGGCGGCCCAGGGAAAAGCAGGCTGTGCTCAGCCCCCCGCCCTCAAGACCCTCCAGGAGGTCCCCCATCTGCCATCTTTACTGACAGAGGAAGGAGTCCTTCCCAGGACTCAGAGCTTCCAGATCTTTCCACCGGCTCGGGCCCTCTTTCCCGGACCCAGGGCTCTGGCAGACCTCCTGGACAGTGAGGTCCTGGGGTCCCTTACAGAGATGCTCACAGTGTCGTGGGTAAGCCACAGGCTTCGGGGCTGAAACTAAGGCATTTCTCGAGGGGGCTTGTGTGGGTTCACACAGCTCAGTGGAGTCGAGGTGCGGAGCGTGGTGTCAGGCCCTGGCGGCCGCCGCACCTGGAGTGGCCTGCCCTCGGATGGTGAGACTGTGGGTGGGGAGCTAAGCTCCGAGCAGCCCCTTGGGATTCTCTCTCCCTCTCTCTCTGCCCCTCCCCTGCTCGCTCTCGCTCTCTCTCAAAAATAAATAAACTTTTTTTAAAAAAGATAAATCATGTTTGGAGGGCAATCAGAGTGACTGGACTTTGACCCGAGCATGCCTGACTACTGGGGCCGGTGACCCCACTGGAGAGTGACATCTGCGCGCCCAGAGGCTCCACCTGGCAGGACATGTGGACGCCCAGGGCGCCAGGGAGAGGCTTCGTGTGACGGACATGCAGCGCGGTGAATGGTGTACTTTCTAGAAATTATTCCGGGTTCGTGGGTCATAATTCAAAATCCTTGACCCACTTCCAAGCAGGCGAGAACAGCCCGTTATAAGCAAGCATTCCTCTCTCCTAAACGAGAGGAGTGGGGCAGTGATTGAAGTTTTTTAATTTGAGAGAGAGAGAGAGAGCATGTGTGTCAGCAGGGGAGGGGTAGGCGGAGGGAGGGGGAGAGAGAGAGAGAGACTGAACTGTAAGCAGGCTCTACGCTCAACGCTGACTGAGCCTGACGTGGGCTCCATCCCCAGACCGTGAGATCAGGACCTGAACCGAAACGAAGAGTCAGACACTCAATAGACCGAGCCCCCAGGCGCCCCTGGGACAATGATCTCTAAGTGACACCCCCCACCCCGTGTCCAGGGATGTCCTGCTTGGTGGCGTTTGCTCTTTTGAAGTGAAATGACCTTCCCCTTCTGAGACTTCAGTAAACTCGAACGTTCCCCTGGGCGCCCCCCAGGGAGGAGTCTCACCTGTCTGTGCCCCGCGTTCCGGATTTCCCCTCACCTGCGAGCAATCCGACACAGAACGTCCAACCCTTGGCAGCATAACTTGCTGAAGAGGGGACAGGAGAGAAAATGAGTGTCTCTCCCGACTCTGTGTCCCCAGGCCTGCTGGCTCCTGGTGTCCTGGCCCCTGTGGGAAGACAGCCCCTGCTCCCTGCACACCGTCAGGTGCCACTCTGTCACTCTGTGTCACTCTGTGTCACTCAGGGGAACACGGGCCACCCGGGGGGGGGGGAACCTCCCTCTGTGGCCATCCCCCTGAGGAAGGGGAGGGTGAGGACAGCCAGTTTGCACACAGTGGGGGACAGAAGGTGACAGTGCAGCAGGTGCAGAGATGACACAGAGCCGTGTTGGGTGGGCCCGGAGTCCAGAGTCCCCCAGAGCCCACCAGGAATGCTGGTTCTTGTCTGTCCCCAACGGTGACATCTTGGCAGGTCACCAACCCTGCTCAACCTGATTGGTCACCTGTAAACCGGATGTTGTCATGAGAACCAAGCAGCACACTGCTGTCTCGACAAATAGATGCCAGCTGTGTACACACCCCCACAAATAGATGCCAGCTGTATACACACCCCCACAATGAGCCTAAGTACTGTTATGCTCAGAACTGCGGTGAAGGCCTGGGGGTCTCTCCTGGCTGGAGTTCATGTGCAGGAGAACGCGAGGGTCCTCCCGGCCAGTCCCCTGTGCCGACTGTGCACGGACACTCAGGCGCTCGCCGGACTTTTGCTAAGTGAAGGAAGAGCCCCCCCCAACCCGCGCCCCGCGCCCCGCCCCCGCGGGGAGAGCCCCGCCCACCTTGCTCCGCCTGCGTGTCCTCGTCCCCAGAAGATGCGGCTGCATCAGGCCAGGGTAGCGGAACAGTGACAGTTGATCCCCTGGATGGAGAAGCCCCCAGAATCCTACATCCTGCCTACAATGCGAGGGACCCCCCCTTGGGCTGTGAGGGACACGGATGTCCCCTGCGGGACGGCCACCATGTTGCCCCCTGCGGGACCTCTGTAATTCGTCGAGGGACAGCTCTGCCTTCCGCGAGGGGCTTTCGGAGCACCCTCCAGGCGGCCAGTCCGTGCTCCGCGGGCAGGACAGAGACCCCACTGCCCCTCGCGCCGCCCAGCTCAGGCCGCCTGCGGCGCACGGGGTCCACGCTGACTTGCCTCCTCCCCTAAGAGCCCCCACCCCTGCACCCCCAGAAAACCTGCCCCGTTCCTCGGGCACGCGCGCTTCCTGCCCCCCTCCCCGCCCCCAAACACCCCCGCCTCCACACCCTGCTTTCTGCTGAGGAGACAGCGGTCCTCAGGCAGCAGTGACCGCTTGGCCACCAGCCGGCTGAAGCCACGTCCGCGTTGACTCGACCAGTGAGGGGCCGGTTCCGGACGGCTTGTTACAGGAACAGCAGAGGTGGGGCCGTCTGGGCCTTGGCCTCCCACACCCTAGTCTCGTGATATGACCCCAAACCGGAGGGACCCGGGGACAGTCAGGAGCCGAGGTTGCTCTGTCGCGGGAAAGCCGATCCTGAAATACACCTAAGCGGTTTTTGAGCTGTAGCCATCCCCTAAGGGGACCTGGGGGACGTCCCCGTCCCACCAGAGCAGGAAGGCAGGTGAGTCACCGAACTGGGCGCCTCCTGGCACATGGGAGCCTCCATCCTGCAGGACAGGGAGGCGGGTGCGACCGGCCCCGAGAGCAGCTCCTCCGAGACCACCCGGCCGCCATGGTTCCGGGAGCGCCACAGCGTCCTGCCAGACTCGGCTCAGACAGCCGGAGCCCGCCGCCACCGTCTGCTTGGGATGTGCAAGGGCCCTGGGGTACAGCCCCGCCGCCCGCTCTAAGGACAAGGCTCTGTCCTCTCGCCTGAGCACAAACCCGCGCTTCGCTCCCCAGACTTCACTGCGCCTCTCGCTGGAAACCCATTTCATCCGAAGTCTCTTCTCTCTTCAGAATCCCCATCCCGCCCACCCGCTGGGCACGTGGTGTTGAGCCACGGTGCGTAAACATGCGTCACATACTTCTCTTCCAAAGAAAATAAACCAGTAGAACACAGCTCCCCGACATCTCCCCTCTGCTCCGCCTCCCCCGCTCTGTCTCTCCGCACGCCAGCCGTGACCTTGACACTGCGGACCCCTCTCCGACTCCCACCCCGTCCTCCGAGTCGCTTCCACAGAGTGAGTGTCCCCACCTGCGTGTCAGAGGGCTCCTCAGGTGCGTCGTGGCTGAGAGAGGGCCCGTTTACCTTCCTCTCAACCCGCCTCTCTCCCTCCGGGAACACACTTCCAGAAGAGCCCAAGACGCTCCGGAAGCCCAGGCTCTGCTCTCCCCTACCTCTAACACCCAGCACTTACTTGGGGACGAAGTCTTAGTGATTCTTAAGCATTTCTTTTCTTTTTAAAAATATTCCCTTTATTAGCATCAATCACAATCCATAGACCTCAATACCAGGTTCTTGTGAAAGCTGAGTGCTAAACAGTAAATGTATTTTCTCATTTTGGACTTACCTTACTCTGCCCCAAAATATTACTATGTATTGTATGTAGCTGGGCCCACTTCCATGATCAGCCCGGATATGTAAATATAGGAACTTGGTTCCTCCTGCTGTGTCTTCAGAAGCAAGGCCCCACAAAGATAGACCCAGAGAAGAATGATTTTATAAGGAATTATTTTATGCACAAAAGGTTGGCTAGTTTTAAGCCAAACGCTAAAGTAGGGATGAGTGTAGGGACGCCTGGGGGCTCAGTCGGTTGAGTGTCCAACTCTTGGTTTCAGCTCAGGTCGTGATCCCAGGGTCATGGAATTGAGCCCCGTGTCTCACCCTCCCTCTGCCCCTCTCCCGCATGTATTCGCTCTCTCTCTCTCTCTCTCTCTCAAATAAAAAAAATTAAAAGTCTTCACTCAAAGAAATATGTTTCAAGTAGGGATGTGAGCAAATAAGGGATATTTTCATCTAGAAACAATTTATAAAAAGTTCTAATCCATAATTGTTTTTTCCAAAATGGTTTCAGGAAGAGGTCAAATCTCAACGCGAGCTTCAAGATACTGTGAGGGACTTTCCCTTCTGTTCATGACACGGTAACTAGAAAAAGGCTTCCCTTCCCGGTAGAAAATTGGACAAACTTATAAAAACACTTTCTTAAAAAGACACTGGGCTCAGAGCTGTACTCTCTGACAGGAGGGGAATGCGTGTGAGCAGCGGGCCTTGTGACCGCTCTGCATCTGTGTCTGGAGGCGTGTTCTGAGCGTAGACCGCAGCCCGGAAGCCTTGCTGCATCGAGGAGCGAGGCGCCGGAGCTCCAGAGCACGGAGTGTGTACAGCCTTCAGGCAGAGAGAAAGGAGCGACACAGAGAAAGGGCCGCAAGTCTCAAAGGCGTCCCCTGAGGCTTCTTGCTCCCCACGAGCTCTTGCATGTACGGTGTGGCTCCATGACGCAGGCGGAAATTCTAGGGACTCAGGATCAGAACAGTCCCCAGAACGCACACAGCGTCCGGAGTTCTGATCAGCCAAAGTGGATGGGACAACTGGGCAGTGAGGGCTCACTGAGAGCCTCCCTAACCAAGGTTATAAACAAGCCGCACAATATTAGGAGGATTCACAAGCAACTCAAGGGCCTGACAAACAACCTTCATTCTTTAAAGGGAGAGAGCACAACCCAGCGCTCAACAACATATGCACAATGTCCAGCAACGGAACAAAAATCCCTGAACACGTTAGGAACCATAGATATGCAGTCTCTCTCCAGGAGAAAGATGAGTCAGGAGAAATAGACAGGGAAACGATAGGATTGCGGAATTAGAAGAGAAGGGATTTTCTAGCAGCTGTCACGGGTCTAAAGGAAAATATGAGAAGAGAGATCAAAGAAATACAAACAAATAAATAAAATAAAATTTATAGCTACGAAAAAGACAACATCCAAGAGGAAATTCTTAATGAGATTATCAGTAGATTCAACATTTCAGAAATTAGATTAATGAACCTGAATACATTACCATAGAAATTATCCAATTAAAGTATCAGGGGTAAGAAGACCCAAAGCAAATGAGCAGAGCCTCAGACACTTGAGTCCACGTCAATCCATCTAGCATGTGAGTAGAAGAAGGAAAGGAGAGGGGAGGGAAAATAATGTCTGAAGATATAATGCTTGAAGTTTTTACAAATTTGGTGTAAATTATAAACATAAATTATAAATCCATAGATCAAAACAGTAACAATAAGCCCCAACCAGGAGAAATAAGTGTATGATGATGTGTGTCTATCATTACAGTATCATGGAGTCTTAGCACTCCCTGCACACCTGCCACGCTCCACCCATTCATCCCTCCCTTCTCCTAGCCCGACTCACCTTTCTGTTGTCTGCATCATGTCGCCTTTTCCAGAATGTCGTACAGTATGTAGTCTCTTCAGATTTCCATCTTCTAACTTATAATCTATCACTTGGTGATACACATTTTAGATTCCTCTATGTCCTTTCATGGCTTGTTAGCTCATTTCCTCTTCATGTTGATTAATAGTCCATTGTCCTGATGCACCACTATCTACTTATCCATTCACCTCCTAAAGGACATCAGAGTTGCTTCCAAGTTTCAGCCACTATGTACAGAGTGGCTATAAATATCCATGTACAGGGTTTTGTGTGAACACAAGCTTTCAGCTCCTTTGAGTAAATGCCAAGCAGTGCAATTTCGGCATCAAATGGGAAGAGTCAATTTGGTTTCCTAAGAAGACACTGGGCTGTCCTCCCAAGTGACCCCTGTCCCTCGTGTTCCCACCAGCCGTGAGCAAGAGTTCCCACCCCTCCGCACCCTCAGCCACATCTGGTCGTGTCCGTGGTGTGGATTGGGGCCATTAGAGTAGGTGTGTAGAGGCAGCGTACCATTCTGGTTTGCATTTCCTGATGACACATGACACCAACATCTTTTCCTATGTTTATCTGCCATCCGTGTGTCTTCTCTGGTGAGATGTCTGTCAAGGTCTTCGGTCCTGTTTTTAATCGGGTTGTTTATTTTGCTGTTTTTGAGTTTCAAGGGGTCCTCCTCGTGTGTTTCGGAGATTAGTCCTTCATCAGATGTGTCCTTGGCAAATATTTTCTTCCAGGCTGTGCTTTGTCCTCTCATTCTCTTGACATCGTGTTCTGGAAAGCAGATCTTTTTTACTGTAATGGAATCTAGCTTGTCCATTATTTCTTTCATGGATCGTGTCTGTGCTGAGGTGTCTAAGCAGTCATCTCCACATTCAGTGTATGTAGTTTTTCTCCTACTTATCGTCTAGGTGTTTTATATTTTGGGGTTTCACATCTCAATGGAAGGCGTGGTCCATTTTGAGTTGATTTTTGCGAAGGTCGTAAGGTCTGTGTCTAATGTTTTTGCGTGTGAAGGTCCTGTTGTTCCAATGCCATTTGTTGAGAAGACTATCGGCTTCATCGTGTTGCCTTTGTTCCTTCGTCAAAGATCAGTTGACCGTATTTATGGGGTTCTGTTTCTGGCCTCTTTATTATGGCCCACTGGTCTATTTGTCTGTTCTCCTGCCAACACCACACTGTCCTGATTACCGTGGTTTTATAGTAAGTCGTGAAGTCAGGTAGCGTCAGCTCTCCAGCCTTGCTCTTCTCCAACAATATTGTGTTAGCTATTGTGGGTCTCTTGCCTCTCGGTGTAAACTTTAAAATCAGCTTGTCAATATCCACAAAATAACTCACTGGGATTTTGATTGCATTGAATCTATAGACCAACTTGAGGAGAACTGATACCTTGCTAATATTGAGTCGCCCATGCCCATTAACATGAAAACTCCCTCCATTTCTTCGGGTCTTTGAATTCATTAATCAGTCTTATAGTTTTTCTCATATAGATTTCATACATCTTTTGTTAGAATTAGGTCTAAGGATTCCATCAGAAGGAGGGGTTCTACTGTAAATGGTATTGTGTTTTTAACATCATATTGCACGTGTCCATTGTTGGTATGTAGGAAAGCAGTCGACTTTTCTGTATTAATTTCCCTCCTGCAATGTTGCTATAAGCACTTAGCTCCAGGAGGTTTTCATCAGTTCTTTTGGATTTTCCACTTGAACAAAGGGAGTTTCATTTCCTCTCCACAGGAACAAGTCTATATACCATGTATTCCTTTTGTTTTTGCATTTGTGTTTGGTCTTATTGCATTAGCTCAGACTTCCAGCACAATGTGGAAAAGGAGGTGTGAGGGGGGAGATCCTTGCCTTGTTCCCAGTTTTAGTGGGAAAACTTTGTTTCTCAACATTAAGTATGGCATTAGCTGTAGGTTTTTTGTAGATATTCTTTATCAAGCTGAGGAAATTCCCTTCTATTCCTAGTTTACTGAGAGTTGTATCATCCATGGGTGTTGGATTTTGTCCAAAGCTTCTTCTGTATCTATTGATAATGATCATGTGATTTTTCTTTTCTAAACCGCTGATGTGATGGGTCACAGTAATCGATTTTTGAATGTTACTCAATTCTGTAACCACAGTTCTTTCCTTTCTCTGTTGTTCATCTCTAACTCTTAATGATCAACACCTAACTCTCATCCCAGATCAGGACTTTCCATGTGGGATTTCTTAATCTTGATTCATCTTCTGGGACCCTAGAGTAGGTGTGACGTCACTCTCAGGAATGAGATTTACTGGTGTCCAGTCCGCCTCTGCCTTCCTGAGAACCATTTCACACTTGTTTTCACGCACAAAGATTGCAACACGCGGCCGTGTTCAGTTCTGAAAGCTGAGAGGCGTTGTCTGGCGGGAACACGGGTCATACTGTCACAGTCCCGAAATGTCTTACTGACTCTTGTTCTGTGGGTCTTTAGCTGGTTGATACAGATGTAGGGCCAGCAATCCTACACCCCCGCTGGCCTGATGCCCTCTCGTGCTTAGCCTCCCGCCTCCTGGGCGAGCCCGTCGCCCTCTGAGTGGGAAGAGACCCCCCTCCCAGCTCTCCTGTCCTTGTGCACCCTGGGTGGGTGCAGGAGCCGCTGTCCCATCAGCTGAAGTGGGAGGAAGGGACGATGTGAGTGAGGCGGGTGGTGACTCACCTACTCTTTTCGTCACCTCTGCTTAGAACCCACAGTCGGGACGGGACAGAGGGCCACTCGTACTCACCCCTGCCCTCCACTGGAATGGGATGCTCTGTTGCAGAGGGAAGAGAATATCTCGTCTCGGGCGGAGCTGCTCAATGCCACCCTATCGTACGATGGGCTTTATCGATAGCTATTTCCAAGACTTCTGTGTCCGTTGGATTTTGCACACTTAGTTCTATTCACTGGGGCAGGGGGCGCGCTGATTGGTAACTTGGAAGTATTCCCGTTTGCTTTTTACTTAGGAACATTTGCCAAGTGGCCGCAGATGTTGGCTGTCATGGAATTCGTAAAGACCGTGTTCTCTTCCGAGGCCTCCTCCAGCCGGAATGGCCTTGTGTGATTCATCCTGCTCGCTTTTGTTGAAGAGGCTGAGGCCAAGCCGCCAACCAATCCTGCCCAACACCCCCTACATTTTCAGAGCCAGACTCTGGTAGCTTTTCCAGGGTTCTTTCCCTCACAACCCAGCCTGCTCCAGCGTGTGGGTCATGCCAGTCCCTTAGGCATGGGAATGGCATCTAAGAAAGAGCTTCCTTCCTAAAAGGATTAAGATCCCAAATGTCTGGAAATATGCAGCAAGTTGACATCTTCTGCACATCACTGCCATCGGGGTGCAGGCGGGGCTCGGCTGGTGGGCGGGGATGAGGCCGAGTAGCTGCCCACCTTGTGCCGCATCCGCCCGCCGCGGCCCCGCCAGAGCCCCGCGCCTTTGCTCTCACTCAGACGCACACATGGGCCAGGCACACGTCAAACACAAGACGCGTCTTCGCTTAGCACCAAACAGAAAGGGGGGAAACTGCTCCCTTAGAAATTCAATCTATCTTCGTACACATTAGGTTTGGATAGTTTCAGCTCTTGCCCAATTTTACCAGTTCTTTAGCCCATTTAGGCAAAAGCCATGCAGCCCGGCTCTTTAGAATTGGACCCGCATGCTTGAAAGCCTTGCTCTTCTGCTTTTTCAGAGACGGGAGCGTCCCGAAGCCTGAGGCGGAGCCCGTCCGCTCCACAGCAAGGAGAAATGTGCACGAAGCCATTTTCAAATTAATTGGGAGTAGCAACTTTTCAGACAATGTTGAGGCTACTGGGAAATCTGGGGGGGGGGCCTCAGAACCAGTCCTGGGTGTGCAGGCTGAAACGAAGACCGTCGGAAGTTATACAAGCGAATTTGCTGTCAAATGACCACATCTGACATGTTTAGACACAGAAGATGCAGAAACTGCTCCCCTGATAGAATTCTGGCCAGATTTTTAAAAATACTTTGGGGACAACATTTTCTTAGGGCTTCCCTCCCAGACACGGTCTTGACCTTCCCAGGTGGGAGTGCATCCGCCCTTTCTGAAGAGGAGCAGGATCGCTGCCGTTTCTGCCTGGAATCCTGCCCCTGCGCCGAGCCCACCCACCCACCCTTCCCATCCAGCACCAGCTCCACCCTTTCAGGGACCCAGTGAGGGGTCAGCCTGTGCTCCGGCCACCCCGGGACCCCTGCCCAGCCACTCTCACCCTGCACTGAAAACACATTGTCCCCCTGGGCACAGGGCTGTGCCTGCCTTGTCCACCCCTCCTTCCTCAAGGCCCGGCCAGCTTTGCACGGGGGGTTGGTTAAGGAAGAGATGGTTACGGGGCACTTGGGTGGCAGGAGGGTCAGTGGAGCGTCTGGCTTCGGCTCAGGTCATGATCTCACGGTTTGTGGGTTCCGCCCCACGGTGGGCTCTGTGCTGACAGCTTGGAGCCTGGAACCTGCTTTGGATTCTGTCTCCCTCTCTCTCTGCCCCCCCCCCACTCATTCTCTCTCTCTCTCTCTCTCTCTCTGTCTCTCTCTCTCTCTCTCTGCTCCTCCCACACGTGCTCTGTCTCTCTCAAAATAAATAAACATTAAAAATTTTTAAAACGACAGAGACGGTTAAAGCAGTCATGAGGGGAAGGAGGGAGGAAATGAGAAAGGACAAGGACCTTAGAAAGATACTAGGTTTGTGTTCCGGAAAGACACCTTGCTGCCGTGTCACAGGCCAAACGCCTCACAGCCCTTGACACGGAGAGCTTCAAGGGGTCCCCGCGAGTCTCTGGGATGCCCTCCTTCGGCCTCCCAGGCCCCCCGTTGGGGCCGCTTCTCACCCCAGGGGCCTCACACTGTTTCCTCACCTGCTGCTCCCGTGGTGACAAGGACTGTGCACAAGACCACAGCTGTGGCCCTCTGCAGTGTGGGCTCAGTAGCCCGGACCCGAGAACAGCCCAGGGTCCATCCGCAGTGAATGGGCAGAGAAGATGTGTTTTATAGTGGAATATTATTCAGCCACAAAAATGAAGAAAATCCTACCCGTTGCAACAACATGGATGGACCTTGAGGGCACCATGCAAAGTGAAATGAATCCGAGATAAATACCATATTATCTCGCTTCTATGTGGAGCTGACAACAAACAAACAAACAAACCCATAGACACAGAGGACACATTGGTGGCGTCCAGGGAAGGGCGGGGACGATGGGCAACATGGGTGAAGGTGGTCCAATGATGCGAGCTTCCAGCTCGAAGATAAGAAGTCCTGGGCGTGTGACGTGCAGCGTGGCGACGGGCGCAGTCTGTGTCGGAAAGTCTATGTTGGAGAGTGGATTTGAAAAAAAAAAAGAAGAAAAGAAAAAAGAGGAAAGTGATAACTCTGTGGGGTGATGGATGTTAAGTGAACGTTCTGGGGTGATCAGGGCACAGCACAGACGTAACACATCATAGGACACCCCCTGAAACTGACACAGCGCCACATGCCAGTTATGTGCCATTGAGCTGAAATAAACAAGGCTAGCAACCCTCAGTGGAAGAGAAAGATAATGAAATGAATATTTAATCAAAAGTGCTTATCATTAATAAAATAAAATAATACACCAACTTCTGAACCATATGTATACACGGCTTTCAGGAGGCAGACAATGAACTAAATTTATTACCATGTTTTATCTTATTTGACTCCCTAAATAACTCGATGGTGTCGACCCTGGTCTGGAGGAAGTTCGGGGAGGCTGGTGACCTGCGCGAAGCACCCTCTGAGCCCTGGGCCCCCGCCTCCTTACTCTTCCGAGGCTGCTGTCCATCTAGTTACGTTGCAAGAACCACACTCCATTCGAATCTGACAGCCTCCAGAGGACCCGGGAGTGTCACACGGAGCGGGATTGCCGAGGACGTGTCGCAGGGGCCGCTGGTGACCCAGGCGCGGAAGGCAGGGTGCAGGGTATGTGCTGTCAGGGCTACATGGTTCCTCTCTTTTAAAACTTGAACTGATGGCAAACCTAAACATTGAGATGGCCAGTTTAATTTATACGTTTAATTATGCAGATTAAGTCCTGTTGTAATAGAAATGTGTTACAAGTAAGATATTTGGAAACCTGGAAGATTGACTGGTGTCACTGATGCAGGAGGGAAGGAAAATAAATTCCAGCAGAACAAAGGATTTGTCTGTTCCCGTAGGAGAGAATCGGCCCCTCACCTCCTTGTTCCGACACCAAGCCATGCGCCTCCCACGCAAGCTACAAATCCATCTATAATTAGCTCAGCCTCCGAGCGAATAAAAGGCATTCCAGAAGGAAGGTCTTCAACAAAATAACATTAAAACGGCCATATGTTCAACTTGGCTTCAAGTTGCAAAATATCACAACATTATATGCTATTATTAATGTTGTAAACCTAGACGGGTCCCTCCAGTGATCCAAAAGCTAAAGAGTCTAAAGTACGTTAAATAAAAAAGAGGCAAATGCTCAAGATATAAGGAAAGAAATACTCAAAATGTTAATTTGTAAAAACAAGTCCTAGTGACTCTGCTGTCCGTGTTGGAACTTTCCTGTTTACAGACACGGGACTGATTTTCCGAAAGTCTTGGGGTTCCTGACGCAAGCTTGCTGGGGTGCAGCACGCACATCTGGTGGACAGGGCCGCCAAGGACACATTCTTCCACTGTTTGTCGCCTCCCGGTCATTCTACTCTCTTCCTGCAAAACTAATGGGCAGAGAGCGGCACGGAGCGGGGGCTGACCGGCCCCTACATCAACAACCTCCTCTCTCTAACAGATGTAGAGTGCAGTGTGCAAGGACCCTTCCTGTGCTCCCCACATCTATCTGGTATGTTTAATCCCTTAATGGTTTATAATCACAAAAGAAATACAAATTTCCTGTAAAAAAAATGGAAAATACCAAATAGTATGAAAGTTATCCCAAAATTCCTCTTCCAGGAATGATAGAATAGGTGATTCCTGCCAACCCTTCAGCTGAGGGGGAAAAAAAAAACTAGAAAAGCTGGACCAAACAAAAATCTGTTGGAAGACATCAGACAGCTAAAAACATGAAGAAACATAAGGCAAAGCTCCAGGAAAAGAAAGAAAGTCAGAGAGCCCGGATTTTCCCCAGGGCCATAGATCTATTCCAGAAAAAAGGCTGAGAGGCTGAGCAGTGCTTTCGAGTCAGAGGGATGAGAGGGAACGGGAGTCTGCCGAGGAGAGAGGGCGGGGACCCTCCGAGGAGCGGAGATGCTCGACTGAACCAGGAGTACACGACTCTGCCCAGGACAGCGCCCAGCTCCCTCTCAGATCTTGGTCGGTCAAGGTCCTCGAGGATTCCTAATGCCTCCAGCCTCCTTTAGGAAACCACTGTAAATTCCCTCTGGAGAGATAGCACAGTCATTCCACAGCTCCTTCACCTCGACAGTTTTTCATCCACCATGTCTGGTGCCCAGTTAAAAAAACAGTAACCTGGTTTCTGAGATGACAAGAAGAAAAAGGAAAGAAAAATCAAACCAAGGGAAACAAACGGACCGAGAGGGATTCACATGAAGGCATCATGAGACCCAGCCTCTAAAATAATCATCACTAATACGTGTCAGTGACTCAAAGACAAGGTGGAAATGTTTTTCCAAAGAACTTGAAGTTTTTTTTAATTTTTTTAATGTTTTATTTATTTCTGATACAGAGAGAGACAGAGCATGAGAGGGGGAGGGTCAGGGAGAGGAGACACAGAACCGGAAGCAGGCTCCAGGCCCTGAGCTAGCTGTCAGCACAGAGCCTGACGCGGGGCTTGAACCCAAGAATGTGAGATCTGACCTGAGCCGAAGTCGGAGGCTCAACCGACTGAGCCACCCAGACGCCCAAGAATTTGAAGTTTTTAACAAAGGAAATTGTGACAGTGATAAAACCCAACACGGGGACACAGGGGATGAATTTAATGGAAGGTTAGACACAGCTGAAGAGAAAATTAGAGACTCTAAGAGCAGACGTTGTACCAGAACTTCAGTGAGCACGGAACGTACTGTGATGTCCGGAAGCACAGAAAAATGTACATGATGTTTTCAAGAACATCTTCAGTCTGTAAAATGGTCGGCACATTACCTCTATTCCCAGACGTATGGACACACCCTGCGGAATTAAGACCACCGACAACAAAAAGCAGTGGGAGTTGAGTCAAAGTGATGTGTGAAAGTTCATATGATTTGACAAAGGGTGAAACTGGGAGAATAAAGGGAAAATAAAATAGGTTCATTGATCAGCTTATCGGTGGTAATGGTGGCAGTCAAAAGATACAATTCAGACAGGGAGACCACGTGGTGGAAGTCTAAATAAACAAACCAGGAGAAGACGAAGGACATTATGTGAAGGGATATCATGTATACATGCAAATGTTATATGAATATAAATATTTAAATATCTGCAAAATTATGTAAGAATACAAACCTTCCTGTACACTAAATGAAAAGCAAAAAGACGAAAAATAGACGCCATGGTCAAAGAGCTGAAGGAGGTCTACCGTATTTCACGCGGGAAATACGCACTAAACAAGACGACAGGGCTAGAGCCCCGCGCTCGTCAGAGCCGCGAGTCAACTGGCAAAACTCCCTGATTAGAAAGAAAATATCTGAAGAGTAACGGAAAAAGCCGAGCCTAACTCCACGCTACGGGTAAGAGACGTGCCTAACAGGACGTGACTTAGGAAAGGCAATAATAAAAGAAAACACGCAAACAGAAAGAAAGCAGGGTTTGAGCGCTTCTCACATGACAAAGTAGAATTCAGGCAAAAACAGCACCAAGTAGGACAAGAATGGCAGTTTCCAGGGCTAAGAGCCGTAACTGGGCACGGAGATGAAATCAGTCCTACGTCCCAAAGGATGGAGAAGCTCGCATCACAGTAACTGCCGGAAGAGGCGAGGAGAAAGACGGGCTAATAAGCATCAGCATCCTGCTAAAGATGGGCTGGCTGAACACCAACAGATTCAAAAGGAAACAGAAAAGCCAAGTGACGGACCCAACGAGGTGCACGTCCATCCCCGACCTCATAGCAAAAACAGCATGTGGCTCAGAGCATTCTTGAAAAGCCACTTTCAGGCCACAAAGCAAAGCTCAGGAAATCCCAGAAAATAGAATTAATGCAAACAATATTTTCTGTCCATAATGAAACTAAACTCAAAATTAATAACAAAAAGTCCTTCCCACCAGACAATTAGAAAAACCTGTCAATTAAAAACTCTAGGGTCAAGGGCTAACAACAAACCTAAATTGTAGAATTTCTTAAAAGAACAATGTAATGGGAAAGCCACAGTGAAATCGACAGGATAAAGTTTAGGCGTCATCAGAAGAAAGTTTATAGCTTATGCCTGAATCACCAGAAGATGAAACATAAAAGGAAACATTCCACCTAGTACACCAGAAAGGGGAAAGAAGGTCATTTCTTCTTTTTGACTCAGCCTCGGACCTGCGCCCGTCCTTTCCCACCTCCCTCAGCGCGGAGAGTCCACAGAATGGAGAACAGCACCCTGGCAGCCTTGCCCGTGGCCGGGTTGTGTGGCCGAGGTGACAGATCACTGCTCACCCTGCAGAACGTCACGTCATCCCACTGCCGCCCGCTGAGGACGGCCGGCGTCGCGCCTTCTGGGCTCAGGGACCCTGTGCCTGCTGATGTGGAGCCTGCGTCCGGAACCCCACTTTACGGCAGGCGGCGGGAGGTCAGGGGAGCCCCGGGTCCACCACGCGCTGCACCAGCAGAAGCCGCCAGCCTGAGCCGTGGAACCATCCACCAGAGGCGTGATGGGCTCAGAAAGTGCCAGGATGTGGTACCCGTCCTCTGCCACATCCGTTACGTGGCGCCCCGTGGGTGGCGGGTGCCATGCCCACGCCCAGGGACCAGGAGAGCCCGCTCAGGACTATGTGCCTCCATGCCTGCAGATCCGGGGATGGCCATGGGGAGAGAGATGGAGACAGAGACAGAGAGACAGAGACAGAGATACGGGACAGGACAGAGAGACAGAAACAGAGCGAGAGAGCGATACAGAGACAGACAGAGACGGAGACCAAGTAAAGGTGAGGGAAAGAAGGAAGGGGATTTGACAGAATGTTCATTACCACATGTAGGAAAGGGGAGGAGGCTGGTCAGTGTCTTACCCTTTCAGCCTGTCTGAGGATCTGAAACTTTTCAAGGAGGTTGGGAATCAGAAGCAATGAGAAAAGCCCTGGAAGGAGGGGACCTGTGCAGATGTGCACTGGGGAAAGAAAGCTCCGGCTGCCAGGCGCGGGGTCCATCCTGCGGAGGCCGATGGCTGTGAGGACGGAAGAGGAGACGGATTCTGGAAGATGGAAGCCAGGAGGAGAGACATCAGAAGACCGGGACCCTCCCCACTGGAGTCTCGGCCACGGTGATGGCACCAGGATCTTGCAGTGTCCACCTCAGAGCCGGCCAATGCTAACAGTGCCCTTCCCGGCCAGCCACACTGTCCCAGGGCAGCGAGTCCCCCCGAGTAGCCCGTGTGGCTGTGGGGGGGCCATGGGGAGCTGCAGGGTCCGTGTCGGGCTGAAATGCAGGTCCGGGCCCGACCCCAGAGGTCTTGAGGCGCAGCTGCACGTGTGGCCTCTGTCCGGCCAGCAGGAAGGTTCCAGGGAATTTGAGCAGCAGGAGGTCGCCGGTTGTCACCTTAACCGTCATTTGGAGGGAGGACTCTGGAGGCTGGGAGGTGAGGCAGGGGGCCCCCGGGGACCCCATGCTGGGTGGGGGAGGAAGCAGGCAGACGGAGTGTCCCTGGGGTGAGTGGTGTGAAAGCCTCGTGGGCTGCAAATGGGACAGGGGGCGGGGCAGGAGGGGACCCTCATCCTCCGTGATGGAGGGGAGTCCTGACGGAGAACCGGGGGCGAGCGGCCCACTTGGAAGGGGACTCAGAGAGCCCCCCGCAGGTGGTTGGTCAGCGGGTCCGGGTCCCAGGAAAGCAGTCGGGCTGGAGGACCGTCTTGGGGAGCTGTGTGCACTCCATGTGCTCGTGACGCCCTCCGCCCCAGGGAGCGCAAGCCCCCGACCCCGCAGAGGGAGGCGCGAGTCTCCCCGATTTCCTCCTGGGACCTGCGCTCTCTCCTCCCCTCCGCAGTTTTCATGCAGACCCTTACAGATGCTTTTTCACTTCGTCACGTTACTGTGAGTTTCTTTCCTTTTTATAGGAACAGGACCCACTTGGAGGCAGACTTTGGAGAAAATGCATGGGAGGCCCCTGCACGGCACTCTCCCCGGCCCTTCCTGCTGGCCAGTAGGTCCCCGGGTGTCCCCAACCCTGCATCAAAACTCAGTGGCCCCTTATTTACTGTTAACCATTGGTGAGTGGGAATCACTTAGCGTCCACTGTTAGCCGCCTTGGAGCTCATGGCCAAGTCCTCCTTCCTCCTGGGATTCCATGTCCCTCCGGGGTCCGGAGCCTGTGGGAGTGGCACTATTCTGGAGAGGAGGGCGGGGATGGACACGGGGCACAAGATCGCCGTGGGCGTGGCCCGCCGGTGCCCGCTGGTGCCCGCTGGTGCCCGCACAGGCCGGGAGGGGTGAGGCGTCCAGGCAAGCAGAGCAGGACCACGTGGGGACACAGCTGAGCAGAGGGTGGACGTCAGTCCCCGTGACTCTGCACCGCAGCCCCAGGGCGGCCCAGTGGAGGCACCCACGCCACACCGAAGACCCCGGATGGACAGTCACAGATGGTGATAAAATTTTAAATATTGGTTGCCCTTCAGGACGCATCCAAGTAACGAACTATCAGGAGCCATGTCCGAGGTTGAAGGGAGATGGTGGGGGCTCAGCGGGGCCGGCAAGCAGGGCCCTTCCCCCCGCCCAGCTGTGCAGGGGGGAGGTGGGCGTGGCCGCAGGCGGGGCGCTGTGACTGTGTGCCCCGGAGGCCGGAGCTAGAGGGAGGGCGTGGTCCGGGCAGACACCCCACCTGGCAGACGCCCCACCTGGCAGACGAGGATTCGTGGCCCCCGGGAGGCTCTGTCCAGGGGGCTGCCCTTGGGTCGCCGTCCCCAGACGCAGCCTGGAGGCAGGATTCCTGTCGGACTCACTAGAAATGCTCGCAGGAGAAATCAGTGGAAGCAGGAGCGGGAAGAGAGAAGGGACCTGGGGGGGGCTGGGGACGAGGGCCAGGAGTCAGGGAGGCCCCTCCAGCCTCGCCCCTGACCCAGGCTGCCCCCCTCCTGGACAAAGTCACTGTCCAGAGAGGACTTAGCGTCACAAGGGGAGAAAGAAGCAGAGATCCTGGGCACCGGAGGCCTCACGCTGGCCAAGAGCGCTATCGACGAATGAAGGGCGTCTCCAGGCCCCGACGGCTGGGCGTCTGCCGCCATGCCTGCGCCGGGGCCATGTTCTGCGCCGGGGCTGGGCGACCAGGCTGGCGGCCACCACACCGGACGGCAGAGAGCCCAGGCAGGCGGACTCGAGCCTGCAAACCAACGCCTGGGGTGGCGGCTGATGGCAGGCAGGGCGTGGACCTCGCCTCCCCCCTCCTCTGCCGTGAAGAGTCAGCCGGGAGCCTGCAGTCGTGGAGGACCAGAGTGGACGCTGCCAATCAGGCTGCCCTCGGGCCTGCCAGGAGCACAGTGGCCCTGCCCCGCTCTGGTCCCGCACGCTTAGGACTCTGAGGCCACACTTTCTCCTTCTTTCTGAGCAGATCTACCTGGAAGAGTCAGACCATCTGATGGGACGTATGTGCCGAGCTGGGCAGCCCAGCCCGCCCAGGACTTCCGTGTGTGGAGCCTGGTGTTCAGGGCGCACTCACACTCGCACTCGCCATCGATGACTTTTGCCGGAGACACCCTGGCCGGGGCTACTTTGGTGGGTTCAGGGTGTTAGCTTACACTAGTCCTCAGCGTTGCCGCCGTGTGACTGGCATAGGAAGAAAGGAAATGCTTTTCATGTGGTCACCGGATGGACAGGAAACGCCTACCCACAGACACGCCCACACCTGGAGCTCTGCCCCGGGCGGGGAATGAGCTGTCACCGCCCACAGACGGGATACGGTTGGGGGGCTGCGGCCGTGATCGCCGCCACCCCCGGCCGAGGCCCCGCACCCTCGCCGTGTGGGCTGGAGGAGGCCAGCTCAGGGGAGGCGCCTGCCCGTAGGCACAGGCTCCGGCGAGGGCTCTGGGACAGAGAAGGTGTGCGTCCTGGATGAGCGAGCTGCGTTCTGAGCGACCCCCTCTCCGCCAGTCACGCGTGGGCCTAAGAGAGAAAACGCACTCCTGGGCCCATCGCGGCCGTCCAGGCTCAGGACCCAAGGAAGGAGAAGCCTCCTGATTTTCTTCTGCGTGAGCCGCCGGGGCCGTGAGGGGAGGTAGTCTGCGGGGGTCCCTGACCGGAGCGTCACAGACCGGGCGCCACAAACAGCAGGCCTCTGTTCCCCATGGTTCTGGCACTGGGGGTCCAAGATCAAGGCTGCATCTGGTGAGGACCTGCCTCCTGGTTCAGAGATGGCCCTCTCTCCTCTGCGGCCTCGCGTGGTGGAAGGGGGCAGGGAGCTCTAGAAGCCGCTTTTCCAGGGGCACCAATCCCATTTGCGGGGCCCCGCCTCCTAACCCCGTCACCATGGCGGTTAGGGTTTGGGGGCACAGACAGTCGGCCCATAGCAAGGCAAACGTGAACTTCACCCGCCGGCATTGCTGAGCCTGCAAGGTGCCCAGGATGGGGTGCGCACACAGGACGCCGACCCCTGGAAGACAGATATGGGGTCACAGCTCTGAGAGTGGGTCCAGAGGGCCCCTCCGTGCCCAGGTGACGGCCGAGGTGCCTGGCGTTGGCAGGAACGGCAGGAGCAGGAGAAGGGCGGGGTCTGCGCCGGGTCGCGGAGGCTGGAGGGCGTGCCCTCATCCCGTGGGAGGTGCCTCCTCCGGTTCGCTGTCTCCCTCTCTCTGCCCTTCCCCCACTTGTGCTCTGTCTCAAAAATAAACATTAAAAGATTAAAAAATTACAAACAGATGACTTCCTCTCAGCACACGACTGTCCCCTGGTCAGGATGAGGTAGATGCGGAGGTACGGTCACCGTGTGACCCGGGGAACCTTGGGGCAAGGCTGAGAGTCAGGGACGCCCCGTCACATCCTCTTCCGCCGCCGTGCCGTTGCGGTGGCCCGGGGCCCTGGGCACAAAGTGACCGGGCACCAGAAGTGCCGCGCCTTCCGCATCGTGAGTGACAGTCGTGTTCACGGCGGCCGGGAACGGCCCAGGAGTCTCTTCTCAGTTTGACTACGGCAGCGAGACCTCATTCCCGCCCGGCGACCGCGGTCCCCTCCCCTCGGGGCGCCTTGGCCTGGGCTGCAGCGGGGGCCCCCCCCCAGCCTCCGGCCTTCCAGAACAAGCCCGATGAAACAGATGGTGCCCCTCAGCTCGCAGAGCAGAGAGGCCTGGATTAACTTTTTTCTTTTTAATTTACTTCAAATGCATCTATTATAAGAGTTAAGCAATTTTTCTTTTCCGGTTCTAGAATAATCTTTAAAGTTTGAGACTGGGTGTGTCTCAGTTAAGAATACGTTTCTTCTTTGTTGTATTTTTGTAGTCCGTGCACCATCTGAGAGGAAATAAAAGCCAACTGACAAAATCCCAAACGTCTGTCCTCCCAAACCACCAGGACACGGCAGTGTGCCTCCGGAGCAGGGCAGCCCCTGTTCTAGAAGAACAGCGATCGGAGGAGAAACAGAGTCAGCGCGCCCGCTCCAGTGCGGCTCGCCCACACTCGGGGGCTGAGCAGGAACCAGGATTTTACAAGTCCAGACTCAGCCCAGCAAGCGCGTCCGCCAGTGTGCACGTCCGAGGCCCGCCGGCGGCGGTGTGGCTGGGCCCCCGGCAGCCCGTGAGAGCTGGGTCCCGGAGGCTCCGCGGCAGAGGGGAGCCGAGGGGTACCCGCTGCGGGCGGGGCGGGGTCCCGACACTCCGGAGGAGGCGCAGGAGTGTCCAGAGCAGAAATACCTTCCGTCCCAGAATGGAGTTTCCGAGCTGCAGGCCAGCCATGTGACACAGATGGCGTGGACGCTAGAGTGTGCGAGTCCAGGGAGCAGGAGAGGCCCCGTCTCAAGCGAGGCCGTTGCAGAGGCCTCACCAGCGCCCCCAGGCCCATCGCCGCGGCCCGGCAGGGGCCCCCTGTGCGGGCAGCGTCACCCCTGCTTGGGGTCTTCTCTTCTCCGCTGCCACCGACCCTTACACACCAGGGCCCCTCAGACCAGACACCACAGGCCACACGCGCAGGTCTGTTTGGGCATCTGAGGGGCCAGCTCCGGGGTGTGGCTACGTGGGTTCCAGGCCACTCAGGACCTCATGCATTGGACGTTAGCATTTCTTACCCAGAACATCTTATGTGTGAAATATAAAATGAAACCCAGCCATGAGCAGACAGCCCTGCCAGTGCGGCGCGGGGGGACCTTGGGGGGACCGTGGGGGGACTGTGGGGCGGGGAGGTATCATGGATGGAGGGAGGGAGCTGGGGGCTGAGACCTGGCAGGCCGACAGCACCCGTGATCCCCGCCCCTCCCCCACAGCCCAGAAGCAAAACAGCAGTTCAGCCGGGGAAGAAGGGTCTCCTAAGAGCAAAAGAGCCCGTAGCTGAGACCCCGGAAAACCCACATCTGGCTGGAGCCGGGGAGCCGGAGAAGGACGCCATGAGAGAGGGTCAACATGCATGACAGGAGCCAAAACCTCCCTGGTCAGCGCCGGGAGCAGGCACAGCGGGCACGGGAGCGGGACGGGGAGCCGAGGACGCTGGGCGGGGCCTGCGCAGTGTGTGCGTGCAGTGTGCGCGCAGTGCGCGTGCGCAGCCTGCAGTGTGTGTGTGTGCACGTGTGCACGTGTGCAGTGCGTGTGCAGTGTGTGGCACTGCTGCAGTGTGGGCGTGCTGCCCGGCCCCCCAGCTCCGGGAGAGGCGCGGGGACCGCGATGGGGACCCCAGTCTCCGTCCGCAGAAGCAGAACGGCCGGGCAGCACGCGTCTGTGAACAGGCGGACGTGCCCCGCGTCCTCGGGACGCCCGGCGGCGGAGCCCCGGGAGCAGACCGCCGCTGGCCACCACAGAGCACGGCGGCAGCTCGGCCCTGGTCGCCCACAGCAGGGGAGACACGCAGTCAGCCGGCTGCAAAGCGCTCCCAGACGCGAGGCGGAAACAGGGCAAAGAGGAGCAGTTAGAACTGGAATTACCTTCAAAGGCTGATGCTCCTACCTCAGCCCCCCTGCCCCGCCCCCTCCCCCCGCCTCTCCCTCTGCCTCTGGCCTCTCACTCTGTTCCCCAAACACATCTGTTGACGGGCCTGATGGTGGCACGGAAACCGAATTCCGTGCCTGTTCCCTGTTGCGGGAGGCAGGGGGCAGGGGCGGGGCCTTCAGAGAGGTGCCCGCCCGCCACGGACGGGATCTAACACAGACCCCAGGGCCTTAAAATCGGGGCTGTGGAAGCTGAGCTGTTCCGAGAGTCCTCCCTCTATGCTTTTCAAGCCGTGCTCCCCCCTGGCTGTCACTGGGGCCAGCGTCGGGGAGACCGGCAGCGCAGGGCCGGGGACTGGGGGCCCCACCAGGGCCACTGACCCGCCGCCGCTGGGCCCGCTGCCTTAACACCGGCCACAGGCCCCACCACAGGGGGTCCCCTGGCACCCGGCCCGGTCCCCCACGTGGGGCCGTTGGAGGTGCCGTATTTGTATGGCGTCCTGTGATCGTCTCTGTTCGTCACGTGTGCCGCTGCGTGCAGGGGACACGGACTGTGATCGGGCATGGTGTCCGCAAGGTAGACGTGCCCACGGGCTCCCAAGGCCTTCCCACCACCGAGCACGGACGCTGTGGCCACACTGCGCGCCCCATCCGGCCTCCCTCAAACTGAGCCCTCCTTCCACGCTGAGGGTGTCCGCCCTCGACGCCATGTTAGTGCGGGTGAGGGGGTCACCGGGCTAACGTTACAGACATCTTGCGTTCACGAGGAAGCCCCCGTCTCATCCCCCTGTCCTGGGGCGGGCCGGGGCCTTCTGTGCTGTTCCCTCTTCCTCCAAGTCCTCTTCCCTGCCCTCCTCCCGGGCCGTTTGCTCACAAGCAGATCCGAGGGGCCTCGTCCGACCGGGAAGGAGCCGCCCGCCCCGCACTGGCGAGGGGCTGCTGCTTGGCCTGTGTGGCGAGGGGTGGGACAAGCTGTGTGTCCTTGAGCAGGCCACTCAACCTCTCTGCGCCTCCGTTTCTGCCCCCACAAGCTGGGGAGCCCAGCGCCCGCGCCCAGGAGTGGCTGGTCGGCGCGTCCAACTCGCTGACGGCCGCGGGAGGACCAGCCTGGAGTCCTCCGAGTTCTTCTGCAGGAGCGAACCTTGTGTGAAGAGTGGCATGCTGTCATGTATGAAGCGGCTCACGATCTAAAAACGTTTCAAATCTGTCTTACAGGGGCCTGTCGTGCGTCCTGTTGCTGCCGCCGCCACAGGTCCCCGCGGACTTGGTGGCTAAAACACGCTGACGCCCCGGCGGTTCCGAAGTCAGAACCTCAATCGAGTTTTACGGACGAAATCAAGCTGGAGACGGCCGTGCTCCTCGGCCCATGTCCCACATCACAGCCTCTTTTGTCCCCTGCCTCCACTGTCAGGTGGCGCTGTCCCCTCTGACCTCCTCGGCACTCTTACGCGGACCCCGCGACAAGACTGGGCTTTCGGCAAACTGGGGTGCCTCCCGCCTCAGCACCTGCCCGAGGCCCCTGCCGAGCCCCACTTCCGTCTCGGGCACCACTCTCAGGTTCGGGGGTAAGGATGGGACCCCTTGGGGGTCGTTACTCAGCCTCCTAGGGGGCCCCTGCCGGCAAGGAGCGCCGCGGGCAGATCCACCCGTCAGTGAACCCGTGCCGACCGGCCCCGGCGCACGCGCTCCGTCGCAGCCACGGGGTTTCAGGGTGATGAACCCGCAGCCCAAGGAGCCGCAGGACAGGAGCAGAAGGAAGGGCCGGTCTCCCTCAAGGCTGACGGGCTCCGTCGCCCAGCCCAGGACACCCCCGGGACAGCCCAGGTCCTTAGAAACACTGAAGGGGCCGCCTGCCTGTGGGGGTGCCCCTGGCCCCCGCCGGTGACCCTGTGTGCTTCTCTGCCCTTCACCCTCCTTCCTGGAGGAGGCACACCTTCTGCTGGAGGGAGCCCACCGGGGCCTGTGCGGCGGGAAAACGGCAGACGGAAGTGCCCCCCCTCCCCGGGTGGGGGGCACGTGAGGCCTCTCTGTGCTATCTGGATAATTGTTCCGCAAGTCTAAAACAGTTCTTGAAAAATGGAGTTTCTTTTTTAACATCTCTCGTCTTGTGTGATCACCCCGTCCTCCGTCGGGATGTCTAGACTCCAGGGAGGATGGAGGGGGGCTCTGGGTGGTTGGTAGTGGACACTCGGGGCCACCGGCTCCCCCGGAGGTCCCATCCCTCAACACGTGTCTCACTCACATGACCACTGCCGTGCGGAGGCCAAGGGTCGGATGCCCAGGAGGACGTGCAGGACCTGCACCCTCTATGGCCTCAGGCAGCCCACCTCGCCCTCTGGCTCCTCTGGGCCAGGACTCCTGGGTTTTCGGGCAGGGTCTCCTGAGCTGGCCCAGAGCTGAGGGGCCGGGGACGGTGGCTCCAGAGCGTGTCTGAGTCTCAGTGGGGAAGGAATCCCATTCACACCCCCAGCACTCCCCAGCCACTCCCAGAGCCCCCACCACGATTTCCGTTCCTTGGGGGACCGGACCCCCGACGTGACAAGACTCACGATCACGCTTCCTATGGTTCCTGCAGATATTTCCTGAAGTCTGAGCTAAGGGTTTCCCTCCAGCTTCCCCCAGCTGAGACCTGTCAGGTCTGAACTCACGTCCTCCTGGCATGGCTGCAGGGGGCCCTGAAATATCCCCTAAACTCCCCACCTGCTGTGTCCAGCTCACAAGGGACGGTGGGCTGGGGTGAGCTGGGAGAGGCTGCAGGTGAGTCTGGGGGTGTAGGGCCACTCCAAAGCCTCAGACACCCTCATCCCAAAGCTGGGGCTGTGCCGGGAGGAGGAGGGACAGACCGGGGAGGCCAGTGAGCATTTCCGTGGTGCATGTTTGGAAACCTGCGTCCCTGAGGCCAGGTGGGTGCCTGTAACTTCGCCCCTCTACCCGGCGCTCTCTTTGGGTTGAGGTGTCTTCCAGTGAGAGGGACTTGGGGTCCCTGCAGGGGCTGGAGGACCGGTACCAGCAGAGGGGAGCTACCCCAGTCTCCAGGTCTTGGGGACCAGGGTGGGGCAATACCAGGAGGTCCGTCTGTCACACTTCTCCATCACCAGAAGGAACCTGGCATTTAGGACAGCCTGGGCTCTCTTGGGGTCCACAGGGTGAAAGGGTGATCAAATTCAACATTTCTTTAAAATTTTGTTTTGACGTTTATTCATTTTTGAGAGACAGAGTGTGAGCAGGGGAGGGGCAGAGAGAGAGAAGGAGACACAGAATCCGAAGCAGCTCCAGGCTCTGAGCCAATGCAGAGCCCGACATGGGGCCAGAACCCACAAATGTGAGATCATGACCTGAGCCGAAGTCAGAGGTTTAACCGACTGAGCCCCCAGGCACCTCGAATCCAGTGTTTTACAAGCACCAGGTGAGAAGGAGCTTGGCCCTCCGACGGGGGTCTGACTGGCACCTTCTAAACTGGGCTTCTGTCCTCCATTGTCGGAGGCACTATACCTTTATTCGTGTAATTTCATTGGACATTCACGCCCAGACAACCGCAATCCATGGCACATGCACTAAACTTGCCCAAACCCCTGACCCAGAACTGTAAGGGCTTGTACCCCCGACCTGCGTGCACAGCCCGTTACCACGGGGTCTGTGGAAACTGACCAGGGAGGCCTCTGGGGAGGATGCCGTCCGGCAGCCTTCGGGAGGGGACATCTCCCCCTTAACACGTCCAGACTGCGCAGCCCTACCTCGCCTCCGGCCACGGCTGCGTGACCTGTGCTCCGCGGCCCCCATCAGCTTCAGGCAAGTGCACCCCATGACCAGGCAGGGCCAATAAGCACAGCCCCGGTGGGAGGACAGGGAGCCAGGGGCAGGGCCTGGGGCGGGGCCGGGCACCTGCACCCGGAGGGCAGGGCTGGCAGCCTCTGCCCAGAAGTGAAATCCAGCCCCCAGGAAATGGGCTCTTCCCCTGGCCTCCTTGGACTTCAGAACAGGCCGCAGAAGGAAAGGCCAGAGACGTGAAGGCAGCAGTTGGTGGGGAAGAGACTGGGGGAGCAAGGGCGTGCGGGCCCTCCTGCCCAGGCCCTGATCGCAGGGTCGGAGCATCTGGGAACCAGGAGTCCCAGGCCCCTCGCCTCCGACGGCTCGTGGGCTCAGCCCGCCCGATTCCGCCTGAGACCCCAGTTCTCGGGGCGCCCGGGGCTCTTGGGTTGGCCAGGACATGGGGGGGGGGCGTTTGGACCAGGACCAGGGCCAGGCCATTTCTCTCCACCTCCCCCTTCTCTTCCTCTCTCCCTCCTTTCTCCTCTCAAGAGCTAAGAGATGTCCCCGGAGCCCCAACAAAGCAAGAGAAAGAAACTGTGTGGATGTAGGAGGCTTGTTGCATTTCGTGGCCCCGGGTAGCCTGGTGACACCCTCCGTACGGTGAGCACGCGCCTGCCGCCAGGATGGCGGCCCTTTCCAGCCTGGGCCCCACGGCGTCCTGATCCCTGCAGGTGCACAGGTCCGAGGACAGGCGGCCACGGGGATGTCCGGGGCCGGAGGGGGCGTGTTCGGGTACGTAGACCCCTGTGTTTCCACGCCAGCCACAAGATCAAGACTGTGCCACTGCGGTCCCCACCGTGACCCAGAAGGCCCCACTGCTCTGCCCGCTGCCCCTGCCGCCTCCTCCCAGGACCACGGCCAGCGCAGAGGGCGGCCTTGACCTGCCTCTACCCTCCTGGGGCGGGCCGTTCCTAACCAGCCGTCCACACCGCTCAGTATCCGACTGTTGTTTCAACATCCAGTTCGTGGATGGACAATTAATTGTAATCATTTTCCCCTCAGATTTATTTGCCAATTTTACTTCTTCTGTTTTAAGTGGGCAATCCGTCTAGAAATACTGGTGTCATTTCTTAAAATTTGTTTTTAATACTTTATGTATTGATTTTGAATCAGAGAGAGCAGGGGAGGGGCAGAGAGAGAGAGAGAGAAAATCTGACAGCGCAGAGCCTGATGCAGGGATCGAACCCACAAACCGTGAGAAATCATGACCTGAGCTAAAATCAAGAGTCAGACGCTTAACCGACTGAGCCACCAGGCTCCCCTGCATTCATCATTGTTGCCCTTAAATGGCCCAAGCCCTCAGGCCAGTTTCCTGACTGCTTCGTGTCTGGGTCTCCTGGTGGGGGGCAGGGTGGGGGGACTCGGGCACCCCAGCGCTCATCACAGGGCTGCTGGGGGCCCAAAGCCACGTCTCCGGGCAGCTGGTGGCAGCGCTGGGCCCGGGTAGGGCCACCAGCCTGGGGATGACAGTGAGGAATCCTCCGTCTCGCCTTCGGACGGTGAAGTGGGCGCCGCTGCGTCACACACGCCCAGCGCCTCACTGAGGGCCACACCGCCTCTGGCTCGTCCCCCCGGGGTGCAAGACCGCTCACCCGCACCTCCATCAGACGCCTGCCCCGTTCCCCAATCCCCGCCATGCGCACCTCCTCAACCCCCCGGACTGTATCTCACCCGAGGGGACAATCCAACACTCTTTCAAAACCTGTCACCGCCCGCCTGTCCTTTCCCACCGGCTTACCTCTCCCCTTCCCGGTGAGGGACACAGAGGCGCCCGCGGGGTGGCCGGCGGGCCACTGGCTGCCACGGCCGCGTGTGCCGCATCTGAGGGTGGCCGTCCTGCTCTCCTGCGCTCAGGGCCGCCCGGCGCTGTTTTCCGGAGCATTCTTCATCCTTCCTACACATTCCTCTGAGCTTCACATCCCAGATCCGCTGCGGGGGATTTTAACAGACTTCACCTATGGGGCCTCCAAATGCCTTCCTGGGGAACGGGCATATTTATGCACGAAATCTCCCCCCAAAGCCCCTCACCCCTGCCTCACCTGGGTTTCTCGCTCTTTGCTCTGCCCTATACTTGATCATCCTGTCACTCGTGCAAACGAAATGTGTTTTGCAGTTGAGCCACATTCCACGGACTCAAAGACACCACTGACTTGAAGGTGCGCCATTAATTTAACGTCAGCTTTCTAGGAAAACTAAATAAGAAGACGATATTTAATATACATAAAAGACATGAAAACATTCCACTGTCAGGAACATTAATAAGTGAATTAGAGGGGCGCCTGGGGGCTCAGTCGGTGGAGCGTCCGGCTGCGGCTCAGGTCATGATCTCACGGTTCGTGGGTTTGAGCCCCGCGTCATGCTCTGTGCTGACAGCTCAGAGCCTGGGGCCTGCTTCCAATTCTGTGTCTCCCTCTCTCTCTGACCTTCCCCTGCTCACGCTGTCTCTGTCTGTCTCTCAAAAATAAACTAATGTTTAAAAAAGTGAATAAGAATATATAAATATATATCCGATTGAGACATAAAATTTGCTTTCACGATGCATGGAACATCCGGATAAATCATGGATTTCTCAGACTTTTGACCAGACACCCACTGAGCTCCTATCTGCCCTGATCAGGTTTTCGATAAACGAGACCACGAGACCGTCTTCGAATCAGGAAGCGCAGCCTCTCCTCCTGGGTTGCAGCCCGTGTTTCTTGCCTCACCGACGGCGTCCCTGTCGTCGGCCTTGCTCTCGGGGGACAATGTCAACCCCGGCCCAGATTTGTCCAAGAGCAGGCGTGGTGTTGGGGTGGCTCACCTGGTCCCAAGTCCCCGTGCTTCCGAGGTGACCCTCCTGTCGCTCTGCAGGCCGCAGCAGTTTGGCGACTGGCTGGAGGCGGGGAGCCTCGGGCGCCCTCTTCCTTCAGATCGGGGCCTTGAGACCGAAGCACCCGCGGCCCCCCCTGCTCCCTGAGGCTGTTCAGGGGTCTGCATCGGGGACTTGCCCCTCTTTACTGGATCGCCAGGGGCTGGGAGCCCCCTTCCCCTGCAGGAGTGGCCCCTTACCTTCCCTCCTTCTTGGGTTTAAATCCCCCGGACACCTCGGCCGCCCCCCTACCCCGGGGCCTCGGGACATCGTCCCCCCCCTGTGCAGCGAGCTCCCTGACACGCGCAGCCGTCCGGCCCAGCATCGCGCCTTCTGGAATGACCCCGTCGACCTCAGGCCACGACCCTCGTCACACCGAGCTCCCTTTCCGCCTCCACCTCCCTCTAACCGGCTCGCTCTGCCTTCCTCTTCGTCTTCAGTCTCGCAAAGAACGTGTTTTTCTTGATTTTTGAGGTTGCAAAGAGGTTTGCAGTTTGCAGTTAATGGTTGTTGCCCGGGGGGGGGGGGTAGGGGCGCCTCTCACAAAAGCACTCGTCACGTCTGGTGCCCACGTCTCCACAGCCCCAGTCTGGCCTCTGCTCAAGATCGTGCTCTCCTCCACCCCTCTGGCCGCTGCAGACGCCCCGTGCCGTCTGGGACCGACGTGGGGCAGGGGGACAGCTGTCCTGTGCACACAGCGCCTGGTCGTGGGTTGGCGCAGCCCAGCCGCTCCCGCCAGGGCCTCGGCTCACCGCCTGACCCGCGGAGACTGCACCCGCCTGGTCCCACGGCCCCGGACAGTCCTGGCCTGGGTGCTGGCCACAGAGCCGGGGGTCCCCGCAGGGAAGACGTCATCTGTCCTAACGGGCTGTAAACACCAAGGTGATAACGAGATCGTGGCGGGGAGGCTGCCGCCACCTTGGTCTCCCCAGAAGCAGGAGTAGTTGGTCCCGCCACCGCCGCTGTTGGAATTCCTCGGCCTCCGGCTGGAGGCTGGGGGGGGCGCCGTGGGCCAGGCAGACAGGGCTCCCGCCGCCCGGCCTCTCCCCGCCTGAGGGGCCCGCCACACTCTGGGCCTCTTCCCTGCCTCCCCAAACACTACGTGGTTCCCAGCTTCTCCCCCCGCGTGGGTCACCCATCGGCCAAAGGGTAGCAAGGCGCTCAACGTGCATCTTCCAGGACTCACGGGTGAGTATTTTCAGTATAGATATTTCTCTTCCTTCGTTCGGTATTTGCCCCCCTCCCCCACTCCAAAGTTACATAAATGATTTACCATATTTCCTTTTAATGCTTTACTTCTAGCATGACTTAGAGAAGAGATGACTTTGACCCAGGGCCTCTAGGAGGAGGTCACAGAGGAGGTGGCGTTGACAGAGGCTTGGAGGCCGGGGGCGTCTTCCCAGACGGGGACGCAGCCACTCCCAGCCTGGGGGACGGGACAGGAAAGCCAGCAGACGGGGTGGGTGGTGAGGAGCAGAGGCGACGGGAGGGTGGGCCCCGCATGAGGACTGGGAGGCGCCGGGAGAGGACAGCCCTCAGCCTGGAGGGCTGCCTGGCCTGGCTCCCGGCTTGTTTCCCCGTGACCCTGAGCCTAGCTGTGGCTGGGGGAGGGGACCGGGTGAAGCCTACATTTCTGCCCCTCCTGCCCCGCAGGGTAGCCTTGGGATGACATCTAATAATGAATTTGCAAGCAGTTTGTAAACTCTGATACTCTTACTAATACAAGGGGTTAGTTAGCAGCATCTGGTTTGTTTTCTTAACTTTGGGTGACCGGCCCCTCGCCTGTCCCTGCACGGGATCTGACGGCTCACGTCACTGGCATCGTCCTTGTCCTTTCTCCCGTTTATTGAGCGTTAACTGTGCCAAGGCGCTCAGAGCGCGCCGCCTGCGTGATCTGACGTCCTCCTCGCATGTAAGATCCGTGAACTGACTCTCTCCAATCTGCCTCCCGTGTTCGGAGACCCAGGGCTCAGACACCGGGAAGACGGCGTCCTGGCCCCGTTCACGGGCTCCGAGCCCATCTCCGCGCCTTCTCCCACACCCGCCCATGCTGGCAGCTGGGAGGGTCTCCGGAACGTCATGGAAACTCTTCCACAGGAGAAGCTAGAATCAGGAAACAGCGGCGCAGGGGGAAAGGTGGTCCGAGCCGAGGAGAAGGGACAAGTGATGACAAAGAGCGCCCGCCGCCCGCGGCCAGCTCAGGGGCCGGGGTCCTTCAGCGCTCGGGCTCCGGGGCGGCCAGGCAGCCATGCGTGTCAGCCCTGGGTCCGGGGTGAGGAGGAGTCCTGATTGCTAAGGGCTGTTAAGAGTGTCTGGCTTCCACTTTGTCGGAAAATACGGCACATCCATGCGAGCGTTAAAACTGAACATCTGTCCCCAACATCAGGGGACATTCTCCCCCGGTTTTTATGAGTTAATGAAGTTTCTATTATTTTAATCTGAGAAGAGACAGTGCATGGTTCCACCAGCGCCGGCGGAGGTCCCCAGTCCTCTGAAGGGAGGGGGCTGGGCTGCGCTCACCGCGGGGGGAGGGGCTCAGAAACCCCCCGGGCTCCACGTGCCGATGTCCGGCCCGGGGACCCACGGGCGGGGGTCACTGTGCACCTTCTCGGGCTGGCGAGGAAGTTAGGGTTCGGAAGGGCCGAGCCCAGAGAACTTGGGACCCGACACAGGGGCCGCCCTCTCCCTCGGGCACCCGCTGTCCCCAGCCCCACGTGGACACCGGGGGAACCGCCACGGTCACCTTCATCGTAAAACCGTTCTTCGCCTGATGAAAGGTCAAAAAAGCCACAGAAAGTACATCACACACCCTGTAGACTACACATTACGTCACATGTAAATGTCTGTTTGTTCCGCTGTTTTGCTAACTCTAGGTCTCTATTCAAAAGGTTTCCGGCCCGCCCGGGCGGCTCAGTCGGTTGATGTCTGACTTCGGCTCAGGTCATGATCGCAGTTTGTGAGTTCGAGCCTCGCGTGGGGCTCTGCGCTGACCGTGTGGAGGCGGCACGGGTGCTCTCGGTCCGCTCCTGCCCTCTCGCACACGTGTGCACACTCGCGCTCTCTCTCAAAATAAACTTTAAAAAAAGTTTTCTGAGTCAAGCTAGTACTTTAGACACAGGGCACCTATTATTCTTGGCTTCCTAAAGGTTTATTTTTATTTATTTATTTATTTATAAATATAATTTATTGTCAAGTTGACTAACATACAGTGGGCACAGTGAGCTCTTGGCTTTGGGAGTCGATTCCCATGGTTCCTCACTTACATACGACACCCAAGTTTCAGCTCAGCCTCCATGTCCACAACACCAAAGGCACTGTTAAAACTTGGTGCAAAGTGCAGCTTCTGAGGTTGGTCAACCTGTCACAAAACGACTTGGCCTCTAGATGCCTCCTCCCGCCGTCTTGCCGGGCTGTGGAGGATGGGCCGGCCCTCCCGTCACTGTCTTCTCGGACAGGTAGCGGAGGCAGGGACAACCCCAGGCCATGCATGAGCCCTCAGTCCTCACTTTTTGCCAGGACCTACAGCTTCCCTGGGGACAGAGTGCTTCCGCCAGGTCCCTGCTGCCTCTGGATCCCAAGAGAATCAGGTTGGGACACGGCAGCCAGTGTCCTCAAAGATCCTGAGGCCCACAGGAGCCTGGGGCCCATCTGACCCCTGCACACCCTGCCCTGCTCAGCCCGGCACGCTTGGAGGCCCAGCCGTGGGGCGAGGAGGAGCTGGGAGCTCAGAGGGGGCCAGGACTTCCAGGAACACGTGCTTTGGGGTCCAGGGACCCAGATGCACCCCACGAGGAGGACGGGATTGCCTCTGTGAATGCGAGCTCCCTCTGCAGGTGTGCAAGCCTGGGCGCTCGCTCCTCGGTCAGGGGTCAGTGGCCAGGCCCAGAGACTCGGGGCCCCGCTGACCCAGGCTCCGAGCCAAAGGCCGTGCGGCAACAAGGGCCTCTGGCTCTGCTGAATGTCTAGGGGACGGGAGGTCATTGCGTCCAACTTCTGACCTAGAGGGGCGCTCCTCACCCAGAGTCTTTGCAAGAATCCGACTTGACTTCTGCAAAGCGCTGACAACAGAACTCAGTTTGCGATCTCATTTATCACCCTACCCTCCCTGTCATTAGAACAGGAGATGCCAAGGCCCCGCCCGAATATTTGAAGAAAAGCCAGTGCGTGCAAAGCCCAAATCCCTTCCCCAATGCCATTGGCTCGCGGCTTGTCACCACGAAGGGCTGGCCTGCGTTTGCTCATCTGGGCCTCGCTCATGAGCGGGAGAGGAAACAGACCCAAATCGGATCTTGTCTTTGGAATCCAGCTTCCCCTAGGCCAAATTAAATGCGTGTATTTCATTAACATGTGGTAGGAGATTAAAATGATGATAGAATTGGCCAATCTACAGTCTTTCAGAACCAAAATGGCACTCGTTTGCTTGTGGGAGGGAAGCATTTGTGAGTTTTTAAAAATGTGAAAACGAGAATAAACACTCATGACTCATGCGTTAGTCAGACAGCGGGACGCTCCCCCCACCCCTGGAGCCGCCCGCCGAAGCGCGGTGCCCGTTGGCCACGCCGAGCTGGCGCTGTCCCACACGGCTGAGCGCGGACAGAGCTGGCCGGCCCGCACCTGCACCCACGCGTGCGTCGTGTGGCCTCCCAGGAAATGACAGAGTAAACGTCCACAGAGGGTGAGGCACAGATTCCCCGCTGTGAAATCCAGCGTTACACCCTGGTCTGTGCAAGAGCGCCGCCTCTGGCAGTTCCGGTGATTCCTCCAACTCCTCTGGAAACTGCGTTTTGATCCCGCCCCCCCCCCTCGCCACCCCCCACCAAGAAGCAGCACTAGGGGAATATGGGGACGTTCTAAGAGGAGTATCTGGGCTCAGTCGAGGGAAGGAGCCCTCCCTGGCCGTCTGCCCTGGGTCCCCCGCCACGGGAGTGTTTGCAGTTGGACCTGGACAGCAGGCAGTCAGGGACACTTTCCAGGGGTGGCCTGAGCAGTCCCCCCCACCCTCACCCCCAGCTTCCAACTGAAGGTGCCTGTCAATGAGGTTTCGGGGTGACGGTGAGGGTCCAGAGCCGACGGCCAGGAGAGAATCTTTGTTGTCTTTGGTGCAAAAAGGTGATTTCATTAAAGCACGGGGACCGGGGGAAAGAGCAGCCCCGGGGTGGTGACAAGCGGCTGGCCTTATACTACGGAGCTGGGAGGTCAAGTCAAAACAGAGGCCTCCAGGAGGACTCGGATGTGCTAAGGAGACTCCTGGGACCCCAGGGCCCAGCTGGGCCCAGCTACGGCTGGTTGGCCTCGACGAAGGCACGGACACGAGGACAGCGGGGCTCCTGGGGGGGTCTCCTCCGCATCTGCCTCACGTGTTTGTCCGTGGGCCGCAGGTTATGAGAAAACTTGACTTTACCCGCTGTTTCCTTCTGGCCTTTGCTCCCCTGTCACTCGGGAGGCTGATGCTGGGGCTCCAGGAGACTGAGTCTACAGGTTTCTAGAGATCAGGCTATTGGTAAGATCGCTTTTTGCTTGTAATTTAGCAAGACGTTTGTACACTGATGGAGACTCATGTCCTTCGTGACTGTGTCAGTTACCACTCGTCTGTCCCTGTCCTTTGTCCTTGGGCAGCCAGGAGGGCCTGAGGACTACCACACACATCCCACGCCGGGGTGGGGGGGACGCTAGCTTGTCCTCAGCCCACCCCATGCCCCCTGGTCACCTGTGACCCTCTGCCACGCCTTCCCCTGCGGAAGGAGCTGGAGTACCTGGGGGTCAAGGTCCCCTGGGAACAGCTGGGTTGGGGGTTAAACACCTTAGCCCTCCCCCACTGTCTGGTGGCCAGGAGCCCCCGACAGGATGGGGCCCCGCTGCTCCGACAGCCGCTGGTGTCCTTGCTGCTGGCCCCCCACCCCCGCCTGGCGTCTCACTGGGCATTCACCTGCTGGTGCCTCCTGGACCTGTGCTCGGACCCTTATCTCCGGGCCTGCTCTCAGGGACCCCATCCAAGAAGGGTGTGCACGCTGGGGTGGCTGCGTTGTGAGGAGAGGAAGGCGGCCTGGTCCTCTGGCGCCTTGCCCTCTAGGCCCCGAAACAACATGGTTTGGAGGTGAAGAGGCTGAATCCAGGGTAAACCAAGGCCACTGGCCGTGCCCTGAGGACCAGAAGGTGCCGCCCCAGGACGGCGGGGACAGTCAGAGGGCAGCTCCAGGAGCCCCCAGGGGTCACGGCCCAGAGCCAGCACCCAGGTCTCAGGGATGATGGGTCAGGAAAGGCCTGCGACCACATCTCAGACTCTGACCCAAGTCTGTTCTGGGAGGGCTCATAGCGTACACTTATGTCAGCATACACTGAGTACCCAACGATGATGGCACTTCAGACTGGTCACCAGCAGTCCTAAATTCACAAAGCTAAACACGGCTTTATGTCATAAACTAAAATTATTTCAGTTGTGATTAAAATATCAAACATTAAAGAAAAAACTATAAAAGTCCAAAAGGAAATGACAGTTGAATATTTATATGACCATAAGATGGGATGGGAAATTTTAAGAATGACCCCAAGGTTGGGACGCCTGGGTGGCTCAGTCGGTTAAGCCTCTGACTTCAGCTCAGGTCATGATCTCACAGTCCGAGAGTTCAAGCCCCTCGTCGGGCTCTGTGCTGACAGCTTGGAGCCTGGAGCTGCTTCAGATTCTGTGTCTCCCTCTCTCTCTGCTCCTCCCCCACTCATGCTTTATCTCTCTCTGTCATAAATAAATAAATATTTAAAAAAAGAGTAGCCCCAAGGCAACAAAAAAACACCATAAAGAGAAAAACAGATAAGTCTGCACAAACAGGTGAAACTTCTGGATATCAGCAAGGCAATAAAAAGGAAAATGACAAAATGGAAACAGTATCTACAACACCCAAGACAAATTTTTCCTGGTCTTCATATCGAAAGAGCATTTAAAAAACAATAAGTAGTGGCATGAAAAGTGGATTATGAACATGACTCTAAGTGCTGCATAAATTAGGGGCAAATTTAACCTCATTACTAACTAAAGTAAATAACTAACATGCTTTCCTATCAGGCAGAGAAAGCCTATTCGATACCAGAGTCCTGCGTTGGTGAAAACGTGAGAACGTAGGTCAGCGCTACCCTGAAGTCTGGGTGGAGTGGAAATTAATGTGAACTGAAAAATTGGCAACACACATGTGCAATTGAAACTCCAAACATAAGGAGGCCCATTTATCTGTGAGTTTCACTTCTGGAAAGTTACTACTTTTTCTTCTCCAAGGGTAAGCTATGTTCAGAAACAGTCATAATAGCTATTAATTACAAAACAATGTTTCTAAGGAGAAAATATTACAACAGATACAACTTAGCTATCCAGACACAAAAAAAATTGGTTAAATAAGCTATAGACTGCCTACACAATAGGATACTGTGTAGCATTAAAGACAATGTTGAAGCGATGCGTATATTGAAGTAGAAAATGTTCATAAAACGCAGTTGGGTGAAATCACAGGTGATGACACTTTTGCACGGAACCAGGGTACATGGACATAAAACCAATCTGAAAGCCACCAATGGTTGGTTTTTAGTGAGTGGGGTTATCATGGGTTTGTCCCCCTATATTTTCTGACGTTAATAAAAATCTATTACTTTAGGGGTAGGAAAAATCAATGTCTGAAATTTCATTTTGGATGAACATTATAAACATAAATCATCTATGCATTCAATTAAAATAGATAGAAAAGGGATGAAAAATTTCTAATTAAAAAATACAAGGGGGAGGAAATAATGAGTAAAAGGGTAAATTAGAACATTATGAAGGAGAACTATGCCATCAATAAGCAAAAACATGTGTTCTCTGAAAAAGCAATAAATAGACAAAACATCAGAATAAAAATGCGCATATGCACCATGATCTCAATTATGCTGAAAAGCACAGAAAACACTCAGAAGTGAACACACCAAGATGCTCACAGTGGCCGCCATCTGGCCATGCGGTTTGAGCACGTCTTTCTGTCATTTACGCTCCTGGTTATTTCCCAAGTGTCCTACAAATGAGCATGAATCTATTTTACTGTCCGAAAAAGTTGATAACTGGACTACGCAGGAAAGAAAAACATAGGTAAACAGGGCTTTCCGTGGAAATGCAGAAGCAGAGGTGACAGACAGCTAAAATGAGGCTGGGGTCAAAGTTAAATCAGCTCCCGCACAGCCCACAGATTCATCGGAGACAGAGACCGGGTCCGACTTAAGTCCTAGACTCGGGGCCCCCAAGGTCTGGGATGTCCAGCGCCCCGCATGCAGTCAGGCGAAGGCGGCCCGCGGAGAAGGGAAGGCCAGGACTGGTGCCTCGGGAGCCGCGGGCAGCAGGAAGCAGGAGGCAGGAAATCTCAAGAGCACGGTCGAGGGCAGCATCAGAAGGCACAGGCCCAGATCCGAAGTAAAGGGGTGATTATGGGCCCTGCTAGAGGAAGGATTAGGCTCCAGGTGATAACGGCAAGCAGCTGTGGAGGGAGCTAAAAAGAGTGGGGAGCGGGGGGGGGCGGGGGGGAGAGGGCTGAGTCAACCACTCGACAAGGACAGTCACAAACGGGCAGAGCGCGTCAGCCGGACCCAGGCGCCGCCCCTCCCACGTGGAGGCGTCCGCATGAGTCTAGGTGCTGGGAGCGCTTTCCTTTTGATTCCCTTGATAATTTCTATGATCCGGGGTTTCTTCGTGCGGCTGCTTCTTTGAGTGTTAAAAGGTCATGGGCATGTTAGATCGAGTGTTCCAGATTTTCTTCCAAAGCTCAAGGATCAAAGAGTTGAGATGCAAAAATCGATTGGGCTTTCCAAAGCGTGGTGATACGTTTTTGGCAACGCTGTGGGAAACGGTCACCCTCATACAATGCAGATGAGAATGTAAAAGTGCACATTCTCCTTGGATGGGGACTTACAAATACCCAGCAAAATTGCGTATTCGGTCACCCTTTGACCTGGCAGTTCCACCTCTGGAAACAACCCAAAAGATGCAGCAGGTAAATATGCACACGTGTGTGTGCACAAAACTAGTCACTGTGAGACTTGGGACAGTCGCGAACAACAGGGGAGCACCCAAGGCCAATCAGAAGGGGCGGCTGGCTCGGCTGCGGGGGCGTCTGTGCCGTGGAGTACTATACAGCCAGGGAAAGGGACCAGGACTCTGTCCGTAAACGCCGTGCTCAGATGCGTAAGGCACTCTGCTCACATACCTGATGGGTGTGTGACCCTGGGTGTTGAGGATATGAGAGAAGACAAAGCTATGTAAGCATTTTAAGTGCAAGGATTTAATATCCACAAAATTACTGATGGGGGAGGGGACAGAGTAGGGGGACAGGGACAGCAGCTGGACTTCTCTGACTGCGGCACTGTCATGCGGGCCTAACTCGGGTCCTGTAAACAATGATAACAGGAAAACATCGATTAAGAAGCAACTCCTAAAACTCCAAACCAAAGCGAAGCCAGTGAACCTGGTCGGTGATAAACGGAAAGTAAATATTGAACGTGAGTTTTTAAAATTAAGTTTATTTATTTATTTTGAGAGAGAGAGAGCACAGAAGGGGCAGAGAGGGAGAAAGAGACTCTTCAGCCGGCTCTGCGTTGTTCGCACAGAGCCCGGCGTGGAGCTCAAACTCACGAAGCAGGAGATCACGCCCTGAGCTGAGACCAAGAGTCAGACCTGTAACTGTAGGAACCACCCAGGGGGCCCTTGCATGTGACTTTTAAGTACGATTATTTTGCTACCCATCCCTAGTGGGGCACACTCCAGGGAAACACACACACAAGCACACACACAGGTAAACTGCCTTCAGGAACCATGTCGCTGCCAACCAATGTCACTACTGCTATCCCAAAGCAGCTGTGTGCACAAGACAAATGAACAATTTTTCTGGGGTCATGAAAAACGAAGATCTTTTATTTTGGAGAAAGAAGATATATATGGATCAATTAAGTCTAATAAAATGTAAGAGTCCTAAATTTGATTCAGAAGTAAACTTATTTAATTCCTGATGCATGTTGTCTTTTAAAAATTTTGCTATTTCCTTGCTCTGTCCACTGGAAAAGCCTAGGAGTTAGAATAAAAAAAAAAAAAACCATATCCATGAGCCCCGCTGGAGCCAAAGAGAGAAAGCGCTGGACCGTATGCAGGACGTGAGCACGGTGGAAGCCGCCCGAGGATGGGTGCTGGCGTCTCCAGGCAGCGGACTAACAGTCTCCAAACGACAGTTAGCTCTGCCCCGTGCGCGCGCG